>NW_006408543.1:3352803-3383200 GCF_000296735.1 Chrysochloris asiatica | reverse complement strand
CCAAGATCCATGTGACATCAGCAATGATATCCTTTGTTCCACATCCTCATCTGAATCTGGCTTGAACCCCTGGCTGCTGGCTGCTCCCTGTCAATGTACTGTTGCGGTCGTTTTTGAATTATATTCAGCCAAATTTTATTTGCATGTGATATTAATAACAGTGTTCAATGATTTCTGCCTTGGGTCACCTTTTTTTTTGGAATGAACACAAATATGTTTCTCTTCCAAACAGCTGACCAGGTAGCTGACTTCCAAATGTCTTGGTATGGATGAATGAGTGCCTCCCGCGCTGCTTAAGTTTGTTGAAAGATTTCAATTCGTATTCCATCAATTCTCGGAACCTTGTTCTTTGTCATTGCCTTCAGTGCACCTTGAACTTCTTCCTTCAGTACTGTTGGTTCTTGATCATATGCTACCTCTTGAAATGGTTGAACATCGTCCATTTCTTTTATATTCAGTGATTCTGTGTATTCCTTCCATCTTCTTTTGATGCTTCGGCATCGTTCAGTATTTTGCCCATAAAATATTTCAATATTGAAAATCAAGGCTTTTTTTTCTCTTCAGTTCTTCAAGCTTGAGAATGCTGAGCATGTTCTTCTCTTTTGGTTTTCTTACTCCAGGTCTGTGCACATTTCATTATAATACTTGACCTTGTTTGTCTTCTCCAGCCGCCCTTTTGTAATTTTCTGTTCAGCTCTTTTACCTCCTCATTTCTTCCATTTGCTTTAGTATCTCTATGCTAAAGAGCAATTTCCAGAGTCTCTTCTGACATCCATTTTGGTCTTTTCTTTCTTTCTTGTCTTCTTAATGACTTTTTGTTTTCTTCTTGCATGATGTTCTTGATGTCATCCCACAACTCTTCTGGTCTTTGGTCTTTAGGTCTAATGCAGCAAATCTGCTCTTGTGATGGTCTCTAAATTCAGGTGGGATATGTTCAAGGTCATAGTTTGGTTCTCATGGACTTGTTTTAATTTTCTTTAACATCAGCCTGAATTTGCCTATGAGCAATTGATGGTCTGTTCCACAGTCTGCCCTGGCCTTTGTTTTGGCTGATGGTATGGAGGTTTTCCACCATCTCTTCCCACAGATGTAGTCCATTTGATTTCTGTGTATTAACCTCCTGGTGGTGGTGGTGGTGCACCGTGGAGTGGGTTCCAACTCATAGTGACCCTTTATAGGGTTTCTGAGGCTGTAAATCTTTATGGGAGCAGAAAGCCTCATCTTTCTCCTGTAGAATAGCTATTAGTTTTGAACTCCTGACCTTGAGGTTCGCAGCCTGATTCATAACCACTACGCTACCAGAGCTCCTTATTATCGCCCTAGAAGTGAGGATTTACAACAAAGAGGGTAATGACATCAGATCAGAGCTGAGCTCATCAGATCACATCACGGAGTGATTGCATCGTATTAGATCCCATCGTGGGAATTACTACCTCTTAACTGCTGAATCACTGACAATCCAGGCAGCCAAGTTGATATGAACCCTTAGCTAGCACAATGATCTAGTCCAAAGGTCAAGGAAAACACCAAGGAGGCCAAGATCTGAAGACCTAAGATCGAATCAAGTGAAGTGAAGATCCCCTGAATGTGTAAAGGTCCTGTGGCAGAAAGGAGCATGGTGTTGTCAAGGATCTGAAGTTAAGGCCAATAACTGGAGACTGGAGAGTTACCTGAGAAAGAATGACAGTCTTGGCTATTTAAGGTCTTTAAGAGCAGTAGGAGCCCTGATGTGGTGCTTTGGGCTAATGCGTCAGACTGCAAAGCCATTTGAACTGCAAGGTTGGCAGTTCAAGCTCACCAGCTGCTCCTCGGAAACCGTATACAGGGTCACTATGGGTTGCAGCTGACTCGATGGCACTTAACAACAACAGGAGCCAGAGCCCGGGTGTTTTCAATCACCTCGTGTGTGTGCTAAAGCTGGACAATGAATAAGGAAGACCAGAGAAGAATGGATGCGTTTGAGTTATGGTGGTGAACACTGACTACATGATACACTGCCAGACACACAAACAGACCTGCCTTGGAAAATGCAGTCAGAAGGTTCCTTAGAAGAAGACTGCCAAGACTTCACTTTACATACTTAAGACATGTTATCAGGAGGGACTGGTCTCTGGAGAAGAACAACATGTTTGGTAAAGTAGAGGGTTGGCAAAAAGCAGGAAGACCCTGCATGAGATGGAATGACTTAGTGGTCGTAGTAAAAGGCTCAAACATCACTAACACGGGTGAGGATGCCCCAGGACTGGGCAGTGTTTGCTCTGTTGTGGACGGACCACTCTGAGTCCAGACAATGCGAAGTCACCTATCAACAAGGGGCGATTTGGAAGGGTTTACTGTTGAGTTCTTCTACTGAAAAGCTGACTCTTCACTTCTATAACGTCTTTCTCTGTTAGTAAAATAACAATGCAGTGACTTCACCAGCGCCTTTCAAGAGTCCCCTTTTTCTGGAGCTGTTTATGACTCCAGATCTGGACAGAGAGGACTCCCAAAAGTAGAGAGTGTACAGCCTACGGAATCTCATCTTTGGTGGGTTCTGCTTGAGTTACAGTGATGTTCTCATCCGCTAACCCCCACATCACACCATATTTTCAACCTCGGCCAACAACAAGATTAGAAAAAAATCAATTTGGTTAATCTTCTTCACACAAAAGAAGAACACAGAAATCTTTTAATAATGAAAAAATAGGCCGATTTATAATCAAGCAGGAAAGCTATGTGCATAATGTGCTTTGCGCCTCAAAACTAATTTCTTCAAATTTTTTAATTTGGAGCACACAAATAACTATTTTTAAAAATATGTGATTGCACGAGTAATTCCATATTAATGGAACTCAGCATCTGTGGCTTTTCACATCTGATAGAGTTAAAATATTACCACATCAAAGCAAGGGATTAATTTGTTTTGACTTATTAATATTGGTTAGCCGTGAACATTTATTTTTCCTTGTTTTATGACTTTTTTGTTTGTTTTTTGGTCATTAAATAGCTCTGCACTGTCTTTCGGTGATTTTGGAATTACAGTAATCACCTTAAACATCTAGCCATTCATACAAAGCATCGTTATTCATAAATATGCACTCAGCTGTTTTTTAGCTGAAGAAAGTCAATACTTGTAAACCATCAAAATCATTTTTTTCATTCAACACAGTTCCCACCAACTTCATCCCTGAGTCTCCATTTATTTGGAATTATCTGATGTCAAAATGAAATTGGAAAGTAGCTGGCTTACAAGTTTTCAAGAGGGAGTTTAGTTTCTGAGCGAGTGGAGAAAGGTAGAGTCCCCACTGAATAGTTTTCATCTTGTCTACATGGGTCTGGTGAAGAGATGGGAATAAGATTCTTTTGATTCAGTAGTGTGTCTTCATTATCATGACTAATTGCGATTGTGACAACTGTAAAGATAGAAGTTGTGTAACAAAAAGGGAGGAGTAGTTCATCTTACATTCCAGGAGCAGAGGACCCTGGGACCATCAAAAGAGAAGAGCATGAGTGGAATATGGGACCCTATCCATAGAAGCAGCGACACCAGAGATGGAGGCAGAGATGAGGACATGGAGATAGAGAGCAGCTGAGGACTCTAGATTCATGGAAAGAGAAAGGCTGTGTGCCGACCTCCAGGAGACAGACATGCAGAATGTGCACTTTGGTTGGTTAAGCAATTATACATTCCTGTGTGTTTATGTGTACATCAAAAAAAAAAAGGGGGGGGGGAGAATAGAGGCAAATACTGCTAACTGATGGTACACGGAGGCAATTGTAATCATTGCAATGAAACAAAATATAATTGGTTGAGTGCAAAACTGATGTTCACCCATGTAAACTATTACTCAACTCACAATAAAGGCTTTTGAAAAACGAGATTGGATCAATTTCCACCACACACACACAGGGACCTGTCTCCACTGAGTTTGTCCACCACCCCCAGGACCTCCTCCAAATGGTTCTTCCTAGCTGCCATGCACTGATTATGGATATCTCCACAACAGCTGATCTATGCTTGGGAAACACCCATCAAATTGTGTCAACTGAGCCAAAGTCCTTTGAGTATCTTCTATGTAAAGCTCAGTGCTCAGTCCTACAGGGTGGGGCATGGAGTCCTATATGAGACACACCTCATCATGGTTTCTCAGAGTTGGAAGTGCCATGCAGACACATTATGAAACACATCATTCTGAACTGAAACACAAGGAAGTATGCTGTTGTTAGCTGACTTGAAATCAGCTGCCCACTCATGGAGACCCCATGCACAAGAGGGTCAAACCATAGTGGTCCATGGGGTTGCACAGGCACATTTTCAGAAGTAGATTGCCGGATCTGTCTTCCAAGAACATGGTAGTCTGGAAGTTCTGCTGAAACCTGTCCAACATCAGAGCCACATGGAACTCTCTGATCACAGGTGGGTGGTAGGTGTGCTTTGAGGCACATTGGCCAAGAATTGAACTAGCTCTATTCCATGGAAGGTGAGCGTTCTGCCTCTGAGCCCCAACTGCCTCCAAAAAAACATGTACAAACCTACAAAGCCACTGACTTTCCTCTTCACAGTGAAAGGGGTTAGATGCTTGTCACCTCGTCTCCATTCACTAGTTTTGTGATCTTGAACAGGGCCTTTAGTTTCACTGTGACCTTAGAAAGGACCTTCTTTAGTCTGTTTTCCCAACTGTCAAATTGAAGTAACAATAGACCTTACTTCATCCCATAATTGAGGGGCCACATGAGAAAGTTACTGCCATTGCTGTGTGTCTTTGAGTAGGTTCTGACTCATAGCAACTCTGTTTAGGGTTTCCTAGGAGCCGTTGGTAGGTTTTAAACTCTGACCTAGCAGTTAGCTATTCAGTGCTTATCCTACAGCACCATACCAGGACCCCTCAAATGACACTTGTTGCTGTTATCAGGTGCCATCGAGTTGGTACCGACTCATAACAACCCTGTGCACAACAGAACGAAATACTGCCCGGTCCTGCACAAACCTCACAATCTTTGCTACACTTGAGCCCATTGTTCCAGCCACTGCGCCAATCCATCTCCATGAAGGTCTTCCTCTTTTTCTCTGACCCGCCACTTTACCAAACATGATGTCCTTTTCCAGGGGCAGCGTCCTCTTGATAATATGTCCAGAGTATGAGAGACAAAGTCTGGTCATCCTGACTTCTCAGGAGCACTCTGGTCGTACTTCTTCCAGCACAGATCTGTTTGTTCTTTTGGCAGACCATGGTACTGTCAATATTCTCCTCAACACCATAACTCAAATGCATCAATTCTCGTACGGTCTTCCTTATTCACTGTCCAAGTTTCACATGCATATGAGGTTATTGAAAATACCATGGCTTGGGTCAGGCACACCTTAGTTCTCAATCTAACATCTTGACTCTTGAACACTTTAAAGAGGACTTGTGCCACAGATTTGCCTAATGCAATCCATCATTTAATTTCTTTAACTGCTGCTTCCATGAGTGCTGATTGTGGATTAAAGCACAATGAAGTCTGACAACTTCAATCTTTTCTCCATTTATTTTGATATCATTTGTTGTTCCAATGGTAAGTATTTTTGGTTTCTTTACATTAAGTTGCAACCCATACCAAAGGCTGTGGTCTTTGATCTTCGTCATCAGTAAGTATTTTAAGTCCTCTTCACTTTCAGCAAGCAAGGTTGTATCATCTGCATATCTCAGGTTATTAATAAGTCTTTCTCCAATCCTGAGGCCACGTTCTTCTTTATATAATCCAGCTTCTCGAATTATTTGGTCAGCATACAGATTGAATAAGTATGGTGAAAGAATATAATACCGGTGCACACCTTTTGTAATTTTAAACCATTCAGTGTTCCCATGTTCTTTTTCCACAACAGCCTCTTGGTCTATGTACAGGTTCCTCATGAGCACAATCTGGAATACTCATACTTCGCAATGTTGTCCATAGTTTGTTATGATCCACAAAATCGAAAGCCTTTGTGTAGTCAATAAAGCACAGGTAAACATCTTTCTGGTATTTTCTGCTTTCAACCAAGATCCATCTGACATCAGTAATGATATCTCTTGTTCCACATCCTCGTCTGAATCCAGCTTGAATCTCTGGCAGCTGCCTGTCAATGGACTGTTGCAGTCGATTTTGAAGTATCTTTAGCAAAATTTTACTTGCATGTGATAGTAATCCATTGGGTCACCAATGGACTACACACTTAAAGTACTGCACACAATGCTTGGCACATAGTAAGCACCCACTGAATACTTACTAAACAGATAGGGGTTGGCAGAACAAAATGCACAAAGAAGAAATAGACATCTGTGGTCTCGCAGCTCCCAGGCCAGGGTGTTGGCCACGTTGATTTCTGCCCCCGCCCCTCTCCAGGTTGCCTTCGATCTATCTCCAGCCACGTGGCCCCTGACTCTGTATCTCTTATCCTCTTTAATAAGGATTCACTCAGAGAGGATTAGGACCCGCTCTAATCCAGTTCGAGAGCTTCGGTCCAATCCACAACAGAAATGCTTCCAAAGAAGCCCCTTACTGAGATGAGCTTTCAAAGGAAAAACAGATTCCCATATCAAAAAGCATACTGTCCACACAATACCAAAGTGACCACCAATCGCATCCAATAATTCGTCATGGGGTGGAGGCAGGGGTGCTGTCAGGGAAGGGGCACATAAATATCAGAACCGGTCACCACCATGTCACTAGAACAGCTAGCTGACAGGCAACTTATCAGCCCTTCTCTATAACTGCACAGGGCTCTCCAAAACTTAGGTGCTAGTGACCAGCTCGGTTGCTAGAGTCCTGGTGTGGTGCTGTAGGATAAGCACTGGACTGCTGGCCACAAAGTTGGCAATTCAAACCTACCAGCTGCTCCTGGGAAACCCTATACTGAGTTGAGGGCACTTAGCACCAGGTCATCTAAGCTCATGGATAAACCTTGCCTCTTGTAGCTTGTGTTGTTGTTGTTAAGTGTCCTCGAGTCAGTTCTGACTCACAGCGGGACTTCTGAGGCTTTTTAATTCTTTGCAGGGGCAGAAAACCTCATCTTCCTTCCACAGAACAGCTGATGGGCTGGACCACTGACCTTGGGGTTCACAGTTTACGGTGCTCATCCTACGGAGCCACCACGCTTCCTTTGTATCTTATAATTTTAAATAAATACATGATTTCTTACGGGGAAAAAATTCTCCTGAGACCCATAGTTCATCATGGCAAAAGGTACTATTGAGTGCTTTGTCTAAAGTTTGCTTACAATTTAGTTAGCTGGCTTTACTTAAAAAAAAAAAAAAAAAAACAAAGAAGAAGAAGAGAAAGAAAATCTAACCAATTTCATGAAAATTCAGTTCTCAGATGTGCAGGAAATTCATAATTGGCATTTCCATAACCCAGCTGCCTGGCGGTTAGATGGAGCCCTCAAATAAATAAATAAACTAACAAATGAAAAAGCAAAGATTCGAGTTCTGTGGTTTTTACAAAAAGAAGAGACAATACAGATTAGAAAGAAACTCTCTCGTGAATGGGTCTTACTTAAAATGGCTTAATGGAGAACCTTTAAGGACTAGGAGAGACTTAGGAAAACAAGCTCTTCCAGAAAATTCCCTCTTTTTTTTTTTTTTTTTGATTCCTGCAATGATTTAGGAAATATTCTATGATTCAGAATGTTCCAGGTTTCTTTCTCTTTTTACTGGACATTCTGAGCTGAGTTGCCTGCACTGGCAGTGATGAGGGCATTTTGTAGGCACAATTAGCAAGAGATAAGAGTGAGGTTCATTTACCCTATAATCTGCATCACTGGGAAAACAAGATAAAAGAAGGACTGTAGGGATCTACAGAAGAGACTGCTAATAAATATTCAGAATCTTGTTCCCCTTTCTTAGGCACTAACTAAACCCCTATATTTGGTTACATGCCAATTTGCCAACTTAAAAAAAAAATAAAATCCTATTTCCTTTTGCAGCAAGGTGGTCCATGAGATGTAAATGGAAAATGTTGAGTGGAGCATCCTGAAGAATGCATTTGACGGAACTGACTCAACCAGAAGGGCTTTAAACCTGACCCTACTCGGGACACGGACTTAATAACTGGTACCACAGCAGCTCTCTTGCCACCATGAGGCAAAGTCCAAAAAAGATCACAGATTCTGATCCTGACATTTGCAAACTGTAGCTTGAATGCTGTCACTGGTCTATTTCAAACTGTTCCTGTTAAGTGACAATGTCTCTCTTTTGTATGTTTTAACCAACACGTCAGGACTCAGAGATTTCTAATTGACGTGAAGTCTTTAGACTCCCACCTGCCTCGGTCAGCACAAGACTTTGGATTCCAAACAAGATGAATCTGGAAAACCACAACAGACATCTAGAGTGGATTCTTAACAGGGGTGTTTCTTATAAAGCTCAGATACACTTCATTCCAGCCATTAACTTGTAACAGATTTTGATCAAATATAGTCAATTTTCTTAGAGTTCTGGTGTGGTGCTGCATGCTAATGCACTGGACTGCAGGGTTAGTTTGAACTGCAAGGTTGGCCGTTCAAATTCAGCAGCCACTCCTTGGAAACCCTATACAGTATCGCTAGGAGTAGGAACTGACTTGATGGCACTTAATAACAACATGTCACCTCTCACATGTGGAATATGACTATTTGCTCTAAAATATTTAACATGCACATGTAGATAATAAAACATTCGTTACCAATGTATCCACCAACAATTTAAGGAACAAAATGTCACCAACACAATCAAAGCCCCATGTGCACCTTCCCATCAATCCTCTTTACCCCCTACCCCAAAGTACTCCCCTAAATTTAGTGGTCATAATTTCTTTATATTTTATACACTCCAACCAACATATATTATCTCAAGTGGTTAGGTACAAAGGTTCAACATTCTGAGTTCAAGACCAGTTCTGACATTTCCTAGCTGGGTGACCTTAGCAAGTTACTCAACCTCTCTGTGTCTTCATGTCTTTATTATAAAATGGGAATAATAAAAATACCTATCTCACAGGCACAAGACCTCTTTAAAGTGCTCAAAAGCAAAAATGTCAGTTTGAGGACTAAGGTGCACCTGATCCAAGCCATGGTATTGTCAATAACTTCATGTGCATGTGAAAGTTGGGCAATGAATAAGGAAGACGGTAGAAGAATTGATGCATTTGCATTATGCTGTTGGAGAAGAATATTAAAAGTACCATGGACTGCCAGAGAACAAACAAATCTGTGTTGGAAGAAGTACAGCCAGAATTCTCCTAAGAATCTTAGCCAGGATGGCCAGACTTCGTCTTTCATACTTCGGACATGTCGTCAGAAGGGACCAGTCCCTGAAGCCCAACATCATCTTGGTAAAGCAGAGGGTCAGCCAAAAAGAGGAAGTCCCAATGAGATGGATTGGCACAGTGGCAGCACCAATGGGCTTAAGCGTAACAGTTGTGAGGATGGCACAGGACCGGGCCATGTTTTGTTCTGTTGTGAACAAGGTCACTGTAAGTTGGAACCAAGTCGATGGCACCTAACAACAACAACAACCTTACAGATATATTTGTTGTTGTGAAGTGCTGTCAAGTTGATTCCAACCCATAGCGACCCTGTATAGGGTCTCCGAGGAGCAGCTGGTGAGCTTGAACCGCTGACCTTGCAGTTCAAACAGCTTTGTAGTCTGGCGCATTAACCCACAGTGCCACCCCAGGACTCCTACAGACGTATAAACCAAACCAAGTCCACTATGTGGATTCTGTCCCATAATGACTCTGTAGGACAGAGGAGAGCTGCCCTGTAGGGTTTTCAAGGCTGTCTTCTTTATAGAAACAGACTGCCTCATCTTTCTCCCTAGGAGCGGCTGGTGGGCTTGAACTTCCAACCTTTCCGTTAGTAGTCCGATGCTTAACCCACTGCACCACTAAGTCTCCTTTACCCAAAAATCAAACTCACTGCCAATGAGTCAATTCCTACTTACAGGGACTCCATAGAATAGAGATGAATTGCTCCAAAGAGTTTCTAAGTCACTAAATTTTTACAAGAGCGGACAGCCTCATCTTCCACCCAAAGAGTAGCTAGTGGGTTTGAACCACCCAGCTTGTGGTTACCAACCCAAAACCTAACTCACAGTGCCACCAGAGCTTCTTTTATGGGGTCAGCACTGGAAGGTTAACCACAAGGTCAGCAGTTCAAACCCAATAGCCACTCCTTGGAAACCCTATACAGGGTCACTATGAATCAGAATTGACTCAGTAATATTTAAAAACAACAACAGTGAGGATTCAATTACATAATAAATAGAAAACCCAGCACCAAATGACGGTTCCGACTCGTAGCGAGCCTGCATAAGGTTTCCGAGGCTGTAAATCTTTATGTGAGCAGGAAGCCTCATCTGTCTCCCACAGAGCGACCTTTTGGTTAGCAGCTTAGTTCATAATCCACTGCTAGAGCTCCTTAAGCATCAAATAAGTACCATATATTTTTATTATTATTATCTATTATTATTTTGCTTGGTAACATACGCAGTTTTCTGTTTTTATACATAATTTTAGATCACCACAAGAGTTTTCATAATAAAAAATAATTTAATACAAAAAGTATTGCTTTTGTAACAAATTATGTGTCATACCGTGTGTATGTGTATGTTGTTGATATCATACATGCTAAAGATAAAATTGCGTTTCTCAAGTAAATAAATATTATATAATAAAAGCTAAAATATATTTCGAAACTAAATGACCAGATATTGGGCGGATCACAGGTGATAACGGGTAAAAGTGTTTCACAAATCAACCTTCACTGCCTTGCTCCTATTCTAAGGACCCCAGTGGTGCTGCAGGTTAGCTACTAATCAAAAGGTTGGTGGTTCAAACCCACCATTCACTCCACAGGGGGAGAGTGGCTGCCTGCTGGAGAGTCCGAAGAGTTCTAGTCTTGGAAACTTTATGGAGAGTTGCTGTTAGCTGGAATTGACTTAACAGCAATGGGGTTTGGGGGAAGTTTTGTTCTTTTTTTAAAGTTGACTGAGCATTGGGTTGCCAACCAAAAGGTTGGTGGTTCAAATCCACCATTCACTCCATGGGAAAGAGATGAGGCTGTCTGTTGGGGATTCCAAAGAATTACAGCCTTGGAAACCTCATAGGATTGATATGGGTCGAAATGGACTCAACGGCAATGTTTGGGGGATTTTTTGTGTGGGGTGGAGGGAGGTTGTTGTTAGGGTTAGGGCTAACTGAAAGGTCAGCAGTTTGAACCCACCAGTCTTCCCAAGGAAGAAAGATGAGCCTTTCAGCTTCCATAAGATGTACAGTTTCAGCAACCTACATGAGGTCACTGTGAGTTGGAACTGGCTCGAAGGCTGTGGATTTGGGGTTTATTCCTATTCCAGGGTCACCACAACATACTCAGGTGCCTGAGCCAGTTGTCCAGGTAACACCCAGGGTCATTGGTTCCTCCCTTCAAACGCTCTCCACCCCCACTGCTGTGGCCAGGACCAAGGTGCCAGCACCTCTCCACACCCATCCCATTCCAGGGACCAGTTTCCACCTCACCCCACACACAGCCGTCAGATGCACCTGGAGCAGGAAGTGTGGCTCTCACCAGGTCAAAGGTCAGCAGTTTGATCCATACCACCTAGCAAGGCGTGTGACCTCTGCCGGCTCAGTCTCACGGCCCACACCTCCTTCTGCTCTTCATCCCCTCATGAGAGACCTGCATCTCCTGGTCCTCTCAACTCCTGAACTCACTCCCTCTCCCTGCATCCCTTCTCCATCCCTCCCCCGTCACCCCTCATCCCTCCCATGGGGTTGTTATAATCTGGTACCCATGGGGTCACCATGAGTTGGAGCCAACTCAACAATGACAGGGATGGTTTGGGGTCTTTTTTGTTGTTGTTGTTGTTGTTGGGTGCCATTGAGTCAGTGCCGATTCATAGTGACCCCATGCACAACAGAACAAAACAATGTCCGATCCTGGGCCAACCTCAGTATTGTTGCCACACAGAGTCCATCGATGCTGTCACTTGGCCAATCCATCTCATTGGGGTCTTCCTCTTTTTCTCTGACCCTCTGCCCTGCCAACATGATATCCTTCTCCAATGACTGGTCCCTCCTGACAATATGTCCAAAGTATGAGAGACCAAGTTTGGCCATCCTGGCCTCCAAGGAGTACCCTGGCTGCACTTCTTCCAACACAGATCTGTTGGTTCTTTAGGCAGCCCATGGCACTTTCAATATTCTCTTCCAACACCATAACTCAAAGGCATCAATTCTTCTATGGTCTTCCTTATTCACTGTCCAGCTTTCACATGCATATGAGGTTATTGAAAATACCATGGCTTGGGTCAGGCGCACCTTAGTCCTTAAACTGACATCTTTGCTCTTCAACATTTTAAAAAGGTCTTGTGCAGCAGATTTGCCTAATGTAATATGTTGTTTGATTTCTTGACTGCTGCTTCCTTGAGTGTTGATAGCTGATGCAAGAAGAAGGAAGTCCTTGACAACTTCAATCTTTTCTCCATTGATAAGAATGTCATTTATTGGTTCAGTGGTGAGGATTTTTGTTTTCTTTACATTGAGATACAGTCCATACCAAAGGCTGTGCTCTTTGATCTTTTTTAATACTATGAAATATTATGCACTTGCTACAAAGAATAGCACAGATATGTGTGGCTTGGCATAGGTGGTCTCCCAGGACATATTATTCAATGAAAAACAGCTGGAATGTGTTGTAGATAATAGACTGCAATTCATGAAGACAAGTGTGGCTGTGCGTGTGTGTGTGCGTAAGTACAAGGGGGATTGAATGAGGTCATTGGCGGTGGTTTCGGCTGAATTGGTGTGAGATGACAGAGTGGAAGAGAAGAAAAGGTGTTTTTTTGGGGGGGGTGGGCGGTGTTAAAAGCGTTTATTGTTCATTGAGTGATAGTTTACATGGGAGAACATCAGTTTTGCACTCATCCTGTTGGATTTTGTATCATTGCAATGATTACAATCTCCTCCAGGCATCACCACTCAACAGTATTGACTTCTATTCCCTCTGGGTATTTTTTTGGTTTTTTGATATACACAAAAACTCTCAATATATAATCAAGAGCGGAGATCGGGACCCTACCCAAAGAAGCAGTGATGCCTGAGATGGAGGCAGAGATGATGACATGGAGAGATGGAGCAGGTGGGGATTTTAGACACACACACAGAGAGGGGGGCTGTGTGCTGATGACTGGGGGGCAGGCTTGTAGTATATACCCTTTGGTTGGTTGATGATGCATGGAGGGAATTGTAACCATGGCAATGAAACGATATACGATAGGATAAATGTAAAACTAATGTTCTCCCATGTAAACTATCACATAATTCATAATGAAACATTAAAATAAAATAAAAAAGACATTATGCTGAACAAAATATGCCAGTCACAAAAGGAAAGAAAAAAAAAAAAAAAGAATATATAATCATTTTAAAAAACCAAGGGCACATTCTGCAAGCCTGCCTCCTGGCCACCAACACACAGTCTTTCTCTTCCCATGAGTCTAGAGTCCTCAGCTGCTCTCTCTCTCTCCAGGTCATCATCTCTGCCTCTCTCTCTTGTGTCGCTGCTTCTCTGGATAGGGACCCACATTCCGCTCATGCTCTTCTCCCTTGCTGGTCCTAGAGTCCTCTCTTCCTGTAATGTAAGATTGACTACTCCTCTCTTTATGTTACAAAACTTTTACCTTTACAGAAAAGGGATTTTAAACCTTTTGAATATAATCTCCAATTGTCTAAATTTTACACTGTGCATATACTCAGATATGACCTGTCATTTTATCCAAAATTATAGATTTTGATTTTTGTAAACACATACAGAAGTCATGGAGCAATAAACCCAAGCATCATAGGTTCAAGGCACACAATGGACCTAAAACAAGCAGGCTCTACTTTCTTTCTTGTTTCCGAAGACACCAGACAGCTCAGTCCTACGAGGAAGGGCAGGTTTCACCATGCTGAGGGGCAAAGTAACAGAACAGCTCAGAGGGGATAAATGAGGCCACATGAGCCCCTGGTTGGCTGGTCCAGGATCACATCTTTACTCAGGAAAGACTGACTGGACCCTCAGCACATTGCTTAGATTCTCTGAGCCTCTGTTTCTTCATCTTTCAGGTGGAAATGCTCATATAAATGATTCAAAAGATTAAATAAAAACAAGAGGGAAATCACCTGCCACATAAAGCACTTGGCAGCGCTCCAAAAATGCCAGATCCAACTTTTCTCTATTTTTGGTTTTTTGTTCTTTATCTTTGGTGGTGGTGGTGGTTATGTGCCATGGAGTTGGTTTTGACTCTTAGCAACCCTGTACAGGGTTTCTGAGGCTGTAAATCTTTACGGGAGCAGAAGCCTCATCTTTCTCTCACGGAGCAGCTGGTAGGTTCGAACTGCTGACCTTAAGGTTTGCAGCCCAATTTGTAACCACTACGCTACTTTACCATTCTATAATTTCACTATGCTATGTCAAGATGTGATGTCTTGGTTTGGCACTGTGGGGTCATGAACTGCTAGGTCGGAGGTTCAAACTCACCAGCCATTCCTGGGAAACCCTATACAGGGTCTCTATGGGTTGGAACCAATGCGAAGGCACTTGACCACAACAACAGGATCAAGATGTGGATTTGGACGGTGCTTGGTGACTTCTTTTTTGTCGTTCATTTCCTATGAGAACTACCTTCCTGAGACACCTTCTCCTAGACTGGTTCTGCATACCATAGTCTCCGTATTCAGTCTATGCTAGAACATTCCGACCTACCACTTGGCCCTACAGCTCTTTGGTGGGGCCTATTTCGGTTGCTCTTTGCTGCATTTGAGAGTGAGGCAGAAATTACTCGCAGCTTCCAATTCACTAATTCTCTGTTTAGCTGTCCTGGTGTGGTGCTGTGGGCCAATGCGTTACACAGATGTATAAAATGTGGATGTACCAGAATGATCCCCAGAATGGGAAAAATTACAGATTGATGCCCTACCACAGACCTACTCCCCCTCCTAGAAAACAAGGGTAGCATGCGTGTTGCCTAGCAATCCAATTTCTTCAACAGCAGAGTGGGAAACTGTGGTGCTCAGCTCAACAGTGGCCACCAACCACTCTGAACAAGTGTCACATCCTGGCCACAGTTCAATGCCACCGTACATGCCTCTCCTGAGTCCCCCATTCCAGGGCTGAAACCGATAATTCTTCCCATTCAGGTTGTAACTGTGGTAAACCCATGTTTTTATCAATTCGATCTGCTCCAATTTTACGACATCAGCCATGACTGGAGCTGTCTCTGGTTGAGCCCATGACAGTCTTGTCTCACTGCATTCCACGTGCTTTTACATTTTCGTTAAAGAGCCCTCAGAGCCGGAAGGAGCCACAATGACCAAAATGGTGAACCACATTCAGTTCTTCCAGGTCCCGGTGGAATGTGACAACTGGATTGTGTCATGTCAGGAGAGTAAAAGGAGTCCTGGTGTGGCGCTATGGGTTAATGCGCTAGACTGCAAAGTCAGTTTGAACTGGTGATTCAAGCTCACTAGTCGCTCCTTGGAAACCCTCTACAGGGTTGCTATGGGTCGGAACCAACTCGATGGCACTTAACAACAACAACAACAGGAGAGTAAAAAGGACAGTCCCTCTAGCCTTGCTGGTTCCCTGGTTTTCTAAACAAGAAAGCAGCCCCACACATGTTGCTCTGGGTCAGATTCAACTCAATGGCGGTGGTTTAGATTAGTCCCAAGATCTTAGTCTAATCATTCATTCGGTATCTGCCCACAAGTGGGAGACACAGCCCTCAGTGGGGAATATGAGGTGTGTGTAGGTGCTTCACAAGCACACTCTGGAAGCACTGAACCACATCATCTGTTACCGTTTCTGATGACCTCAGTAGAGTCCCTGGTGAGTACTAGCAAGGCTTCCTAATGCTTGCATGTTTAATATGCTTTTATTAATAAATATTTAACAAAGAGCAGTTTCTGAGCCTAAATTCTTCAGAAGGCAACAGTATGTAATGTGAGCATAATGCCTGTGTTGTGTTCTCATTATACTTTAGTATTATTATTATTATTATAATACCTTCTGTTTATGGCATGCCAAAATGCCAAGCCCACTGCCAGTTAAGTCAATTCTGACTCATCTTAACAGGGTCAGAAAGCCTCATCTCCCTCCTGAGGAGCAATGGGTGGGGTTGAACTGTTGACCTTTTAGTTGGCAGTCCAGTGCTTACCCTACAGTACCACCAAGCCTCCTTATTTATGGCCTGGAATCCTGATTTTCCACCTACGATAGTATTATTAAAGTTTCCTCTTAAGTAAATATATTTAAGCTTAAATTAGTTACAGAAAAAAGAGTAAATAAATAAAAATACAAATGGTACCTAACTGGGTAAAAAAAAAATATGATGAATTTCCTGCAAGAATGATTTAAGCCTGGTGAACAATAGCTGATCAAATGGAGCCTCACAAAGATAAGACCGGAGACCACAGCCTTCAGTATGGGTTGTACCTCAATTTAAAGACAATAAAAAGCCTACCAACTGGACCAAAAAAATAAAATCATGATAAACAGAAAAAATATTGAAGTTGTCAAAGACTTCATTTTTTTCAGATCAACCAACAACAAACTCATAGAAGAAACAGACAAGATATCAAACAACAGATTGCAGTAGGAAAAATCTGTTGCCCAAGACCTAACCTTTAGTGTTACAAAGCAAAGATATCAGAGAACTAAGGTGAGCCTTCCTCAAGCCACAGCATTTTCACTAATAGCCTCATCTACATGTGAAAGTTGGACAATGAATATGGAAGACTGTAGAACTGATGCATTTGAGGTATGGTGTTGGAGAAGAATAGTGGACGAACCATCAACTGCCAGAAAAACAAACAAATTGGGTTGGAAGAAGTACAGCCAGAATGTTCCTTAGAGGCCAGGATGGTGAGACTTTGTCTCTCATACATTGGACGTAGTACCAGGAGGGAGCAGGCCTGGAGAAGGATACTAGGCTCAGTAAAGCGGAGGTCAGTGAAAAAGAGGAAGACCTCCAAGACCACCAACTGAGCAGGAGGAGGGTTTGAGTTGCTCTAGAATTGAGACTACCCCTGATGTCACCTTCAAACTAAGTAAACAGTTTAACCCAAAGTGCAAAGAGACTAGTGGACTGCCGAGACTGTGGTCCTTGATTACCCTTAGGTCTAGCACTGAGCTCATGCCCGTGGCTCCATTTTCAGCCACGTCATGGGTAGGTCTATGGGGAACCACAACACTGATGACAGATGTACATCACAGAATGGCCAACCATCCAACATCAAAAGGACTGCATTCACCCAAGGACAAAATTCAGAAGCTTTGGGGAAGAAGGGGAGCTTGAAGCAAGAAACAAGGAGTAAGTGGGTTCAGTGAGGGGAATGCAATCAACGAGGCTGTAAAATGTGTCTGATTGGTTGAATTTAAACTGATGAACTGCAAGTGCTGGACCCACACTGGGGACGTGATGATGTGCTGGGCAGCTGAGCTGTTGTTGTTGGTAACTGTCTTCAGGCCAGTCCCGACTCACAGAGACCCTGGATAGTGTTTCCAAGGAGAAGCTAGTGAGTTTGAACCACCGACCTTGCAATTTAAACTGACCTTACGGTCCAGTGCTTATCGTACAGAGTCACACACCACACCAGGACACTTGGGCAGCTGAACTGAGGGCTCCTCCTTGTTGCCTGCTGGTTCTGAAGGCACAGGGACTGTACTGCCATGTGGGGACCCGAGTAAAGACCTTCCTGCTTTTAGGACAGTGTCCTGTCTTCTCTCTGCTCTCATGCTCTGTCTCAGCTGGGAAGGAGTCCTCCCATTGTGGACAAACCCCATTGTGGACAAACCAAGCTCCCCCTGGACCAAACTGTTTTACTCAGAGTTACAACAATGTTGTAATGTCTTCCTTCTTGTGATTGCCAGACAGGTACCTGCGGAGGAACACGGCAGCCACCTGGAAGGCAGGGGAGACAAGCCGCCAGCTGCCTGCCCCTGCCCAGAACCTCTACCCAGCCTTGGGGGGGTGGAGGGATGGGGAGAGGGGTGAGCAAAAGCTCCTGGTCTGGTGGAAGCTGACCAGCACAGCTCGTTCCCACTGTCCTGATACCTGGGCACACTCCAGCTCAGCCGCAGTGCCAACCAGCTGTCTGCTTCAAAAGTTCAACTCTTCTTAGTCATTCTCCAACTTTGGGGGAGAGACAGTCTAAGTAGTTTTCACCTGGGGTCAGGGTTTTGTTTTAGTTTAGTTGTTGTTGTTGTTTAAGAAGAACTTAGATCGTTGACTTGTGGATAAACTTCTTGTTAGGTGCTGTCAAGTCGGTTCCGACTCATAGAGACCCCACGCGCAACAGAACAAAGCACTGTCTGGTCCTGTGCAGTTCTCACAATTGTTATGAATGAACCCTTGTTGGTGTCACTGTATCAATCCAGCTCATTGGGGCCTTCCTTTTTTTTTTTCACTGACTCTCTACTTTACCAAGAATGATGTCCTTCCCCAGAGATTGGTCCCTCCTAATGACATCTCTAAAGTACATGATATAATGTCTCACTAGCCTTGCTTCGAAGGTACCTTCTGGCTGTAACTTCTTCCAAGAAAGACTTCTTCCTTCTGGCAGTCTGTGCTATCGATCCTCAATAGTCTTTGCTAATGAGATCATTCAAACACATCAATTCTTCTTTGGTCTTCCTTATTCATTGTCCAGCTTTACCATGCCACGATTCAGGGCAGGTGCACCTTAGTCTTTGATGTGATGTCTTAGGAAAAGCTTCAATGGACAGAATACAACCATGAATATTTTTTCCAGCATGTGCTTGCTGCCAACACACCATTCCCCACCCACACTGCTTCCACCCAAACAAGAGGAGACTTGTCCAGCGACTGGACCTCGTCCAGTGACCCAAGAGAGAAGCCCAAGTCTTGAATCTGCTTGGATGCATGAAGAGGCACATCACCCAGAAAAGCTGCAGATGCACACCTGGGCATCTTTAGTGTTTTGTTTTCAGAGAAAGAAGCACGTAGGCCTTGTGTGTGAAGGACAAAGAAAAGAAGATGAAATACCTGGAAAAGATAAATTTACCAAAAACAAAACCAAACCCAAAAAACCCAGCAGATCCCAGTGATTTGCTTTAATTGGGTTGGAAGGGGTTACTCATAACGCTGCAAATTAGAAAATTCATAATTTATCATTGCACCCAGTCGAAATGCCACCCAACTGAGTCGCACCCCAGTGAAAACCATCACATAGCAGCAAACTGTCAAGCCTGCAGCGGCCGACGGGCAAAATTAATATGCAAATGTATGCAAGAAATTAAAAAGCAGAATTACCCAGGCAAATGAGGTAGCTATACTTGAATTGTTAGAATTATGAATAATTACTGCGAATTTTCTGCTCCTAATATAACTTGTTTTTTGATAAACAAAGACTTAATTATCGAGATGCGCTGGAGAATTTCCGTAGCGCTCATTAATCTTGCAAAAAAAACAAGTCCCTGGTGCCCGAGCCGTAATGAAGAGCGCGTGCCCTGAATCTTCAGAAAGATCACAGGCACCAGGGTGCCAGGGCTGGAGGAAAAAAATGACAGTACCAATGTCCTCTTCTGTACCCTAGAGTGTCATAACGTCTTCCACTAACTATCAAAGGGACTTATTTATGCCAGTAGCTGAAGCTATAAGTCCAATTTACGACGCCTTGAGCGGTGGCGAAATGATGTGTTGATGTGAGGGGCAAATACCATCTTGCAGGGGCGCGCGCTGCTACCAACGATACCAGTGTGCTGAGGACCTACGCTCTGGCGTTAATGGATGCCGTGTGACAAGCCCGAATCCGCAAGAGGGACCGTCTTTTAGGACGGGTCTCCATGGGTCTCCATTAATCTGGGTTGTTCGGCTCGCTGGCTTCCAGCGAACAAGGGCATTGTTATCAACGCTGGTTTTAAATTCTCCCACCAAGACTGGCCTGCCAGAGCCAGGACCCCCACACCCTTTCCCTGCTCTAGAGGTCTCTGCTGAAGACCCCTGGGTGGGCCAGGGACGTGGTCCTTTCTTCTGGACGGTGCCAGGGTGTCCCGGGTGGGGTTGGAGAAGTTTCTGGCCTGGTGCGCGCTGAGATCAATGGTTTGCAGAAGCCCGTAAGGGGTCTTCCTGCCTGGACTTCCGGCGTGGCCACTGGCAGCTGCCCAGCGCTTCTTCCAACATAGATTTGTACCTTACAGAGCCGGACAGTTCAGTGCGGGGCCTGGATCAGAAGGTAAACATCACTTTGGCGCTCAGAGCCGCGGTCTGAGATGGCTTATAAATACAGGATGGCTTATAAGAGCCATTCCACTGTGGAGACAAATTGTCTGCTTTTACACCAGGACATGTGTCATTTTTATACTCCATATTGCCTCTCCTTCCCTCGCACACTACCCCTATCTCCCTGCCCCCAGCTCTAGAACAAACCCCTGTGGACCCCAGCCCCCGCAGGCCTACATCTCCTGCACTCCACTGGCTGCAACACAAACACCTCTGCAAGTCAGATAGAGATGATTCTCCAGCATCATTCACCCTCGCAGAACTCGGAGCCACTTGTCTTGGGTCCTCGCACCTTCCCTGAGATTAATTCTCACCACGGGTCCGCGATGGCATCCGGAGGGTGAAGAGACAGCCAAGCTTCACGTGATGGAAAACACGAGCCAGCAACCCTGGCTCCAGCTGCTCCCACCGCCTTTTGGGGACGTCTGCACAAGTCCCCCTCCGTGCCTGCTATCCTGTTGGCCCCTCCATACACGGAGCAACATGCCAGGGAGCCCTGAGCCATCCTCCGGGTGTGCTATAAATCAGATTACAGGGTTTTCATTGTCTGATAGATCACCAGGCCTTTTCTTCTTCATCTTAGTCTAAGGAGCCCTGGTGGCACTGTGGAATAAGTGCTGGGCTGCCAACTACATGGTCGGCAGTTCAAATCCACAAGAGGAAAGCTAAAGCAGTCTCCTCTGGTAAAGAGTTACAGCCTCGAAACTGTACAGAACACTTCTACTGTGTCCTATAGGGTTGCCCTGACGGCAGGGCCAGGTCTCTCTCCAGGACCCCGGTACCATCTCCTCCACCTGCTGCTTCTGTGCTGGGTGGATAATGGGGAGCTGTCAGCATTATTGAGCACCAGCTCTGGTAACATAGTGGTTATGAGTTAGACTGCTAACCTCAGAGTCAGCAGTTTGAAACTACCAGCAGTTCCGCGGGAGAGAGATGAGGCTTTCTGCTCCTGTAAACACAGACAGCCTGGGTCATTATGAATCCACGGCACACCACCACCACCATGTGTGCCCACCAGATCACCTGTGTCGTCTCATTCAAGCCCCATGACTGCTTTGCAGCAGCTTCTAGCATTGCATACCCATTATACAACTGAGGAAACTGAGGCGATGTTAGACTACTCACCTAAGACTCACAACAGGGAAGAGAAGAGTTGGGATGTGGCCAGCTCCTGCCAGGGCCCATGTGTCCAGCTCTTAGGCTATACTGTCTGCCCAGGAGGCGGCTGAGATCGCGGGGTGCCCTGTGGAAAGTTGTGGGAAGGGAAGCCAGGTGACCAGGGCAAATCCAGGCCCAGTGCTTGGTAGCTGAGAGCCCCAGGTCCTAGTCTCCTCGTCCAAAGCAAGACCAAAAGCCACGGTAGTCAAGTGAAGACCCTATAAGACAGAGTGAAAGTGCCCCACAGGGTTCCCAAGACTCTGATCTTTACAGACGCAGACTGCTTCATCTTTCAGTGGTGGGTTTGAACCAGTGACCTTTTGGTTAGCAGTCTAATGCCTAATAAACTGCACTACCAGGGTTCTCTGAAAACAAGTAAGGAAATAAAAATACTCATCTTGACATGTGTGTCGAGATTGGGCATCAAGATGCACACTCAGCAAAAGGCACAAAGTGACGGCTCTTGCTGTCGGTCAGGTGGCTTCTAGTCATCAAGAACTTTGGGACATTTAAGTCTATTGTTCTGGCCACTGTCCCCATCCATCTTACCAAGACCTTCCCCATTTTCGCCAGCTCTCTACCAAATATATGGAGTCCTGGTGTGGCTCTGTGGGTTAATGCACCCAACTGCACAGCTGTTTGAACTTCAAGCTCACTGGTTCAAGCTCACCAGCTGCTTCTCAGAAACCCTATACACAGTCACTATGGGTCGTAACTGACTCGACAGCACTTAACAACAACTACCAAATATCAAGTTGTGGTGTTGGAGAAGAATACTGAAAGTACCATGAACTTCTAGAAGAACAAACAAATCTGTGTTGGAAGAAGGACAGCCAGAATGTTCCTTAGAAGCCAAGATGGTGAGACTTTGTCTCTCACACTTTAGACATGTTATCAGGAGGGACCAGTCCCTGGAAAAGGCATGCTTGGTAAAGTGGAGGGTCAGTGGAAAAGAGGAACGCCCCAACAAGATGGACTAGCACGATGGCAGCGGTAATGGGCTCAAGTATAACAAAATTTGTGAGGACACAGGACGGGGCAGCTTGTCATTCTGTTGTGCGTGGGGTTTGCCTATGAGTCGGAACCGACTCAACAGCACCTAACAACAGCTACTAATGTGATGTTCTTTCTAGTGATGATCTTTTCTGATCATGTGTTCAAAGTGAGCAAGATAAAGTCTGGTCATCCTGGCTTCTAAGGAGCATTCTGATTGTATTCCTTCCAACACAGATTTGTTCCTTCTTCTAATAGTCCATGGTATTGTCAATATTTTTTGCCAACACCATAACACAAGGGCATCCAATCTTCTCTGAGCTTTCTTATTCCTTGTCCAGCTTTTGCATGTCTATGAGGTGACTGAAAAAGGAAGCCTGGGGCTCATGAAACCCACTCTCTGGGCTTTCAAAGGACACGGTTACCATTCAGTTCTGATCCATAGCAACCTTGTAAACTGCCCCACAAGCTGTCTATGTTTACGGGAACAGAATGCCACATCTTTCCCCAATAGAGCGGCTGGTGGGTTCCCCCACTGCTGTTGGTTAACAGCTAATCGCTCCGTTCTCAGACCAGGAAAGCGTGTATGAGTGGGAATTTCTAATCCATCCCACCCTGTGCCCAAGGCAGACATCACTAATCCATCAGCTCTCTTGCTGAAGTACTGGATCTGGGCCTGAGCCCTCATCTGCGCTCCCCCTCCTACTCCAGGTGGCCAGTTCTAATAGACTGGAGACGACGCTCGGGCTAACTCCGCTAGAGAGCGCCCTTGGATCTCTCCCATGTGATTTCTGTGTATGCCTTCCCACCATGCACCTCACATTCCAGCAGCAGCAATCATTGACCTAAATGCTCAGGTGTCTGCATTTGTTTGGGCAGGTGGTTCGCTGCTGGATCTCTGATGTTGCAGCGGGACAAGGTGCATTCCTTCTGTCTGCACAGCAGACCCTGGTGGTACAGTGGCTATGCCCTGAGCTGCTAACGGAGAAGCTGGTGGTTCTCTCATAAAGGTGAGAGTTAAGGAGACCCCGTGGGGCAGGGCTACTCTATCACATGGGATCAGCACCCAGCAAGAACAGTGTGTCTGTGCTACGGGGACTTCAAACAACAGCCTTGGGCCTTGGCCTTCCTGCCTGTGACCCACTCGTAGCAGATGGTCAGTTGCACTTTCATTCCCTCCTGCCTCTCAGCTGGGGCTCAGCTCTCAGTCAGCCCTACAGAGCAGCCAAGCTCGGCTCAGTTTGTCCACACTGGGCTGAGCTTACCGAGTCTGGAGGAAGGTGGAAATGCTCCCTGTATCCTTACTGCCTCCAGCCTGGAGCCTGGCACAGCTTCCCGAAACAAAAGTGAGCCAACAACGTAATCTCGTAAGGTGTTTCTATTGATGTTTTCAGACAGAACAACACAACAAATTAGAAAAGGCAGTGTGTACCGAGTGATCACCCTGTGCCCTGCTCGGAATAATTCAGATCTACCATTTCGTGGAATGTTTACAGCAATATCATGAGTTCGGAGCTGCTATGGTCCGTCTAGTATTTGAGTAGGTATGAAGAAGGGTGTGGGTACCAGAGAGGTTCAGAATCTGCTGTGGGCCTTGGGGCCGGGTGTTGTGCAAGCTCTGCATCCAGGCTCCCCCTGCGGGGAGGTATACAGGTTCTACAACCCCTCCTCTCACCAGGAGGCCATTGGGCTTTCTGTGTTGTAGGTAAGGGACGGCAGCCCGCAAACACCATAACCGCAGTAACTCCAACAGAATCGCCGTGAAAGGAGGAAAACCTGAACTTGCTGAGGATTGAATTCTGCTTGAATTCACAATCAGCACTCAAGAAATCAAACGATGTATTGCATTGGGCAAATCTTTAGTGTTTTAAAGAGCAACAACCTCATGTTGAGGATTAAAGTGTACCTGACCCAAGCCATGGTATTTTCAATGGCCTTATCTGCATGCAAGAACTGGACAACGAATAGGGAAGGCCAGAGAAGAATGGATGCCTTTGATGAAGAATATTGACAATACCATGGACTGCCAGAAGAACAAACAAATCTGTGTTGGAAGAAGTACAGCCAGAGTGCTCCTTAGAAGCCAGGATGGTGACACTTTGTCTTGCTCACCTTGAACCCATGATCAGAAAAGACCAGTAGAAAAGGACATCATGTTCGGTAGAGGTCGGTGAGAATGGGGGAAGGTCTCTGTGAGATGGACGAAGGCATGGCCTCCAACATCCCAGTGACCCTAAAGATGAAGCTGCCGTGAGTTGCAGCCGATTCAACCACGTCTAATAAACACCAAGTGCTGCTCCAAATGGAACGGCTCCCCACAGTGGAAGACCCCATAAGGAAGAGGATGCAAAATATCTCAGTTAAAATATTTTACGTTACTTCCTTGCTGACCTGATACTATTTCGGGCAACTGGCTTAAAGAAGATATGCTATTTAAAACTGGCTTTCTCCTGTTTCCTTTTGCTTCATTGTGGCTACTAGAAAACGCGGAAGGACCCAGGTGGCTCTCATCATACTTCTCCTGGACAAACCTGTGGCCGTGGACACAACTCATGGAGACTCATGTGTGTCTTACTTAGTACAGTGGTATCCCATAGGGCTTTCAACAGCTGATGTCTAGGAAATAGCTTGCCAGGCTTACCTTCTGAGCACCTTGGAATGGGTTTGAACCTCTAACCTTTTGGTTAGCAGTGCAAACCATTTTCTCGGGCCTGGGATCCTCCATCCTGGAGAGTGCTGTGGGTTCATCTATACTCTCTGTGGGTTCATTTGGCTGGAAAGCAATTTGGGGTTTGACCACAAACATATGTGAAGAGGGTGGACATCCTCCCGCCTGGATCCCAAACAATCCCCACCAGAAATCCTAGTGCGGGGCCAATCAGTGACTCAGTACAGAAGACTTCCGTGTTTTTTTCCCCGAGGGGATCTCTTTTCCAAATGGAATCTTCACCCCATAACAGAGTGAAAAACAAAGTCAATCTTAGGACCTCTATGAATTGGTTTCCCCGACAACGTACAGTTCTAAGTCTACGTGCTCAGAGAATAATCAGCTGCCACCAGGTTGACTCCCTGTGTGCCAGAGGAGAGCTGTGCTCTATGGGACTACCCTGGCTGCTTTCTCAGGAAGAGATTGCCAGACCTTTCTTCCGAGGTGCTGCTGGATGAACTCAAACCTCCGGCCTTCCCATGAGCGGCCGAGCACATTCACAGTTGACCCAGGGATTCCAAGTTTAACCAGAGCATTTGGAATCCTTTTTTGTTTGAGGCTGAGGGGATGTTCACTCAAAGACACCCTCTGAACAGACATCCCAGCATTCCTTACAGAGCAGCGGGTTAGCACTGGTTGGCAGTTCAAACTCTTTGGGAGGAATGATTTGTAGTCTCGGAAACCCTGCACAGTGGATGGGATGACCCCATTTGTAGAACTAGAACACAATACGGTTTTATGAAGATCCTTGTGTTCTAGTCACGCACTGCATTCTACAATGTTTCCACCATGTGGACGCGTGGATGCGGATTGAGGCTCCCTCTCCCTTTCACACTTTGGGGGTTCTGCTGTGTTTTTTCATTCACATCAGCAATTACTCTCCCCACCTCCTCTCTGCACTGAACCATTCTTCTTCCTTTCTTATGCGAGCTGTCTTCACATCCCCCCAGAATCAGACCTCATATTCCACAGGAGAATAGCTGTGCTTTCACAATTGGTGAAATTGTGACCCTTCTGGTCTCTTTCCTTTCTTTAGCACCTCTCCTTGCCCTCCGGGTACCCACACATACCGGGTACTCACTGGATTTACTAGTCAAGTGCATAAAAGTCCAAGGCCCCAGAAGAAGCCCACAGTGACAACGAAATAAAATCCCTCGTGCCAGGAGCTTGGGACTCGGTAACAGATGAGAACACATAATATCTTCAGAGAAGAGAATTTACAAAACGGCTTGAAAAGAATTGCATGCCATTAATCACAGGTTCTTAAAAATCAGCCTTCCCTTATTTGTTCTAATCTAGCTAAACGGCGCTAGAAATACAGTCGGTAGTTTGATCGATAAATGCAAGTGGAAAATCATAATGTCCCCATCCAATTTCCAACTCATACTTCGTGTTATGGATTTTTTTTTTCTTCCTGCTAGCGTTTCTCCAGTCCACTAAATATTCCAGACAAACGAGAATCTCCGTCTGAGTCATTCTAATAACTTTTTTCATCAATATGACTTCAGAGGCTGCAGGGGCATGGCAAATTAAGTATTATTTATGACTTTAATTTGTGTCCTGTTTGGACTTTACATTCACAGGGCTAGCTTGGCTATCATCATATTGTCTTAGAAAATGCCTAAAATCAAATCCCACTCTTGGCTTTAAATGTTGTCTAGCGCTTGCCTTTCTTGTCGGGTGCCATTGTAAGTTGATTAATTCTGTTAGCCAAGTACATATAGGCCGACCTGGTCATCATCCAGTGTCTTCATTGGGGCCGCCTGTGAATGAACACTTTATTAGGACTTCCTTGCATCTTTGCAATGACGTCCCATTCCCAGGGTTTCTGCATTGCCCAGATCCAAACCACAAACTATGTGAAATGACCACTGCCCAGCCTTCTCCTGCCCCTCTCTCTGGGGTACCTCCCACATGCCATTCTCTCTGATTGCATGCTCTTCCCCATTGGACCCATGGCTTGCTCCCTCTAATCCTGTGGGTCTCCTCCCCCAGAGAGACCTCCTGAGACCCTTCCTGAGTCCAGATGCATCTCTGCCACCACCGCCTTCCTGCTCTTGGTCCTACTCTTTCCCCTTATAGTATTACTGGATTACGTGGCTATTGTCTGCCTCTCAACTCCAGGCAACACAAGTCCCAGCAAAGACAACATAGAAGGTGAGGCCAGGCACAATTCCAGACAGTCATGGGAAGGGTCCTGAGATGCATACTTCTTTGATTTACAGAGAAACACCCAGCATTTCAAGGTCCGTGGTTCAAGCTCACCAGCTGCTCCTCGGAAACCCTATACAGGGTTGCTATGGGTCGGAACCAACTCAACAGCACTTAACAAGAGCCCGGCATTTGGGTCCTGGTGTGGCGCTTTAGGATCACCACTGGACTGCTCACATGTGAACAGTGGAAATCTTAAGAGGTGTCCTCTGGGTCCCCCATGCGTCTGCTTGCACACGTTTGCTCTCTGTGAGGGAACAGGGCTGGGGCGCTGACTTGGATATGGGTCACCTGAGCCAGGGTGGGTTGTGGGCTCCTCCCCACGAAGCAAGAGTTGGGGGAGTCTGCTCCAAGGAGCATGGGCCTGGGTCTGTGAGATGCGCCTCCTTCCTGCACACCGTGTATCTCATTGTGGGAGCAAGACACTGTCATCCCAGCTCCGACACTGTGTCTTCCTCTTGCAGGTCCCAGCATGGAGCATGACCTGGTCACATGAGGTGGAGTGGAACCCGCACTGGGCAGGGACTCCGGGAACCGAATTCTGGCCTGACCCCACCATGGTCAGGCATTTAATCATTGTACCACTAGGGCTCCTTGAGAACTTCCGAAGCGGCAGGTGTCACTATTAGTCCAGCTCAGCTGCCTGGTGCAGGAGCCCCAGGTAAACAATCAGGGTGTCCACTGAGCTGACCACAACACCCTGGTCTAGTTCTCAGTCCTCCAATTCTGCAATGTTGAGTCACCTGCAGGGAGGCTGGAGAGCAGACAGGCTAGCCTGAGGGGCGGGGCCAGGCACAGGTGTGGGAGGTCTCCTCCTCCAGGTAAGGAAGGAAGCGGAGTGGTGGCAATTAGTCCACAGACTGGCTGTGCCCCTATGCCCTGCTCATTAAGGTAATGTTCTTGTTAGTGGCTTTCCATCTGGTGAATGGGACATATCAGAAGGAGGGAGTGGACACCCACTCCCTGGTCTGCAAGGGGAGACTTTGTTTCCCTCCTTCCCAGGGCAGCCCGAGGCTCCCTGGGTCAGGTTTCACCTGGTCCCTGGGCAGGTAAGTACCTATCATCACCTAATTGTCCAGCAGGGCTTCAGGATAATTAGGCGGATGGTAATGAGGACTACGGCAATTAGACAACTGGACACAGAGACTTTGAAGCTAATGACCTCAGGTGGGAATAAGGCAGCCCTGCATTCAGGAAAGAGAGGAAATATCCTGGGAACCTCAGAGAAAATAAATCGCAGGTCTCTTCACACAAGCCTGTTGCTCTGGACACGAGCCGGCGACCCCTCAACATTGGTGATGAGTCACCACAGACCAGAGGGAGCAGGACGTCTTGGGAGTCATCTTTAGAACCCATTCTGACTGACTATGACTCACATCAGTAGATGGGGGTGCACATATATACCGAAGGAACCCTGGTGGCGCAGTGGGTTACTAACATAGGCTGCCAACCGAAATGTTGGTGGATGGAACCCACCAACCCCTCCTCTGGAAGTATGCAAACATTTACAGCCTCAGAGACCCCATGGGGCAGTTGTCCTCTGTCCTCCAGGGTTACTATGGCTCAGAATTGACTCGTCAGGAGTCGGTTTTAATGTAAACTGCCATGGGTCCCACACATAGGAAGTGTGCACTCATGTTTTGGTGAGACAGGTTGGAAGCAGGAGGAGGTTCGAGTTGGCTTGTTGTCATTGTTGTTAGGTGCATTTGAGTCGGTTCTGACCCACAACCATCTCCCGCACCAGAGATCAAAGCACCGCCCAGTCCTGCGCGCCATCCTCACAATTGTCGCTAGGTCTGAGCCCAGTGGTGCTGCCGCTGTACCAATCCATGCCGTTCAAGCTCTTCCTTTTTGTTGCTAACTCTCTACTTTGCCAAGCAAGACGTCCTTCTCCAGGGACTGGTTTCTCCTGACAGCATGTCCAAAGTGTAGGAGACGAAGTCTACCATCTTCATCTCTAAGGAGCATCCTGGCTGGACTTCTTCCAAGACAAACATGTCTGCTCTCCTACCAGTCAATCATAGTCAAGATTCTTCCCCAACACCACATGTTCAAGGCCATCGATGCTTCGTTGATCTTCTGGCCAGATACAGGCAGTAAAGCAACACAAAGTTGATATCGTCAATTCAGGCGCCAATGGCAGACCCTCCCCTCTGAACAAAGACAAGGCTTCGACCACCTCCCTAAGGCTGTGCAGATGTGGGTCACGTTGAGGCACTACAAAGCCACAATGGTCCTCTACCAACTACTACCTCTGTGTGGTCAGGGAGTGTTACCAGAACCAAATCGCTCCCAAGGGAGCTCCTGAGGCCAAGTGAAGTCCAGGCAGCAGAGACCCCAAAATGAGGTGAATGGAGCAGGGGGATCAGACAGTGTGGGGCTGCTGGTGGGTCCAACGGGTGTTGGATTCAAAGCAGGGGAGCAGCATGGTCTCCAGGACTGGGCAGGTGGATGGTGTTGGAGAGGGATCTCCCCACCCAACATACATCTTCTGAGCCCTTGGTCCATGCATGTGTACCCATGTTCACAGTTGGGCACAGAGGTAAACAGAACACACCCCTGACAGGTAAGCCATCTCATTAGTCAGTGAGGAGTGATGGCAGACACACGTGGGATGGGAGGGCAGAGAGACGGAATGCTGATCTTTCTCAAAATCATCAAAAAGACCAGACTTACTGGTCAGATAGAGACTGGTGGAACCCTTGAGCTCCTGACCCTTAGTCACCCTGCAGGTCTGGGAATGAACTTGCCACTGTGATCCCATGTTCAGCCCAACAATAGACAGACCGATGTACTAAGGGAACAGCAACACTAGAGACCTACTACCCTCAGAAAAACCAACCATTGGAGCTCAAAAAGGCAGCATTTACTCAAGGGTAAAATTCAGACTGGTTAGAAAAGCGCAAACGAGGAAGAAAATAGGATAAACACTGGATGGCTAGTCTCAAGGTCAGCAGCTCAAAGTCACCCACCAGCCTAGAAATGCCTGGGAGGGTTCAATCAGGAGCCACCACACCGAAGGAGGAGTTGAAGCCTGAGAAAGTGGTCAGTCCACAACACAAGCTTCTGG
>NW_006408543.1:3328267-3352703 GCF_000296735.1 Chrysochloris asiatica | reverse complement strand
ACGCCCACTTTGGGCTTTTGTGAACTGTCTTGCTCACCCATGTGACAACAAAATCTTCAGGGCCTCTTCCTTCTGTTCTGACACTTTGCACCATTATTAACAATGAGATGGGTTGGCACAGCAATGGGCTCAAGTGTGACAACAACTGTGAAGATGGTGCAGGACTGGATAGTGTCCTTCTGCTTCCCAGAGGGTCACTAGGATTGGGAACCAACTCAACAGCACGGATCAACAATGCCAACAGTCTTACCAGCCCAGGTGCCGGCTCTCACTGGCATCCATTCAGATTTTCAGAACGGGGTTTGGAGACTCGGGATCCAAGTCAGCAGTGGCTCTCAGACTAAAGCTGGGGTCCTCAGAATCTGATCCTGGGGCTACAGAGAGGGCCAGGTGTTTAATTGGAGGCAAGGATCTCAGAACTCCCTGGGGTCTTGGGCTGGTCCCAGGCTGACGCTGCCTGTAATCCCACCCTCACCCCCATTAGAGGACAGAAGCCCACAGGGCTTTGCTCTGCTTGCCTCTGGCTCCTGTCTGGCCCTGGGGAGTTGCCGTGCCAGTGGGAAGATTGGCCCACCCATCCTTAGTGTCCCTCCGTGGAAGGATGCGAGGCCACAAACTCTGAGCCAGCCTGAGAAAGGGAGAAGTGAGGGGCTCCCCACACTCAGAATCCAAGGTGCCCAAATCAGACCCTTTAGCAAGAGCCTACAGGGGCATCAGCTGTCCCTTCAAGAATCACCAGCCAGGAGGGCAGATGTGATGCAGAGGTCGTTGTTGTTCAGTGTCGTCGTCCCGGTTCTGACCCATAATGATCCTGTGGAGAGTTTCTGAGGAGTGCTGGGTGGGTTTGAGCTGCTGACCTTTTGGTTAGCATTCCAGTGCTTATCCTATGGAGCCACACCAGGACTCCAGATGCCATGCTGTTGTTGTTGTTGTTGTTAAGTGCAATCGAGTGGGTTCCGACCCATAGCGACCCTGTCTAGGGTTTCCTAGGAGCAGCTGGTAAGCTTGAACTGCCGACCTTGAAGTTCAAACGGCTTTGCAGTCTGCTACAACTGTAGGAGTCCCCAAAAGTCTGTGCTGCTGGGACAGACATGAGATCCCAGAGTTGCTCCGCCTACCCCTCCAGGCTCAGAAGCCATCGTACTGAACTGACGCACCCTCACTCCATGGAGCTACCTGAGAACATATGCACGGATTCAGAACACCCGTCTGCAGGGCTGTTCATTATACAGACCGCAGAACCTCCGCCCCTATGCCCACTTTCTGCCCGTCTGCTGTACCACAGTGGACCACAAGCTCATTGTCCACCCCAGACATTGTTTAAGCACCCACTCACGTGTAATTCTTATCGAGGAAGACCGTAGAAGAATTGATGCATTTGAGTTATGGTGTTGGAGGAGAATATTGAAAGTGCCATGGGCTGCCAAAAGAACCAACAGATCTGTGTTGGAAGAAGTGCAGCCAGAGTGCTCCTTGGAGACCGGGATGGCCAGACTTCGTCTCTCCTACTTGGGACATGTTTTCAGGAGGGACTAGTCCTTGGAAAAGGACATCATACTTGGGAAAGTGGAGGGTCAGGGAAAAAGAGGAAGACCCCCAACGAGACGGATTGGCACAGTGGCAGCAGCAATGCGCTCAAGTGTAGCAATGATTGTGAGGTTGGGCAGCATTATATTCTGCTGTGTGTAAGGTCGCTGAGTCAGTACTGACTAGATGGCAACTAACAACAACAACATGTGTAAATCTGGGTACATTTCACTTGCAGTAAGTAGTCAGGACACGGTGCTCTTATTATCTTAATGGTGGACAAGGGAACCCCGTACCATCAGCCCTCCAATATCACTCCCCATCCTTGAGCCTAACTCCCAGGTGGCCCGAATGTCTCACCTGCTGGGGTTTGCTTTGTTCCAAGCCCTCGGTATCAAGTCACAGCCAGTGTCCCGTGGCCCCTCCTTATGTAAGTGAATGAGGAGGATGGGAAACTTGCTGAAAACATGGCTCTGTGCTGTAAGAAGGAGCTCTGGTAGCGTAGGGGTTACGAGTCAGGCCGCTAACCTCAAGGTCAGCAATTCGAAACTATCAGCTGTTCCACTGAAGAAAGATGAGTCTTTCTGCTCCTGTGAAGATTTACAGCCTCGGAAATCTTACGCAGGATCGCTATGAGTAGGGACCGACTCCATGGCACATCACCACCATGCTGTAAGGATGCAAGTATTGGCACAGAAACCAGGAGACATAACAGAGAGCAGGCAAGGAGGAGCCGCTGAGATGCATTGTTCCAACCCAGGAAGTCAGCTAGTGCTGTGTAACAAAAACCCAAGTGAGGGTTTGAACAAACAGAAATGGGCTTTCTCCAGTTCAGAGGCTAGAACTCCAAATCCAGGATGTGGCCCCAGGGGAAGGCTTTCAGTCTGTGTCTGCTCTGGAGGAAGATCTTTGTCCTTCCTGAGCTCCTGACCTGTCTTCGTGTGGCCTGGTGTCTCTCGTCGGTCAGCTCAGCTTGCTGGCCGCCTTGCCTGGTCACTCTTACATCGCAAAGGAGGCTCACTCAGCCATAAGGAGCTTACACCTGGAGGAAATCAGTCCCTGGGCCTGGGGGCTCAGGATCACACTCCCCGTAAGGGACAGTAAGGTCAGCTGGCATTGCATAATCCACAAAGACAGTGTGCTACATCCAACAAAGGTCTGCATCCCACTTTGAGTAGCAACTAGCATATTAAAGCTCTTGAGTGGCTACCTAAGGTGCAACTGTTGGTCTTCTCTCCCATCCTGAGGAAAGAAGACGAATGAAAACCAAAGATTTGTGAAACAATGAGTCCAATGAATTAAAGGGTCCCGTGATCCTGAGACTGGAGGAACTAGATTGTGCCCCCTACCACTACCCTCTGCTCTGAAAGAGAGCAAAGTAGAAGGTAGAGTGGAGAAAATGTGGAAAGCATTTAAAATACTTTAAGGAAGATCAGGCTTGTGGTTGTATAGAGACTGGAGGAACCCCCAAGACAAGACTTTGGCCCTTCATCATGCTTCAAGTCTGGAAATGAACCTTCTCCCATGACTCTGTTTACAGTCAAATAACAGACAGGTCCACAGGGGGTCCTGTGTGGCGCTGCGGGTTAATGTGCTGGACTGCAACATCAGTTTGAACTTCAAGGTCTGTGGTTCAAACCCACCAATCACTCCTTGGAAATCCTACACAGGTTTGCTATGGGTCAGAACCAACTCAATGCACTTAACAACAACATAAGGAGACCAGTAACACTAGTGAGGTATGCGCCCCTTAAAGATCCAAGGGTAGCATTTGCCTAAGGACCAAGCTCAGAAGGGTTGGGAAAGAAGGAGGAATGAAAACAGGAAATGCAGGGAGGAAGAGGGATGAGTGAGGTTACACTGTGGGGACTGGAATCAATGAGAAGAAACTAACTGTGTGTGAATCGTTGAATGGAAACTGATGATCTGCTCTGTGAATCTATCTTCCCCCAATTCACAGTAAAAAATTAAAAGAGAAGAGGAATCAGTGGGTACTGATCCATCTGCATATAAAAGCTGATCAGTGGCCGAAACGTTATCTCAGAAAATAAAATCTGTACTGATTTTAAAAATAAAATAACTGAAGACATGCCTTACACTAATATTGTCCCATTACCACAACAAACGAAACCCACTTGGAAGGTTATTATAACCTCCTGTTGCCCACAGCCAAGCCCCACTACCATCGAGACGATTCTGACTCACGGTCACTCTCCAGGAGACGGTAGAACTGCTCCCAGAGGGCTCGAAGGCTGCAGCTCCTTAAAAAACTGACGACTTCGCCTTTCTTCCTCAGGGAAGCCAGTGGGTTCCAACTGCCGACCTTCAGGTTAGCAGTTGAATGCTTAGTCCACTGTGCCACTTGTTGTTGTTGTCAAGTGCTGTCAAGTCGGTTCCGACCCATAGTTACCCTGTCTGAGGTTTCCAAGAAGCAGCTGGTGAGCTTGAACCACCAACCTTGCAGTTCAAACAGCTTTGCAGTCTGGCGCTTTAACCCACAGCGCCACACCAGGACTCCACTAGGTGTCCTTAATCCAGGTTGTTGTTAGGTGCCGTGGAGTTGGTTCCCACACATAGTTACCCTGTCTGAGGTTTCCAAGGAGCAGCTGGCAGGAAAGAGTTAGGATTTCCAACACATTTTGGGGACGCAATTGGGTCCACAGTAACTATGAAGAGACTAATCCAGTCAGACTGTAGAGGGCTGCGGAAATCCAGAGAGGGCAAAGCCTTTACAGCTGGGGTTGGTCAGAGGCCTGTTAGGCCCTTGGTTCAAAGGATGGGTAGAATCGGGAGATGGGACATGGGGCTGAGGGGCATGGCCCAGGAGAGGCGAGGGCAGTGCGCAACCACAGTGATCTGAGTCTTCCTTCTAGTAGCTTTTCACACACCTCCTGAAGCAGGATCCATAGAAGTCGCCCAGGAGTCTGTGTCTGGCCAGTTTCTGCACCAGACTTGGCCATAGAGCCAAGTGGAAGCACCTCTGGGCAAGTCCACAAGCTCATAAAGTGTGGGCAGGACAGTGATTGTTCACAGTGGCCCTTGCATGCTGGACTTTTATCTCAAGGCCTGAACAAGCAGAAGATGACTTTCACGTCTCCTCCAGTGCTGTGACTGCGGGGTGAGGGGTGGACTGGGCAGGATGCCACAAGTCCTAGTGGGCGGCTGCCGCCACAGTGCAAACAACAACAGCAAGGGAGAGAAGGGTCCAGGATGGAGAAAGACGGTGGAGTAGAAGGTCATCAAAAAAGGAGACCCCCAACAAGATGGAGTGAAACAGCAGCAGAGGGTTCAAGCGTAGCAGCAATTGTGAGGGGGACACAGGACTGGGTGGTCACTATGGGTCAGCACCAACTCAGTGACACCTAACAACAACAACAATGGAGTGGAACGAACAGGGCTTTGTGACAGATAGGATGTGGGAGACATGGAGTGGATTAAAGATGGTTGAGTCAAGATGCCTTTGGAGATTTTTCACATCAGAGGTCAACGCACACACACATATTCCTTCATACTTCTCTGATTTGAAGAATCCTATCTCTCAGGCTCCCAAAGACTTCATAATAATGATGTACTTTATAGTATATGAACTTTGCCATCTGTGATGCAGACATCAAAAAGGCAATAGGAGGAAATTGACAAGCTTGTCAATGAGTGAAATTAATTTTCTTTCCCTGCTGCCTCACTAAACATAATTTCAGAATGGCATGGCAATATTTGCCGTCCATTATAATGACCACGTGACTGCGAGGCACTGAAGTTAAAATACGGAAGGAAATGACTTCCTCATAGCATCGCACGCATGGGGTACACAAGCCTGCTGCCATGAGTCAGTTTTCAGCAGGGACACAGCCCCCCATAGCTTGTCTTAGAATTTGTCACATTTGTAGCCGAGAGACCTCTGCCCTTTGGACGTGAGAAAATGGATTTTAGCACGCTGCCCAGTTTGAGCCTGTCTCACAGAGCAGATGGTCAGACCTACAATGAGACCCAGCAAATCAGGAAGTCTAGCCTCCTTGTCTAAAATACGGGGATGAAATGGCTTATGGATGATGCCACAAAGCACAGTCTAAGGCTTCCAACACCAGAATCAAGGCATAACCAGCAGGGTCTCCTAGCACAGAAGGGAGGAGAGACGGGGCCTGAACACCTAAATGGTATTGTCACTGTTACGTGCCAATCGTTGGTTTTAACTTATAGCAACTCTATGTGCAACAGAAGGAAATACTGTCCGGTCCTGAGCCATGTTCACAATTGTTACGTTTGAGCCCATTATTGCTGCCACTGTGTCAGTCCATGTTGTGGGGGTCTTCCTCTTATTCTCTGACCCTCCACTTTACTAAGCATGATGTCCTTCTCCAGAGACTGGTCCCTCCTGGTAACATGTTCAAAGTATGAGAGACAGTCTTACCATGCTGGCTTCTAAGGAGCATTCTGGCTGTACTTCTTCCAACACAGATTTGTTTGTTTGTCTTCATTGGTGAGGTCATTTTTGGGAAAGAAGGCAGAGATGCCTCACCATTCAGAGAGAGAAGCATGCCGACAAAGACACCAGTTATTCAACAACTATTACTGAGCACCCAGTATGGGCAAGTCGGGACCGACACAGTGAGAGCAGCAACAGGCTCAAGCTTAACAACAATTGTGAGGATGGCGCAGAAGTGGGTCTGTTGTGCATGGGTGGCTATGAATTGGAACCGACTCAACGGCACCTAACAACAACAAAAAAGTATGGGCAATTCTCACCTTCCACGCTGAAGACCCAAGTTGGATTCCTGGCCAATGCACTTCTGTGGACGATTATGTGTTGCTAGCGTTCTGCTCCCGTAAAGATTTACAGCCTCGGAAACCCTGTACAGGGTCGCTATGAGTCGGAACCGACTCTACGGCACTTAACAACAACAACAACAACATGATGCTGAACAGGTCTCAGTGGAGCGTCCAGACTAAGACAGACCAGGAAGAAAGACCTGGTAATCTCCTTCTGAAAATGAGCCCATGAAAACATTGTGGGTCACAACGGTCCAATCCACAGCTGATCGTGGGGATGGCACTAGACAGGACCATTGTACATGAGGTTGCCATGAATTGGAGATCTGCTCCAAAGCAGCCAACACCGACAATTTGGACAAACACTGTTTAAAGTCGTGGGGAACAGCTGAGAATCAGACTCACAGTGGCCCTGCCCCAGGGCACTTTCAGTTCAGTGGAGGGGCCTTAAAAGACATAAGCAAATGTACGAATAAGCAAGACAAGGGCAGATTAGGATGAAAGTGCTGAAGGAAATCCACAGGGTGAGGAAAGGCGGTCTCTCTGATGCAGGGACTCTTGGGTTCTGGTCAGCTTTTTCCACATAAACAGAGAAGGAAGCGCATGGATCATTCCAGACCGCTGCTTCTGTTCTCTGTGTTAAGCATGAGCTTGTTTGGACCTCACAGAGACCCACTGAGGTAGAGAGTGCTGTCCCACTGTGCTCAGAGATGAGTCTTGAGAGTCCTAGGTCAGGCACCAGGTGGGAGGCGGGTCCAAGGTCATGCACCAAGTGGGAGGTGGGTCCAAGGTCAGGCACCAGGTGGGAGGTGGGTCCAAGGTCAGATGCCAGGCAGGAGGTGGGTCCAAGGTCAGAAGCCAGGCAGGAGGTGGGTCCAAGGTCAGGCAACAGGTAAGAAAGAGGTGGGCACCAGGTAGGAGGTGGGAAGGTGGGTCCGAGGTCAGGCACCAGGTAGGAGGTGGGTCCAAGGTCAGGCACCAGGTGGGAGGTGGGTCCAAGGTCAGGCACCAGGCAGAAGGTGGGTCCGAGGTTGGGCATCAGGTAGGAGGTGGGTCTGCAGGCAGGCATCAGGTAGGAGGTGGGTCTAAGGTGAGGAACCAGGTAGGAGGTGTGCCTCAGACCTCTAGGTACCCCTGCCTCACTTGGTCAGTGTTGTTGACATCTTCAAGAGCTCCTATCTGGGCTGTCCTTTCTTCTCGATTCTTGAATTTCCAGAATAAAGATGTCCTAGAGACCCTTGTTCCTATGAGGAAAGGGCTGATGGATTCTCCCCAAAGTCCCTGTTGGACATCAGATGCGACGTAGACTGTAGGCATTGGGTAAAGCCCCCATTGAGCTCTTGTGAAGTTGTGAAAACAAGGTTGGATGATCACGTCCTCCAGCACCCAATCTTGTTGGGTCTCCGTCCCTTCACCTCCACAGTGGAATGAGAACATGTTGGGTCTCCATCCCTTCGCCTCCACAGTGGAATGAGACCATGCATTCAGCCACATCATGGGATCCTGGGGAAGGGACACTGAGCATGGAGGTGACCTGGGGCCTCCGACACAGTGTGTTCTGGGGATGAGGGGTGGGGTGCTCGGGCACCTGACAGTGTCGCTGTCCCTATTGTGAAGGTAAGCACATGGAGGTCAGGATGGTTATCTGTCCTGTCTGTGCCAAAATCACAGCTACACCTTGATCAGGGCTTTCCCAGGTCAAACCTATGTTCTACCTCTGTGTTCCTCTCTGCCAAACCTGCACAAGGAGAACAGAGGCAGGGTGAGTGCCAGAGCCACTGATGATGCTCCTTTCTCCCAACGGGCACCGCAGGGTTTCACACACCTGGACGGAGATGCCCACGGCTGGCTCTTTCTTCTTCACTGCTGAGAGACGAGTTCATCTCATGACAGTCAGTGGCCTTTCTTATTTCCTCTAAATGGAAGGACTTTTATTTGCCTTTTGGTTGACAACATGGATGACAAAGATGGATTTTTCTGAGCAAATATTTGTGTTGTTAGTGACCATGTTTGTACAGCAGCAAGTAGGCAGCTGGGTAATAGAGGCCCTTTGGGAAAAGATTGGAGGACGCTGTTTGGTTTTTTTACCCTGGTCCTTTTGGACCATGTCACTAATTGGAACTTACTATCCCATTAATGAGTTTTCTCTCCAGGGATTCCTATGACCATTTCGACTCTGAAGTAGCCCCTGGTGGGCTTCTGAACAACAGTGCGTCCATGCCGCTGAGTCTCAGAAGATCCTGATTAAAACACAGCCATCCCCAATTAACCCTGCCTTTAAACCGCAGAGTGGCAGTGTGCCTCTCAGACCAACTCCCCAGAAAGGGCTAAACTGGTCTCATGTCATTCTCCTCCCTCCCTGGAAAAGGCCAGCTTGGCTACCATCTGAGCAGTGGACCCCAGGCCCCTCAGTAGCCCAGAATCAATTTTCAGCTTCACGCCCATTGCAAGTCAGTCAAAGTCTTGACCCCAGTGGGTCAGTCTCCCAGGCTTCTAGGGGGTTCCTGGAAAATGGGTCTATAATGAAAGGTGGAGGCTAGGGGACAATGCCCAGGAACCTATCAGGGAACGTGAAACTGGGTGAGCTCCTCCCCGTGGACTGGGAAAAGGTCTCGCCTCCAGAACCTTCTCGTTTCACCTCCAGTATCATGGCTAGGATTCATAAAACCTTCCAATCAAACTGAAATGCAACTGGTCAGAGCCCTCCCCTGCTCACCATCCTTCAATGGCTCCTACTGCCCTCTGGGTAAAGTCCAGATTCTGGAGGGTGGGATGTAAGGCCTCCCACCACCTCTCCAGGCTCGCCTCTGGCCACATGTCTCCTCCCACTTGATCTTCAAGAATCCGAGCTGCTCACAGTCCCCAGATGTCCTGGTTGTCTCCCACACTGGACACCAGCCATGCCCTCTCCTCGGAACAGCCTCTGCTCCCTCCTTCTCATTCTTCACACCCACTCTTGAGTCATCCTCATCAGGGATTTCCGGGACCACATTGTGCTCCACAGTGTCCTAAAGTGACCATGAACATCCTTGGTTCTGGTCTCTGTCTCTCTAATTAGACCCTAGCCTCAGCATGATGCCCTTGGGGCAGGATAATCGCTTGCCATTAGGGGACTTACTGTACCCTGTGGGATGTGCCCTGTGGGACAACCCAAAATCACCCCCAGATGAGTCATTGGACTACACCGTGAGCTCCCTGAGGGTGCACCAAATAAAGGAAGGGGAGCAAGCATCTGGGGCCAGAGAAGTGTGACTGAGAAGCTCCCTGCCCTCCTCACTAGATGAGTGTGTCCACAGCACATGGCCATCTCTCTGGCCATCAATTTCCTCACCTGACAGATGGGGACAGTGACTCTGAGTAAAAGTGCTGAGATCACCTGCTCTGACTGATGGTGGCCATGTCTGCCCACTGCCCACCATCTAACTGGAGATGGTACTCCAGGCACACCGATAACGGAGCAATACACTGAGATTCTGTGATTGAATCTGGCCGTGTACCAGTCTCTTCCCCATTCCGGTCTCTCCACTGTCTTCACCACCATTGTACAGATAAAAAAGCTGAGTCCCCAAAGTCAGCTGCCTCGCCCCAGATGTAAGTGGTTGTGCTTTGGAACCAGCATTGGAATCCTGGTTTTCCAGTTCCAAGACAGTGGTTGGGTTTTCTCTCCTCCCTAGGACTTGGCAGATGTACCTGACCCTGACCCTGTCGGATGCCCCTGTCCATTCTTAGGCCTCAGCTTAGTGTCAGTTCTGCAAGGAGGCTGTACCCACAGCTCCCATGTTTCTACTATCAACACTGAGCTCCAGGAGGGCTGAGGTAACGACCGTCCTCAGTTCTGGCTCAGTTATTAGGTAATGAGCCAATGAATAATAAACAAGAGCTAGAAGGGCGAGTGGATAGAACTCTCTCCAACCAGAAACATGGCGGCCAAGAGCCCAGCGGGAGGCATCTCGGTTCTTCTCAGCTCTTTCCTGACTTGGTTGTCTCCAGTCTCTTCCAGAGAACGAACCAAGCACCCCACCGAAACTGGGAGCAAACACAGAGAGTGAGAGCTAAACCGGCATTTTTCAGAACTGTGGCTCAAGCCCACTGGAGTGTAAGCAAAAGGTCGATGCCCAGTCAGTGGGTGGTGAGTGATCGTCTCCATGGGCAAAGCCATTCCCTAGCCCCTCAGGTCAATGGGGTTCAAGAGTCTCACCTGCATCCCTGGTCCCTCTGCTTCCCACCCGCCTGTGACTCTGAGCACCAACCCACGGCTCCTACTGTCCTCCACCTTCCGCACACACCACTGGGCCTTGACCATGGCTTGGACCACACCAAATTAGACGTGGCTTCTTGAGGAGACTTCCTTTCCTCTAATCAGATGAGATGTTCCCACCACACTGTGTGTTTCCCTCCTTCACCTGCCCCGTACCAATGAGCATCAACCCTGCTCCATGCTCCTCCGCCTTTTCACCACATGTGCCCAGTACCTTGCACGCAGTAGATACCCAGTCGATTCATGGTAAATGAATGAACGCATTTTGCATAGACACACACCTTTGCACCATGGTAGCCTGAAGCCCCCAGACAGTTAACATCTGTAACAAGTCTTACTTGTTCCAAGCCACCAGTGATATCACTAGAAGGCATGGGGGTACAGATCCCACTGGATGACACTGTCAAAGGGGGGGGGGGGCAAAGTGTCTATAAAATGCTTTTTGTGCATTATTCAGCAGAAATGTATTCATTTATATAAAAATATCCCTCCAGTTAGTTGTAACGACAAAACCATTTTTCATAAGTCCAGGTTCCACATATCAATAGACCAACACGAGTCAAACTCAGCGCTAATTGAATGATTCAGCCTTTGAAGGTGCTCCGGCCAGAGCTGGCCTTATGCCCAATTACAATGACTCTTTGAATCACATAGTTTCATCTGCATTGCTTTATTGTCATTTAAAGATAGAGTTGTTTCTATCACTGCCACGGCCATTTGTTGTTGTTGTCGTTAAGTGCTGTTGAGTTGTTTCCAACTCATAGCAACCCTGCATAGGGTTTCCAAGAGTCCCGATGTGGCTCTGCGGGTTACTGCGCTGGACTGCAAAGTCAGCGGTTCAAGCTCACCAGTCACTCCTCAGAAACCCTATACAGGGTCACTATGAGTTGGAACTGACTCGATGGCACTTAACAACAACATAGGGTTTCCAAGGTGGTAGTGAGTTTGAACCACCCACCTTGTGGCTCAAACTGACGTTGCTTAACCTACAGCGGCACACCAGTGCTATCTCCATTACATTCCGTGATACACAGAAATTCCACTTCACAGGTAGTGTTTCCAAGGATTCTCTGGTGGTCCAGTAAGGGAGGGGTCCGTGGGAGGGGGTGACAGTGACCATCAGACTATGACTTGGAATCTCTCATGAGCTCCGTCTTCAGGGCAGAACACCACGGCTACCACTCAAGAACTCTGGTCCATGTGCCTGTTGACCATTCTCACTGTAAACTAGCAAACTGGATTCTGGCTTTGCAAAATTACAATCAACCACCAGTGTGGCTGCCTTACCAGGAATTGTCTACACGTGTTTTCCCCTTCCCCTTCCAGGGCAAATACTGAACTGGTTCCCCCTTTGTCTCCCCACACTCCCAAGAAAGGCACCTGCAGCAACTTCTCATGTGTCTGCAAAGGAAAAGCTGAAAAATAGCACACAAAAGAATCCTTCCCCACAAGTGGGGAACTCATCACCCTCTCTTCAGGGAAAGAAAAAATACAGTTCCTTAGAAACACAGCCATCCCTGCCTATGATCTGTTTCAAGGCACTTTGTGAAGATTTATACCATTTAATGTCGGCGTAAAGAATCACTACATAAACAATACCATATTCATGGGCGAAGACTGAAGCATTGCTAATTCCAGCCAGTAGAAACCTCACTCCTCAGTGGTTTATAAAACTTGAGTGAGCTAAAGGGGCAGCTCTCAATTAATGTCAGACCGTATGGGTTTCAATCTGGCTGGAAATATATTTAAACAAATGAAGTCGATACAATGTTAACAAATGTTAGCTCGTTGGCCAGTCACATCTAAAAAAAAAAAAAATCCATTTTCTCTCCCATTTATAATAAGAAACTAATTTGAGTGTAATTTATCTAAAGCACAACGTTTCCTAATTTTTACATGCAACCATTACTTATAGTTTAAGTAATAGTTATATCCACGGTTCTTGGTGCACTTAATTGAAAATGCATGTTATTAAAATGCAAGACTTCATCCTTCAAAAATAAAAGCATTATCCCAAAGAATAATTGAATGCTCAGAGAAAGAAAAAGAGAGAGAGGATGAGCAGAAGGGGGAAGATTTTAAAAAATTACCCTCCCCCTGAAACACAGCACTTGGCTGTCTTTTCGGTACTAGAATTGTGTCCGAGAGCAAATAGCCACTCTCGACCCATTATTCCAGTTCAGTTTGCCCCTGCCTCTCATCCGAGTGTCAGACGTGGCACGGGAGTCAAATCCGTCTTCTGGGGAGTGACGTGTCAAGGGTGACAGTGACAAATTGTCCTAAGTGAGGAATAACACATGACAGAGCGTGTGTCCGTAATGAGGCATGTGTGTGGCAGGGAGCCTCGGGACGCACGAGGCTGAGGGGGAATGCTGTGAGCACGCCTGACGCCCCAAGAAGTTCTCATTAGGGCTCTGTGCTCCTCGGATGGGAGTTTCCATCATTACAATAAATAAATGATAAAGAAGCGCCGAGATGCGCAACAAAGCCCTACTCTGTCTGAAAAAAATAGGAGGAGGTCCAAATGTTCGCGAAATTTTCTGAGGGGTTAAAAATAAGAGAAAGCCTTTCCTTGTGACTCCTTTTTCAACATCTAAGGTCTATTTTCTTCATTTCCTCCTTTAATGTTCCCAAGATCAAGGTAACCCATGCTCCGGAATGGAATGCTTCTTACCTGTGGGTGTCTGTACAGAGATGTCTAGGAGCACTTCGAGATGCGAGCCACAGAGACACTCAGAGGACAGATTGCTCACTGGTCTCCAGGGCAAACGACTGCATTTTCACCCCAAGCAAAATGCAAACTGTTATAGAGAGAGAGAGAGAGAGATGGGGTAAAGACAAGTCAGAGGTATCATTATGAAAAATTAACTCAAAAGACCAAAAATAGGAATTATTAAGAAAGGGAGGTAGAATCCCTGGAACTCTCTGTTCCTGTGGTTTGGGGGGCTTCTTGTTTCTTTGTTTTGGTCTCTGGTGTCCACCCTGCATGGACCGTTGGTTGTCCCAGTGAACAGTGATGTTTTCTACCCAAGTCACATGGATGCAAAAAGTGCAGTTGGATTTTATTGGATGGATGTCTAGGTACATGGGATCATGGTGGCTCTGTGGGGTAAGCACTGGACTGAGAGCCACAAGGTTGGCAGTTCAAGTCCACCAGCTGCTCCGTGGGAGATAGGTGAGTTTTTCTGCTCCTGCAAAGATTTACAGCCTCAGAAACCCTGTGCAAGGTCGCTATGAGTCAGATCCAACTTGACAGCACTTAACAACAACATAGGTGGACAGGTGGCACATTAGTGGCTGGCTGGCTGGCTGGGTAAGTAGATGGGTGGGTGAGTGGGTGGTGAGTTGGTAGAGGGATGATTCAAGGATGGATGGGTGAATGGATGGATAGTGGGTTGGTAGAGCGTTGGATGGATGGATGATTGCATGGGTGGTGGATTGGTGGATGGATGGATGGGTGGATGGATGGATGGATATTTGGGTGGGTGATGGATTGCTGGATGGATAGATGGTTGGATGGAGAGATGGGTGAATGGATGGATAGTGGGTTGGCAGAGGGATGGATGAATGGATGATTGCATGTGTGTTGGAACAGTAGAGGGATGGATAGGTGGCTGGGTGGATGGATGGATGGGCAGGCACAGAGCCAAGGCAGAAGACTGCACTGGGACCTTGGAGAATCAAAGTTCTTGCTAAGAACTTAGACGGTGTTCAAGGTGATGAGAATACTGGAGTGCCATATCCAGGTCTGTGTGGTAGAAAGATGACTCCTACTTCATCGTGTGTGACTATGAAGACAGACGAGCGCAGACGCCTTCTCTCACATGAGTAGCCAGCCAGTGAGAAGGCGGCCGCAGTCTTCCAGGTGTGAGATAACAAGACCCAAAGTAAATGTTGAAAGAGATTGAGAGACTTAGCAGATCTCAGGACATGGGGGAGAAATAATCAGCTGTTCTTGGTCAACTGGTTGGATTTGTAAAGTGGGAAGAGAAGTCCTAGATGGTTCCCAGGTTCAAACCCATCTGCTTCTCAGAGAATGATCTAGCAACTGCTTTTGTGAAGATTGACAGCCTTGGAACCCCTAAGGGGTAGCTCTACTCTATCTTAGCAATTTACTATGAATTAAAATCAATTTGATGGCAATGCTCTGTTGTTGACATTGTACATTGTAAAGATTGAGTCATGTAAAGGCATGAGCTATTAAAGACATTAATCAGCTTATCTTTGAAGAAGCTGCTCTGAGATGGACTTTGAACCCTACAGACCTCTCAGTACCTCAGGGTCCACCACCCAGTGGCCTGGCCTGCATTTCTGAGAGCTCCAGGTCCCGGCTGTGGCCACAGCAGCCCTGGGGTAACTGTCCTCCAAGTTGAAGCTCATTCCCAAGGTGGCCACTGCCAATAGTGCCCTCCAGCCTCAGGGAAGGGACCCTGCCTTGACCAGGCCACATGAGGGAAACCTAAGACATCACATCAGCTACTGGGGACTCGGGGGCTCTAGACCCTGCCCAGTTACCTTCCATCCTGTGTTCAGCACCCTCATGATCTCCGCCCCTATCCCAGGAGAGGCCTGAGTGGGAGACCACCTCACTGCAGAATTGTGGGCATGCCCAACAAAGCATGGTCTTGTCCTCCCATCCAGAGGCACAGGGACCCCAGAACCCAACAGACAGACCTCAACACATGTGCCAGGTATTCAGCCAGCCATCAGTGTAAGCACACCAGGAAGCCCCAGGTCAACACTGGCAGGGGTGAGCTTCCAGTGAGAACACGCCTCAGGGCTCCGGCCCACCTGATTAATTTTCAGTGTTGGGGAAAATCAGAGAAACTGTGCTGAGGAAAATCCCAGCGCTCCAGTCTGAGCATGGCTCCCCTGCTCTGGGCCCTCTTAGTCTTAGTCTCTTGCAGATGTATCCCCAACCAACCTGTGCCATCCTATCTCCCCAGGACAACTTACCTTCCCCGGGTGAGTGTCCTGCTCCCACTGGGCCTCCGTGCCTAAAGTCAGGGCGGCCCTGGCTGCAGTGAGTGTTTTGAGCCCATCTAGTTGGTTGTGGGACAGATGTGGGATGAGAGTCAGGGGCCTGAGTGTGGGGAGGTGTCCTAGGGCCATGCCAAGTCTCTCCCACAAATGAGGGCAGAAACGACATGGGAACCCGAGTTCTAAGGCCAGCAGGAGAGAAGCCAACAACACAAAGTATTCCCACCAGGGGCTCATGGAAGCGAAACACCACATAAAGTAAGAATGATGAAGACAGCAATCGCAGACAGCCACCTAAGACACGCAGAGATGCGTGCGGCCGCAGAAGGGTGTGCAGCTGCTTTGTGCCAACAGTGGACCCGGGCCTGTGTGGGCACTGTGCTACCAAGGACTTGGGCTATCTCAACTCGTGACTCCAGAGACAGACGGGCTTGCCTGCCTTCTCCGAGGTCCGGTCATTTGGGGATCAATGGACGTGCTCGTGTTAGCGGTGGATGTGGCCTAGTCGGTGTCTACTCATGGTGGCCCCTGTGTGCTGAGCAGAACTGCTCCATGGAGTTTCGAGGCAGTAGCAGATTCCCAGGCCTTTCTTCTGGACACCTTTGGGTGTATTGGAACCACCAACCTTTTGGCTACTGGTCAAGTACTTAACCTTTTGTGCCCCCAGGAGTCCCGTCGTGGGTGTGCAAATAGACTTGCTGGGCATGAGGAGGTGGGAGACCTGTGTGGGCATGGGTCTGGTCCCACTGATGAGTGAGAAATGAGAAGTGTGAACTCTTGGAAACCACCTTCAAGCAAGGTCCCGAGTCATCTGGTGTGGGAGAGTACAGGCTGTTCCTGGAACAAAAACAACAACAACAACAACAACAAACGTGATGATGCCGTGCCTCAGACACCCGCCCATCTCAGAAGCCAGTCCGCCACGCCATCTTTATTGACCAGTTCTGTGACTCCAAGTAGCTTCTGTAAACTCCATAAACCTCCCTCAGTCCTGCTGTCAAACTGGGATTAAATTATAGTACCTGTCCCACACAGGTGGGGAGAATTGTCTGAGGATGCACACGAAATCCTCAGGTACAACAGAGATCCATGGAAACAATTAGCTCAAAGCCTAATTGTGGTTGTTGTTGTTAAGTGCTGTCGAGTCAGTTCTGACTCATAGTGACCCTGTATCAGGTTTCTGAGGAGCAGCCAAGAATGACAGACAGTTGAAGACCAGTCTCCGCAGCCCAGGGACAAGAGCTAGATGGGACCCAGCTACATGAACACCTGTCCTGCAAGGGATCACAGTGAAGGTCCTGGAGAGAATGGGAGAGGAATGTCAAACAAAACTTCAAATCATTTGATCAAGAAGGCCAGACTTACTGGTTGACTGAGCCATGGTGCGGCGCTCTAGGATAAGCATTGGACTGATAACAGTGAGGTCAGAAGTTGAAATTCACCACGGCTTTCAGGAACCCTATACAAGGTCTCTGTGACCTGATGGCAGATAACAAACAAGCATGTCATACAGAAACCGGTGGAGCCCCTGAGACCATTGTCCTTAGTCACCATCTGGAAATGAGCTCAACCCAAAGGCTCCATTTGCAGATAAACAACAGCCAGACCTATAAAGGGGACAGCGACACTCACCTTCGAATAACCAACCACTTGAGAGCAAGAGGGCAGCATTGACCCAAGGACCAAGTTCAGAAGGGTTTAGAAGGAAAGAGGGATGGACGCAGCAAACACAGTGAGGAAATGAAAGGTGAGTGCCTTCCAACCTAGGGACTCATCCTCCCGCACTCTCTGGGGACTATTTTCTGTCGTGTTCCATCAGATTTTCATTGGCTGATTTTCAGAAGTAGATCACCAAGCTTTTCTTCCTAGTCTGTGTTAGTCCACAAGCTCTGCTGGTATTGGAGATAACGGTAACATAACTTTCAGCAGCACACACCCTTCCCTGCCGGCCGCCACAGTACAAGTCACTTAGAAACGGGTCACTTAGCATGCGTGATACAGACTTAGAAATGACACAAAATCACCTGCTCGTGGAAAAGCAGGTGCCTGGCAAGCTGGAAGGTTCCCTGACGACCTTGATTGTTCCCACCAGCAAGTCCTCCGTGGAAGCAGCATGTTCATGCTTTCCCCACCGTATAGGCTGGGAAACGCTTTATACTTATTCAGAAGGCAGACCAATTATGTGTAATTATTCCATAATGCAGACACATTATGAATACTTACGGCAACGTGTTCCCCCTTCTCTGAAGGATCCCACTGAACCCTGTGGTAAAGATACCTGGCGCAGGTGTAGGAGAGAAAAGAAGAAGGTCCTTCCCGACTGAGGTGAAGAAAACGGTCAGCGTTCTTGTGCTGAGACAGAAAGTGGCTCTCGGAAGAGCTGGGGTAACACTGGTAGGAAAGGACCCTCCATACTGGGCAGCAACGCAGACGTCCTGGCTCTCTCGACACACCACCTTGTCAGACCTTCACAGATCTCAGCGCATCTGGATTCACGTTATTTGTTCTTTGGTTGCCGTTGGCAGTCCCCACCTGATGGGGAGACCACCCCGGTCCAGCTCACCAGGGCAGCCCTGTAGCCCCCACACCAGAGGGTACGCCATACCTATCTTTGGAATACACAAAGAGGTGAATGACTGCACCCCACTAGAGGGATTGCAAGAGTCCTTACTGTATTGGGGTGTGGTGTTTTACCCTGAAGCACAGGTGAAGAAACTGAGGCTCACACACATCTAGTAATTTGTCCAAGATCACAGGAAACAAAGTGGATGAGGCCAGGTTCACCCCAGGACATTGTTGTTGTTGTTATGTGCCGTAGAGTTGGTTCTGACTCATAGGGACCCTGTACAGGATTTCTGAGGCTGTAAATCTTTAAAGGAGCAGAACGCCTCATCTTTCTCCCATGGAACAGCTGGTAGTTTCGAACTGCTGACCTTGAGGTTAGCAGCCTGTTTCATAACCACTACGCTACCCGAGTTCCTTCCCCAGGATACTAGACTCTCTCATTTTGTGTGTCCTAAGCCACCCCATGGACTCCTGGTGTGGCGTTGTGGGTTAATGTGCTGAACTGCAAAGTTGGTTTGAAAAGCAAGGCTGGCAGTTCAAGCTTACCAGTTGCTCCTTGGAAACTCTATAGAGGGTCGCTATGGGTCAGAACTGACTCGACAACACTTAACAACAAGCCATCCCATGAAACAGCACCTCCAGCATAGTGGACAGCTGTCTTCAGCAAGCAGCCAAGGACCCGAGAGACTGACAGAGGTTACTCATTTTCCCCACAGCAGATTGGAAACTTGAACTACAGCCTCTCAACCTGAACTTCGACTTGGCGACCCTCCAGATCAAGAGATAGCAAAGTGCCATCTGTGTCGGGCCGGCGCCGCAGAGGATCTCGAAGGGCAGATCTGACCCCGTCTGGCTTGGCCTTGTCTTGTAGACCGTCTCTGCTCTTACTTCCAAAACAATAGCAGCATTTGTTCCCAGGCAGCACGCACAGATGGCTGTACAGCCGCCGGCCCTTATCTGCTGGTCCATCTGAGACCCACTTGCTGGTGACAGTAAACCGATCAAAGCCTTTCAGACGGGGCATGACAGATGAAACTCTCCCACCTTTGCCCTAAGCATGGGCTAGAGCAACACTCAGAAAATCAAGCAAATCCCTGTAGTCAAGTTGATTCCACCTCTGTGTAGGGTTTCCCAGAATGTCCATCTTTATGGGAGCAGACAGCTTCCTTTTTCTCCCATGGAGCAGCTGGTGGATTTGAACCACCGACCTTGCGGTTGGCAGCACAGTGCTGATCCTACAGTGCCACACCAGAAGTCCTGGTAAAGTGGAGGGTCAGCAAAAAAGAGGAAGACCTCCAACGAGACAGGCTGGCACAGTGGCAGCAGCAATGATTGTGAGGTTGGCAGAGGACCAGGCAGGGTTTTGTTCTGCTGTACATAAGGTCACTATGAGTTGATGCCAACTTGACACCACCTAAGGCGCTCTGGTAGTGTAGTGGTTACGAATCGGGCTGCTAACCTCAAGGTCAGCAGTTCGAAACTACCAGCTGTTCCTCCGGAGAAAGATGAGGCTTTCTGCTCCTGTAAAGATTTTAAACCTGGGAACCCTATACAGGATCGCTATGAGTTGGAACTGACTCCACAGCACATCGCCACCAACAACAAAAGGCCACCCTGTAGAGTTGTGAGGAGGGAAGTCTTCAAAAGGTGCCAGGAAATGAGAAACAGCAAGACAAGGAGGAAGACATGGCCACCTCTGCTGCTTGGATCAAGCCTGCATTTCCGCCATTTCTCTGTCCCCTGTTGATGGCTATGTAGTGCCTGTCACCACCTCTGGCCTCCCCATGTCCACCTGAAATTGCCATCCTGTTTAATTTCCCTTTTTCTTTTCTACTTGATAAAATGCAATATTTCTTGTTTTTCCTGGAAAGGACAACTGTTTTATCAATGTTACAAAGCACTTTCGATTTGAACTCAACTTGTAACTGCAGTCGAAGATGATTTTGCTTTTCGTCACTATAATGTTATTCGTTCCCTTTCTTTAGTTCAGGAATGTATTTTCTAGCAACGTGGATCTTTTGTCATTCTTTGTTGTTGTTTTAACATGAATGAGTTTCTCTTTGCCATAATACCACAGGAGTTGACAATATGCAGGCTGAACACCCTCCTGTTCAGGAATGAATTCTTTCTTTCTTGGGCCTTCCCAGGCCTCCATGGACATAACAGGACGTGGGCCTTCATGGTAGGCACGCTGAGGTCTGGGTTGACTCCAGATGGCATCAGCATGGAGCCTCTCTTGCCATTCAGTGTCACAAGCCGAGTCTCGGCATCTGTCCTCACATGACAGGAGCGGGCAATGCCCGTGATTCCCTCGTGAGGGGTCAGAGCCAGCTCTGTTGACCTTTAACACCGTACCTTTTCCTCCAAACATTCAAGGCAAAAGCAACTGCTGAGGCAAAGGCCGCGTTCAGAAAGCAAAACAGGTTGGAAGGGCATCCTCACAGCCAACAGTCAGATCTGATCATTGAGGCTGTTGTTCACAGCCATGGAGTGACCCTGTGAACAGAGGGACAAAACACAGCCCAGTCCTGTCCTGTGCCATCCCCCTGGTTGGTTCAGTACTGCACCACTGTGATCCACTGGGTCTTTATGGGCGGACTTTCAGCAGTAGATCACTGCCCTTTAATCCTAGCCTTAGTCTCGAAGCTTCACTGAAACCTTCTCGGCATGTCAGCTTCAGGCGAGTCTCCAGTGTGTGAGGTGCACTGGCTGGGATTGAACCCAGGACTCCTGTATGGAAGGCAAGAATTTTACCACTGACCCACCACTGAAGGGAGACTAAGTTTTACTGGACGTAAGGAACGGGAAGTCAGCATGTCCCAGCTGGACTTCCCAGGCCTCTGTGATCCAAGCCTATTCTTTAAAGTCTACGTGGTTACTGCTCTGACCACTGGGTCCCCAGACCTTGTGGGGGTTGGCATACTGGTGTAGTTTCTGGGGTGCTCAGAGCTTTCAAAGGTGGCACCGCATCTCCCAGCAGATACAGCCTGTGAGACCCCATTCTCACTTCTCGTCTCCGGAAACAATCATTTGAAACCCAGGGATTTCTTCCTCATGATTACTGAGCTCTAGACACAGGGGGGGAGACAGGCATTTCTCCATGGAGCCCCCACCATGGATTACCATCACTGCATAATTGTGGGCATCAGAAGCAGGAGTGCCCGAGTTCAGCTGCTGGAAGACGAGGAAATGTGGTTAATTGGGACAAAAGACTGTGGTGTGTCCCTCTCTAATTTCTGACAGTTGGCTCCTTTTCATTCTGCAGTGGTACCCTGTTAGTAATTGACTTTCAAATACTACTTGTTACATATCACATTGAAATGGGACTGTTTCTGGCAGGTTTGAACTGCATGGCGGACCTAGAAGCAGATTTCATTAAATGAACCAGGTCTACAGATCTGGGCCATCCACCCCTAACAGCGGTGACCATATACCAACGTTCAAACAATACGTGCCTGAAAGACATAGCCGCGCAATTGTCAGGGCACCAGAATCATCACATGTAGACTCACTGGTTGGATAGAGACTAGGGACCCCTGAGACTAGGGATCCCTGAGACTAGGGCCCTCAGCCACCCTTCAGGTCTGGAACTGAACTTACACTGTGACTTCATTTTTAACATTGTTGTTGTTGTTGTCCTGTGCTGTTGAGTAGGTTCCGACTCATAGCAATCCTGTATAGGGATCCCAAGGAGTGACTGGTGAGCTTGAACTGCTGACCTTGTGATTCAAACCAACTTTGCAGTCCAGTGCATTAACCCACAGGGCCATACCAGGACTCCAACCAAACATTATTAGACAGGTCTGTAAGTTGAACACGAACACAAAGAAGTTACATGTTCCTTAGAATAATCAACCATTTGTGATCAAACGGTCCACTTTTTCCCAAGGACAAAGTTCAGGAGAGTTGGGAAAGAAGGCGAATGAAAACAGGAACCTCACAGAGGAAGTGGGAAGATTGTGGCTGCATTGAAGGGAACACAATCAGTGACATGAAAGAAAAGGTATCTGAAGAGTTGGAAGGAAAACTGACCTGCTCTGCAAACCTTCACCCAATTTACAAGGAATAGGGAACAGAAACCATGATCCATCTCTGTGTGCACACAGCCACGAAACACATGCCAATAGAAGAGAGCCCCCGGACTGTCTTCTCATTTCACAAGACCCTGTGTGTCCAGGATGCGCCAAGGCCCGCTGAATTGAGCCTGTCAACACAGAGCATTCCATTGCCCATCCACCACCTGCCACCAGAATGCACCTGAGACGCCAGAATGGCAAGACTTGGATTCACTAACTTAAGACACAGGAAAGACCCAGTCACTGGAAAAAAGACATCACAGTTAGTAAAGTGGAGGGTCCGTGAAAATGAAGGCGAACCCCCCAGGGACCACAACAAAGGATCACACACACCACCCATCATGAAGATGGTTCCAGGTGATGCTTCATTCTACTACACATGAGGTCACCATGAGTCCACAGCAATGTCAAGTATGCGCCAAGCATTGAAAACCCAGACATGAATAAGGCAGCCTCTGTCTTTAAAATGGGCATATTCTGGGGGCACGATGGGGAAACGTAGAAAACAAATCATACGTATGCAACGGGAAATCTCCATAAGAGAAACTGGAATTAATACAGAATGGTAACTTTCTGTGGGGACTGAAGAAGTAAAAACCAAACATAGTCTTGACATTGACCTGGTAGAGACACAGGGATTAAGTTATCCCAGTGAGCGTAGACAAACCCCTCTTCTTCAAGAAAAGGGAATGGTTCCCAGAACCAGCATGACAAAACCATCGTAGTCTGTGGGCTGCCCTCAAACCCCTGCCCTGACTTGATAGTCACAGTCTTTGTGACTCTGTGCTAGCCCACTGCTTGCAAGTGGGCACACCCACTTCCCACACTAATGTAGAGCAATCCACAATGCCTTCTTGGAGAGTGTACTCATTTCATGGGCTGACACTGCTCCAGCTGTATTTGGAATTATGTTACAGTGGCCACAAGAATCCATTTACTGGCCATGTAACAGTTTTGTATTTATAGCAATATATTGTCTTCATCCCAAATGCTATGTTCCTCGGCACAACCATCCATTTTTTGGTAGACTTGGCTCCAAAGAATTTGGAACCATTTCCAAACATTAAATCGACCTGCAAAGACTGATGATGACCACCTGAGGGAGTGTGTTGAAAGCGGTACACCTAACACTTTCAGCTGATAGCACATAACTCGTTACTCGGGGTTGGGAGCCAAGGGTCAGAAGGCCAAGAAGGGTTTTAAGCGGATCCAGGTCCACACCTCCACTGTGGGGGTTCAACTAACTTATTCCCTCTCATCTAAATATGTTCACGTCCACTCATGTAGCAGAGAGCCAACAACATCAAGGTTGAGGTCTAGAAGGCAGCTGGGGACTCGTGTTTACTGTGACCAACATGCTCATTAAGATACCAAAAGTATAAAAAGTTTGTTTTAAAAAGTCTTATTGTAATGGTTACAAGTCAGGCTGCTAATCACACGGTCAGCAGTTCTAAACCACTAGTTACAGGAGAAAGATGAGGCTTACTGCCCCTATAAAGATTTACAGCCTTGGAAACCCTCTACAAGGTCACTATGAGTTGGAACTGACTCTATGGCACACAACCACCACCACCACCATCCCCACTAGCACCACCATCACCACCATCATCATCACCACCACCATCATCATCATCACCATCATCATCATCACCACCATCATCATCACCACCACCATCATCATCATCACCACCATCATCATCACCACCACCATCACCACCATCATCATCACCACCATCATCATCATCACCACCATCATCATCATCACCACCATCATCATCACCATCACCATCATCATCACCATCACCACCATCATCATCATCACCACCGTCATCATCATCACCACCACCATCACCACCATCATCATCATCACCACCATCATCATCGTCACCACCTTCATCATCATCACCACCATCATCATCATCATCACCACCATCACCACCATCATCATCATCACCACCATCATCATCACCACCACCACCATCACCACCATCATCATCACCACCACCATCATCATCACCACCACCATCATCATCATCACCACCATCATCATCATCACCACCATCACCACTGTCATCATCATCACCACCACCATCACCACCATCATCATCACCACCACCATCATCATCACCACCACCATCATCATCACCACCATCATCATCATCACCACCATCACCACCATCATCATCATCACCACCACCATCACCACCATCATCATCACCACCACCATCATCATCATCACCACCATCATCATCATCACCACCAT
>NW_006408543.1:3323204-3328167 GCF_000296735.1 Chrysochloris asiatica | reverse complement strand
CATCACCACCATCATCATCATCACCACCATCACCACCATCATCATCATCACCACCATCACCACCAGCACCACCACCATCATCATCATCACCATTACCACCATCACCACCATCACCACCACCACCACCTCCACCACAACCACCATCACCACCACCACCATTCATTAAAAAGGAGTCCTGGTGGCTCAGAGGATTAAATCCTGGGCTGTTAACCAAAAGGTCGGCAGTTCAAGTGCACCAGCTGATCCACAGGAGGAAGATGAGGGAGCTCTTCTCTGTCCTACAGGGTAGCTATGAACTGGAATTGAGTGGATGGTGGTGGCTTTGAGGTTTCATCATAAATTAAGCCATATATCATATGCAATCAGTGCTGGGGAAGATGGCAGAGCATTTTCCCCAATGAAGGAAGATGCCTGCAAAGTCCTGGCCCTAAATAGCTGATGGGGACCAGCATACTGGGTGTGGGGTCCCCCTCCTCCAGTGCATAAGGCATCTGTGTGAGCCCCCACCCAGGACCACCCCTATCTAGGAGGAGATGAGGGTAATTCTACATCGCCCACCTGGGCTTTCAGAATTACATGCTGTGAACTATTGAAAACAAATCCCCGGACCAACACAGGGCAGCGGGGAGGAGGATTGGCATTTCCAGGCTGGGGCTTTCGGATGGAGGTGGTGACGTGGGGTCTGCAGTTCTTGCTCCGGAGGGCAACAGGGCCGGCTGGCTGTCCTGCTCTCCCTGAAGCCAGCGAATAGTGTGACACTGTCGGTCTCAGGAAAAGTTCACTTCCCAAAATACCACACACTGTAGGTAAATGGAGAAAGGTCAGAATGCTGTCTGCGTGAATGATATAAACCCTCTCGTACATAAAAATTGCCTAATCACCAGGAAGCTGTGAAGGAGCATACAACAGCACTCTGAGCAGCTAACCCTCGGGCCCAGATAGGAACCCGTCAAATAGCAGGGTGATTCCAGTTGCAGGGGAAATGGCAGAATCCTCTATGCCCAGCCCAGCCACACTGCTCCCTGTGAAAGAGTCCCTGTTCTCAGAGCAGGGAAATGGCCCAGGTATTTGAATCGATTTTATTCATTTCATACATAAATAATGTGACTGATGGTTGTTTTTGACTGTTTGTCCTTGAATTTTCATTACCAAGATTCCAAAGGTAGAAATTCCATCCATTAGGTCCGGAAGCATACATAGGACGTTATTTGAATGAATTAAATTTTGTCGACTTCTGTCTATTTCAGTCAGAGATTTTGAAATAGGATGAATGAATGATATGCCTTCCTGAGTCTCTTGTTATTTTGCTTGGTAACCAACCTCTCTATGCACCAAGCTGTACAAATATGGATTCATTCAAAGGGTTCGATCCACAGCAGAACACAGGGATGGTGCCGGATTGGGCAGTGATTCATTCAGTTGTGCATGGGCTGCCGTGAGTCCAACATGGGCTGCCGTAATAACAACATCCTTCAAAGATCAAGTCCTTTGGAAGCAGTATAACCCTTCTTTAAAAATAGCTCCATTGTTCCTTTTCCAAAAATCATTTGTTGTCTATTATGTCCCAGACAATACCCACCAAAGACTAAGTAACTGGGCCATTATTATTCTAGTATTTCTAAAATCTTTTTTAAATGACAATATGATTGTAAACAATTTATCAATGTAAAGCAAGAAGCAAATAGAAAGGACATCTAAGTTGGTTTGATGGGATCAGTAGAGGCTTCCTCGTGGAAGTGGAGTTGACTGGACACAGCCTCGTAGTAGCCATGCGGGGTCCTCGAACCATTCTCAGACCTGCAGACAGCCCCGTGTTCTCAAAGGAAAAGAAAGACAATGTGAACCCTCCCACCATGTCAACATCCCAAGGGAAATTCCCTACCAAATCATCAATTGTGCAATCGTTCTCCAGCCAACTGTCCTCTCTTGATGGTCAGCAAAAGCAAAGCTGGCTGCTCTGTGGACCATGGGAGTGGGAGACAGCACAGCTACCAGGCAACTGAACACATCATCACAGGTAGGAAAATGGGATTTCACACAGGAAATAACAACACACAACAAACTGCAACCAAGCCCAAAACGTCTGCTGAGCTTGAGGTCATCATGCCTTTATCGTTTCAGTTTCCATGTCTTACCCAGTATTTTCCAAGCACCACTGTTGTTGTTGTTAAGTGTCATCGACTCAGATCAAATTCATAGCCACCCTGCATAGGGTTTCCAAGGAGCAGCTAGTGGGTTTGAACTGCTGGCCTTGCAAACCAACTTTGTGGTCCACTACTTATCCTACAACACCACACCAGAACTTCAAACACCATCTAGGTACCAGGAATGATGGGAAATGCAGGGGTGAAGCAGAAGTGTTTCTTGCCAATGAAGAGCAAGGAGTAGGGGGAAGCCATGACTGCCGTGTAGGACTGGAAGCTGAAGGTGTACAGATGGACTCTGGGAATTTGGACAAGAGAATGCCACTACCCTCATCCTAGGAACACCACTGTGGAAGCTGTGAGGAGCTGGCTGCATTTGGACCAGCCCTTGAAGGATTGGGAGAAGCCACATGTATCCCTTGTGGGCAAGTCCAAGAACCTCACACGTCCCCAGTCTCGACACACGTGGCCCTGTACCAGTTCTAAGGCTGAAGAAGTCCACAGAATACTTAGCCAATGTCCACGGAGGGCTGTCTGTACTGAGGAGGGCCGGGACTCAGCCAAGGGAAGCTAAGTGTGGATTCCAGCTCTGACACGGCTTGCTAGGTGGGCTGGATGCTACAGGTGATCAAATGGCCCTGCAGACTGAGGTGCTGAGGTACCCGCGCCCAGGACTTGTCAGTGGAGGAGAGCAACCTCTCCACAACACAGCTTACAGCAGAAATGGGGGAAGAGAGTCCAAAGTTCTGGCCCTTTGCCCTTATTAGGGACTGCACAGAAGGGTCAAGGCTCTAAAGCTTCCTTCTGATGGACTGAGGTCTTTGTTGTGACCCCATGACACCTGAATATCTCTGGCCAGTCACTAGCCATTGTTGTTGTTGTTGTTGAGTGCCGTCGAGTCGGTTCTGACCCATAGCAATCCTGTATAGGGCTTCTGAGGAGCAGCTGGTGAGTTTAAACCACCGACCTCGCAGTTCAAACGGCTTTGCAGTCTGGCGAATTAACCCACAGCGTCTCACCAGGACTCTAGCCATTAGAGAGATGCAAATCAAAACAACAATGAGATATCATCTCACACCAGCAATAACAGCAAAGATAAAAAAAGTAGAGGTCAATAAATACTGGCTGGGATGTGGAGAGACTGGGACACTCTTGCATTGCTGGTGGGATTGCAAAATGGTCCTACCTCTCTGGAAAGCAATATGGCGCTTCCTCAGAAGGTTGGAAGTAGAAATACCTTATGATCCAGCAATTCCTCTACTTGGTTTTTACCCACAAGAAATATGAGCCATAACACAAGTAGATATATGCACACCAATGTTCATAGCAGCACTATTTACAATAGCAAAAGATGGAGACAGCCAAAGTGCCCATCAACTGAAGAATGGATAAACAAACTGTGGTACATACACACAATGGAATACTATGCTACCCTGAAGAATAACAAGGAAGCTGTAAGTCTCCACATAACATGGATGAACCTTGAGGACATTATGTTGAGTGAAATTGTTGTTGTTAAGTGCCGTCGAGTCGATTCCGACCCATTGCAACCCTGTACAGTTTCCAAGGCTGTAAATCTTGACGGGAGTAAAGTCTCATCTTTCTCCCGCAAAGCAGCTGGTAGTTTCAAACTGCTTACCTTAAGGTTCACAGCCCGATTCGTAACCACTACGCTACCAGAGCTCATGAGTGAAATCAGTCAGTCACAAAAGGAGAAATACTGCATAGGACCACTACTGTAAAAGACTAAGAAAAAGAACCCATACTAAGGGGGGGTGGGGATTCTTTGCTGGTTACCGGGATGTACAGGGTGGGGTGAGGAAAGGGAGGGTAAGGTGGAATACAAGGCAGGAAATAGACACAAGATAGTTTGGGTGTTAGGGAGGGGGTGCAATACACAAGAAGGGGGAGGGGAATGGAAAAACAAAGTGGATGAGAAAACAATTAGGCAGGTTTGTATGGGCTAAGTGGGACAGAGGTAAATAATGTGTGCACAATCTTGGAACAACAGGGCTCTGGGATATAGGGATTGAGACATGGTTGGAATGGGGAAAGGGGGGTGATAATGTTAAGATGCTTAGTGGCCTTTTGCATCTTGGTTTCCCTAGCATACTATTATAAAATAGACACGAGGGGAGAGAAAGGAATAGCCAGAAATACCACCATAGAAAGCTTATAAACCCATCTTCTGCCTATAACTGATTGGAATACCTAAAATGGGACTACAATGTGCCCAGTGAAGGAGGCTTCCTGTGGAGCCTCTGCATTACATAAGACCATAGGTGGAATCCTGAACCGCATCCAGAATCTTCTGAGGTGGGAAATTTCCACTTGAAAGGATGAGCAGACCAGCCTGGAGCGGCTATGAGAACAGAAGATACTTTTTGAAAGAAAGACCAACAGGAAAAATACAAAACAATATAGGCAGACCGACTGATTACTACAAGAACAAACAAGTTGCTCGCCCAGGAGACTTCAAGGCAAGTGGTTGGGTCCCCTCAGGGCAAACCCCCTTCTAAGACTGAGACTCAATAGGAATACACAAGCAGACATATGCTCTGACTGGTGACCACATTGGTCACTGATAAGGGGAAGTGAGGGAAAAACAGCAATGAAGCAGTGAGCTAAGCCCTACAACGTTCAATAGACTCCTGTGAACCCGGTGGAGACCTGGTTGGCCAGCAGTGTGGCAAGACCTGGGGACTCTTGGGCCCAGAGTCAGTGACATAGTCACAGAGGACTAGAGTGGAGAGTGAAGCGTCCAGCTGATAAGAAGAGAGGGCATATGCATAAGAACACCCACACTTGCAGATAATACC
>NW_006408543.1:3282674-3322049 GCF_000296735.1 Chrysochloris asiatica | reverse complement strand
ATATATGAGTATATGGTGACACAATAGATGACAGCCTAGGAAACCCTCTGGGCAGTTCTACTCTGTTACACCAGGGGGCGCTGTGAGTGGATGATATATAAGAATATATACGAGTATACAGTGACACAATAGATGACAGCCTAGGAAACGCCGTGGGGCAGTTCTCCTCTGTTACACCAGGGGGCGCTGTGAGTGGATGATGTATGAGTATATATGAGTATATAGTGACACAATAGATGACAGTCTAGGAAACCCTGTGGGGCAGTTCTACTCTGTCACATGGGGGCGCTGTGAGTGGACGATATATGAGTATATATGAGTATATAGTGACACAATAGATGACAGTCTAGGAAACCCTGTGGGGGAGTTCTACTCTGTTACACCAGGGGGCACTGTGAGTGGATGATATATAAGAGTACATACAAGTATGTAGTGACACAATAGATGACAGCCTAGGAAACTCTATGGGGCAGTTGTCCTCTGTCACACAAGGGGGCTAAAAGTTGGAATCAATTGGATGGCAGTGAGTTTAGGGGTTTTTTATGGTTTGTTTTGTTTTATGCTGAGGGGAATCCTGGTGTGACGTTATGGATTAATGGCTGGACTGTAAAGTTGGTTTGATTTGCAACGCCCGCAGTTCAAGCTCACCAGCCGCTCCTTGAAAACCCTATAAAAGGCTGGTATGAATCAGAACTGACTCAATGGCACCTAACAATAACACTAATCTTTCATCAAAGTTTTTGAAAATCTGCTCTCTTGAAGTCTGAGTCCATCCATGCTGGGAGGAAAGGAATTTAGCAGCGGGCATCAAGATTCTGTGGTGATAAGGTTATCAGCTCTAAGCATCTACATAAGTCTCCTAAAGAAAGGGGCTTCATCTGCATAGTTAGAGCTACTTTACAAAGGACTGTAGACAGACAACAGCTTCTAGAAAGTCATGTGTGACCGCGGCTGTAGAACAAAATACCTGGGTATGTAATCTCAGATTTTAGACCAGAAACCAGAGACAAGGGGCAGGGCTGACAGAGCAGAACACCATCGTCTATCTTCAGGCTCCCTCCATGTCCATGTCGCACCTACTAACAACCCCCACTGCCGGCCTGCTGACCTGTGAAGTCACCCTAACTCTGAAAACGTGGACTGGGGGGCCAGCATGGGGCCTTATTTTTCCCTTCTATCACTGGGGAGTGGCCTGCTGTGGTCAGCCAACCCCAAGTTCAGCCTTTCGAACTTAACAGCTGCTCCTCAGGAAAAAGATGGGGCTTCTACACTGGGAAAGATCTCAGCCTCAGAAACCCCGTGCAGGGTCAGTAGCGACTGGACAGCACTCAACAGCATCACTTGATAGTGTCCTGGTTAATAAGCTAGTCTCTGACTTCTGAGTGACATTTTAATATCATGATCAAACCATCCGTCCTCTTGCATGCTAAGGAGCCTTGGTGGCACAGTGGATAAGCGCTCAACTGAGCATCTAAAGTCAGTTACTATGCTGGAGAAAGATGAGACAGTCTGCTTCTGTGACGATTTAGTCTTGAAACTCCATGGGGCAGGTCCACTCTGACGACTTGACAGCTGTCAGTTCTGAGAGTTTCCCTGCCTGCTGTTAAGTATTTAGAGAAGGCGCATTAGGTCAGACTTGAGAGGTAAAAAGGCACTGCAATGTAAGATGACTTGCATCAGACTCACTTTTGGCCTATGGGATTCTCCAATATTTGCTTAAATGTGTTAAGAGTGGTTAGGATATAGTCTGCAGCTATATTATTTACATATACGTATATGACTTTATTAAGGAGCTCTGGTAGCGTAGTGGTTACAAATTGGGCTGCGAACAGCAAAGTCAGCAGTTCGAAACTACCAGCTGTTCCATGGGAGAAAGATGAGGCTTTCTGCTCCCGTCAAGATTTACAGCTTCGGAAACCCTGTACAGGGTCGCTATGGGTCAGAACTGACTCCACGGCACACAGCCACGACCAACATGTGACTTTATTATCTCTAATATAGTACTAAATTTTGTGAAAGAATCTGACAACATTACCCAGAGCCAGAATTCCTACTGTCATCAGGATACCATGTTCTCTTTACCTTATATTTTTAGCAAGAACAGAAATATAGTCCAGCATAAGAAAACTGAAAGTTAAAAAAATACTTCCTTTATTCTTGTACTCCCCAAAGATATGTTTCTTCATTCAAATCTCTCTCTCTTTTTTTTTTTAATGTTTTATTGTGAGTTATTAGATAGTTTACATGGGAGAACATTAGTTTTACATTCATCCTATCGTATATCGTTTCATTGCTATGGTTAGAATCCCCTCCATGCATCATCAACCAACCAACCAACCAAAGGGTATACACTACAAGCCTGCCCCCTGGTCGTCAGCATACAACCCCTCTCCCTCTCTGGATCTAAAGTCCCCAGCTGCTCCATCGCTCCACGTCATCATCTCTGCCTCCATTTCAGGCATCACTGCTTCTCTGGGTAGGGTCCCACTCTCCGCTCTTCTCCCTTGATGGTCCCAGGGACCTCTACTCCTAGACTGAAAAGTTAATCACTCCCCTCCTTGCTACAAAACATCTACCTTTACATTTCCAACCCTCACAAGCAGTCCTGATAACAATTATTCACTATTGCATCACAAGAGACCCATCCGCATTTCCTTTCATCAGTCCCGCCTAGACAGATTAGATACTACTCAGTGGAGATTCTACCCTTTTTCACACCCTCTGGATCTAGGTTCCCTCTTGAAAGCTTGTAAGCCAGTCACTTCTTGCCCTTGTAGCCCCCCCATTTTGGGTAGCCAATGTCCAAGTTGCCCATCCCTGTCTTCAAATCTCTCTTTAATCAGTATGTTGGGGTGGTGGTAGTGATAGCGGTTGTTGCCATCTAGTCCATCTTAACTCATAGCAACTGGTGTAGGGTTTCTGAGGCTGTAAGTCATTATAGGACTGGTATATTAGAGCTGCTGTCCACAAGGTTAGCAATCCAGTTTAGAATCCACTACGCTACCACAGCTCCTAAGTCAGGAATCAGGAGAATTACCTCATCGTGATAAACAGCATCTACAGAAACCTAGAGTTAGCATCACACATAATGGTCAAAGATTGATGCTTTCCCCTAAGATGGGGAACAAGACAAAGATGTCTTCGGTCATAGTTGACTGCATCAGGATTCTAAGTGCTTTGGCAATGAAGACATAGTCATCTCCCGTGATGAGATCTGATATAATTACTTTCAGGACGAGTGCTAACACCAAGGTGAGATTTCATATAACATAATTACCTTCAGGACAAGATCTAACATGATGTAATCACTTCCATGATGAAATCTCATATGATGTAATTACCTTCTGGACGAGATCTATCACGATGTAATCACTCCCACGATGAGATCTGATATAACGTAATTACTTTGAGGATGAGATCTAACACAATGTAGTAACTTCCATGATGAGATCTCATATAGTGTAATTACTTTCAGGACGAGCTCTAACACGATGTAACCAGTCCCACAATGAGATCTGATGTCATCACCCCCAGGATGAGTTCTGCTATGAGCAGCCAATCCATTGAAAGGAAGTTTCCTCAGGGGCGTGGTGTGTAACAACTTTTCACTTACAAGGGTTGAAAGGAGAGAGAACTGATCAGAGAAAGGGGTACCTACTCCCTTCAGGAAAGGTTAAGTGTCACCTCTGGACCTGGGTTCCCTGCATGTGAAGCTCGTAGGTCCAGGGAAAGACTGAGGCCAAGACCCATGGAGCTCCCCAAGGAACGCTGGGCCTAGAGATGCTGAAAGGAGACAGGGACATTTCTCCAGAGCTGACAAAGACAGAAAGTTTTCCCCTCGAGCTGGCACTCTGAACTTGGACTTCTGGGATCCTAAACTGTGAGAAGAGAAATGTCTTTGTTAAAGGCATTCACTTGTGGTGTTGCTGCTATAGCAGCGCTGGATAACTAAGCATTTGCTCTCACTACTCTTAGTCCAGCACTGGGTTTCTGAGTCAATGCAGTAAGGCAAAGAGAAGAAATAAAAGGCTTATAGATTGCAAAGGAAGAAACAGGCTACCTCAGGTGTGGCACTGTGGGTTAATGCGCTGGACTGCAAAGTCAGCAGTTCAAGCTCACCAGCCGGTCCTAGGGAACCCACACAGGGTCACTATGACTCAATAGCACTTATCAAACAACACTGAAATGGGGACTTCCGGTGTGGTGCTATAGGATAAGCACTGGACTTCTAACTGCAAGATTGGTGTTCCAACCACCAGAAACCCTATGGTCACTATGAGTCAGAACTGACTAGACAGCACTTAGCAACATGTGAAGTGGATAGTACACAAACTATCCCATGGGAACTATAAACAAAAACAAAAACACTCCTAGAAGCAATGTGAACTCAGCACTGTTACAAGGCACAAGATCACCATACAAAACCCAATTCCTTTCTACAGCCAATGGTAAAACCTGTGGACACCAAAACTGAAAACAGAATACTGTTTACAATTGTTCCAAAGAAAACAAAGTACTTAACATGCATTTAGCATAGTGAATAATACTTAGTATTCAGCATACTGAATATTACAAAATGCTGACAGAAAAGAAAAAAAAAAAAATCGGAGTAGATCTAAGTGCATTAAGAGACATACCATGTTCATGGATTGGAAGACTCAGCATAGTAAAGATGTCAATTCTCTGCCAAATTGATTTATAGGTTGAATTGAATTCCTACCACAATCCCACTAGGGCAGTTTTATAGATGTCAAAGTAAGAAACTATCTACCTGTAAGTGTTTTGTTTCAGGTTCAGCATCATCTGAAAATGGCCCATCTGAGCCATCCTCCAACAAAGCTCCAAAATGAGAGCTCTGGTCCTCTTCTCTCATACACGCAGACTTGGCATTCTAGGCTACCTTTTTAGCAGTTCACTTTTATACGTGAACAGACAACCAAGTCAAGGATTGCCAACTTGTGAGAAAGCCAGTTGAAATGAAAGACAAAGATCAAAACAAGTCATCAGGGCTGGGGGAGGGTTGAACGTGGAGCCATAGCGAGCGCACAGGGAAAAGGAAAGCGTCCAAATGTGACCATCGGCATCCTCAGAGGCAGAAGATGACCCTGCGTCCATGAAATCAAGTCAGGAGCTCATGAAAAGAAACACTTGGAGAACAGGGAAGAGCTCTTGGAAACAAAAACATGATGGCAGGCATATTTTTTAAATGAGAAGAGTTGGAAGAGAACATTGGTGAAATCACCCAGAAAATAAAGCAGAAAAGACCGAAGAAAAGGAAAGTAGGGGTGAGGGAGGGAAAAAGCTTTGATCACACCATGAGTCCCAATATCGAAATGATGGACGTTCCAGAGAGAACAGAGAAGCACAAGGGAGAAACTATGCACAAAATCATTCCAGAAAAACTCCCAGAACTAGAAAACGCATCCTAATGAAAGAGATGTACCAGAAAGCATATCTCTGTGAATTTGATGGTGTTAGGGATGTAAAAACAAACCAACTTATAGCAACCCTGTAGGACAGAGTAGAATTGCCCCATAGGGTTTCCAAGGCTGTCGTCTTCTGGAACCAGACTGCCTCGTTTCTGCTGTGGAGCAGCTGGTGGGTTCAAACTACAGATCTTTCTACTGGTAGCTGAGTCCTTTAGCCATTGTCTCCACAGAGATCCTGGCACCAGGGAACGTTCTTAAGGCAGGCAAAAAGCAGCTCAAACCCACGAGACCAGGAATCAGAATGTCTTCAAGTTTGTTCAAGAGCAACACTGGAACCCAGAGAGTATCAGAGTGTTGTTGTTGTTATGTGCCGTTGAGTCTTTTCCAATTCCTAACAACTCTATGCACAACACAACAAAACACTGCTTGATCCTGCTCCATTCTCTCAATTGTTGCTATGCTTGGGCCCACTGCCGCTGCCACTGGGCCAACACGACCCATTGGTGTGGGGAGGTCTTCCTCTTTTTCGCTGACCTTCCATTTTATCTTCCGTATGTTCTCCTGACGATATGTCTGAAGTATGAGAGACGAAGTATGAAGTATGAAGTCTGGCCATCCTGGCTTGTAAGGAGCATGCTGGCTGCATTTCTTCCAACACAGACATTGATAATGTCTTCAAAATTCTGAAGGACAATCACTTCTGATCTTTAGTCCTGACTGCAAACCATCAGTCAAGAGGAAAGGTGCTACGCATGTTCAGACATGCAAGACCACCTTCTTCTCAGGAATCACAGAGGACACGCTCCACCATGCAAGCTAACATGGATGAACCAAGAAGACCGCGCAGGGCCAGGGAACAGGCAAGTCAAACCAGGAGAGAGGCAGAGACTGCACTCAAGTGAGGGAGTGGGCACAGGATGACTGTTGCCCACGTGTGCTGGGAATCTGGTGAGACTGGTGGGGCTTTCAGGATCTGTAGCTGAGGACCATGCTGGGCCCCAGTTAGCCACTCAACCTTCCGGTGTGTGTGAACAACCCGGCAAAATGAAAGTCTCTTTTACTGATGAGAATCGCTACTTTTATTCAAAGATGCTGACATGTAACTGAGAGTAAATAATGAGACAGAATCTACTATCATCATGAGTTAAAGCTTCTGAGGCTTTAAATCTTCGCAGGGACAGAAAGTTTCATCTTTCTCCCACGGAGCAGCTGGTGGGCTTAAACTGTGGGCCTTGTGGTTCACAGTCCGGTGCTTATCATGTGCAGCCACTGCATTCCCTCATCATGAGTGGTGGTCGATGGTTATGTGCTATGGAGTCGATTCCCAACTCATAGCACAGTGCTTACGAGTCGGGCTGCTAATCTCAGGCTCAGCAGTGTGAAACTATCCACCATACTGCAGGAGAAAGACGAGACTTTCTGCTCCCATAAAGATTTACTGCCTCAGAAACCCTATGCAGGGCCACTATGAGTCTGAACCGACTCCACGGCACATAACCACCGTCACCACCATTGGATTTCCAAGGCTATAAATCTTTACAAGAGCAGATAGCCTCATCTTTCTCCCAAGCAACAGCTAGCAGTTTCGAACTGGTGATCTTGAGGTTAGGAGCCTGTAACCACTACGCTTTCAGGGCTCCTTCTCATCGAGTAGGTCCATTAAAACCTGGGGCCTGTTTTACTTCATCATCTTGATCTCAGTAAACTGCAACACAGAAAAAATAGTTTTTATTCTCTCTCTCTCTCTCTGTCACACACACACACGCTTGGGAGTGTCTTTGGAAAGCTATTCAAGGTTATGTTGTTAAGTGCCTTCATGTCAGTTCCAACCCAGAGCAATTCTGTATAGGGTTTCTGAGGAGCAGCTGGTGACTTTGAACCACCAACCTTGCAGTTCAAACGGCTTTGCAGTCTGGCGCATTAACCCACAGCGCCAGTTTCCGGGGAGGAGGAACTAGAGCTGGGGGAGAGGTTCTTAAATCTCCTGGTCGTGGATTCTTTGGGTTTTAAAAACAGCAAATAAAACACAGGATGATTTTCTGTCTTGGTTTCTTGGAGGTTCATGATCGACTTCAGACTTGTCACTATTTTACCCCTTTCCTCTTTGTTTTGTTGTAAAATGTGTATGCAGATCTGTTCAATAGAGTTCGACGTGCTGCAGGGTAGGGTCTAACACCCACCGCAGACACTCAAGAGAAAGCTGAGGCAGGTTGCCCACCACCAGCTGGAGGGTCCCTGTAAGTCGCAACTGCTCCTGTCTGCAGACTTCTGGGGGTGAAACTGTGCAGCCTGACCTCTACAAGTCGGTAAACTTATTTCCAAAGTCAGTTCTATTTTCATCAAAGGCCAGTTACCTACATGTACATTTTTAATCGCCTAGGAGCAAACTGGCTAAGATGGTCCTTCTTGCCCTCTTCCGTTGGTTTCTGGTGTGCAACGAAACCCACCAGAGCACCCCCGCATCCCTGCTCCTTTGCTGGCATGTGAGGCTCTTCACCCTTGTTGTTGAGGCCACACTTCCCAAGGCTGCAGGAGTGAGTGGCTTGGAAGAGCCTACGTGAATGGATCTGCTCAATGGGCTGGGATGGGAATGGATATATCCAAGCCGGGAGCTTGGGTTCCACTGGACTCTCCTCCACCCAATTCTCACCTTCCCGTGGACTTCCGTGAAGGGGGAGATAGATGGTCATCAAGGAAAGCACAGCAAGACCCACTTGCCGCTTAAAAAGTCTATGATGAGACTGCATCTAATCTGCTAGAGCTTTGGAATGTAGAAATAGAAAAAGCCTTTGATCCGTTAGAGGCTCCTTGTTTATCTTTGAAGTAGAAATATTCATTTCAAAACAGGGTGTTGGGAGACTTGGTCAGGTTAGGGGTTCCCTCAGTTCAGTTTGAGTGATATGTCCGCCTGCCCATTTCTCCATTCCCAGGGCTCTGAAGCTTCGGAGACCAAATGGCCACAGAACAAACCCCTGCACCTGTCTAATGCATGTTGACAACCTGTGTCAGAAATTTAATTTTTTCAAATAAACAAGTGTCTTTGAAAATGGAGAAGAGGCCCCAGGCCCCAGTTTTCAGGTAGAATTGAATCTAGAACTAAAATCAGAGTAAACTTATTTGCCAAGGGCAAGGGTGGGGGTACTCAGAAATGGTCTCCAGAATTCAGAAATGACAACAATGGGGACTATCAATTTGGCAGTGTGTGCTTACAGCCTAGGAGCTGGCTTGTCTACAATTTTTTTTTTAATGTCTGGCAGAATGTTTTACAAACTAAACCCAGCAAGACGACAGTCCTACCAGAGGGTGCCTCAGATGGTTTGGCTAATAATTTTGATCAGCTGAAGTGGAAAAAAACATCATTTCAATCATTCATTTCTCAAAAGCAGTGGATTTTTAGTTGGATTTTAAGGATTAAACTCCTCTTTTCCATCCTCCTTCCATCACCCTCCACCAACTGAAGCCAAGACCTCAAAGAACCCTCGTGACAAGGGGCAGGCAGTGACATCCTGAATCGTGAGGGAACTGAAAACCTCGTCAACACAGGGAGCTCGCCTCCTGGGAGGGGGTCCGGCGTCTGGACAGCTTCGTTGGGGGTGAGCCCCTCCAGAGCTGGAGGGGGGCTGGCAGACGCGCTGGTGTGCGCCCCCCGATATTGGCTTTTGTTTTAATAGCCTTTTAACCAACTTTGTTAATGGACTGAATGCAATTTAGATATGGAACTTGGCTAAAACGTAGCTTCAATTGGCTATTAAAATTTAAGAGCCAACTAAGATAGCTAATTAGGAAGGGAGCCTCAGTGATAATGCTAAGCAGAATTAGTAATGGCAAATGACAGTCTGTCTCGTCTTATTCCCACGGGGGTCTTGGAATGGAGAAATCAAGCAGACAGCTCTCGGGGTGATGGCCCCGCTCCGCAGGTTCCGGGACAAGAGCTGGCTGAGGGCCGTCCAACCGGGCCCGGGACTCTGCCTTTGGGCTGCGGAGCACGCGTGTGACAACCCCCAGCAAGGCCATCTCCAGAGGGGAGGCGAGCCCCGTCGGATGTTCAACATCCGACTGCCGACGTGATTCCCTCATTACGCGGCGTCTGCAGCCTCCCCTCGCCCAGGGGTCCCGCTGTGCCTGTAAATGTCAGTCCGGTTTCTTCACGGCTGCACGCACAGATTAGAAGCAGCAGGGTGCTGGGGAGTGAGATACAATAGCACTGAGGACATTCGTCCTGATGGTACTGCTCGAGTGGGCTCTGGAACGCAGGACCCTGCTGTTTTCTAATATTTACACACAACTGGAGCCATGGAGAGCTGAGAGCGCTGGGGAGACCAACAATGACAACAGCAAACCTGCTCCACAGCGTTCCAGACTTGCTGCCATGGCCCCGGGCCAGGCTGCATCGGTGGGAACCATTTCAGCCACCTCTGCTGAGCACTTTGCAGGAGGAACCTACAAAAGGCTTGTTTGGGGGTCGAGGCACTTGAGGCCTGCTCATTTAGGAGCTGGGAAAGTGAGGGGGACACACACACATACACACAGCATGAAGGGGTGTGTGCGTGCGGGGCCCTTCTCCAGACCCTAAACCACAGGGGGACAGAGCTCCGTGCTGCCATAGCTTTTACATGGCCAGGTTGGAGAACTCTGAACTGGAAGCTTGAGGGGCGTGAAGGGGTCCCTGAGGCCACAGCATGGCCTTCCATGTCCACACCACCACACACACAGACCAGGAGCCACATAACGCGTGTCCAGGTGAATGGACTTGTGTGCTGGCTTGGGCAGCAGTTAGTGGAATCAATGGAGACGACAGACAAAGCTTGCTTTCTCTTCAGGTGAGCGAGCCATGGCACGTACTTGAGGGTCTCTGACACCCAGCAATCCTGGTGCTTTCCGCCTGGAGGGAGACCCACGTCTCACTCAGCCAACTTCAGCACTGACACGGCGGGTCCTCACGGGTGTGCAGGGACATCTCAACATCCAAGGACTCCAACTCTGAGATTACCGTCCAGGTCTGAGGGCGGGGGACACCACGATGCGAGCTACTCACAGAAACGAGGCTGCTCATCTGCATCACCCATCAATTCAGTGCAGATCCTGACCAATGCACCTCCCTCGTCCCCCAAAATTGGGGCTCCTGCTTCCGCTGTCCCCCACAGCAAAGCCTCCCTCACACACACACACACACACACAGCTCATGCACACAGAGTCCACCATGACACGGATCACACAGAGCCCGCCATGGCACAGCACACCCACACACACAGAGCCCGCCATGACACGGCTCACACACACACACACTGAGCCTGACATGACACAGCTGACATACACACAGAGCCCACCATGACACAGCTCTCACACACACACACAGAGCCCGCCATGACACAGCTAACATTCACACAGAGCCCACAACATGTCTCACACACACACACACACAGACTGCCACAAAAGGTCTACCACACCCAACCCAACCCAGGGTTCTCACACACAGCCTGCCATGGGGCGGTTCTCTCCCAGATCATCTCCCCTCAGAACTGCCAGGCTCAGATTTCTACTAAATGCTGGAATGAACTAGGTCATAGAGCAGCTTTCTGGAAGATCATCTCCAGTGGTCCGTAAATAGGACTCCAATTTGCGCAACCGCAAAAGTTTTACAGATAAGTTCATGACAGGTTGAGCCCAGATTACAAAAATTCATGCCTCATAGTAACATGCTAAAACGTACTTCAGTTCACCATGATGTGAGCACACTTTCTTAGTGAGCGGGGACACTGTGCAACCACACACACACACACCCGACACAGGTGTGTACAGGACTCCTGGAAGGCGCTGGCTTTCTTTGCACAGACCCCTTCCAGGTGCTGCTGGTGTACCGTGACTTCTGTACCAGGAGAGGCCAATGAATGTGGACTCTACAGAACCACCTTTGTGACCGAGAAAATCACCATCTACAACTATGGAAAACTATGTAAGCATGAGGCAGGAATGGCAGTGGGATTTTAAGTGACTTGCCCTCTAATTTGTTAATACGGTTTAGACAACGTCTGTGTTTGTTGTTAGGTGCCATCGAGTCAGTTCTGATTAAGAGACCCTGTATAGAGTTTCCAAGGCAAGGCTGTTGAGTTAAAATCCGTTTTGCAGTCCTGTGCTTACCCTACAGCGCCACACCAGGGACTGTGTGTGTGTTAGGTGTTGTCACAATGACTGCAGTATGTGATCCCCCTCACGATTATGTCACACCTGAGGTCATTGTTGCTTTCACTGTTGTCAATCCAGCTCCCTGAGGGGCTTCCTTCTCCAGGAACTGGTACCTCCTGACAACATGCTCAATGTATGAGAGACTAAGTCTCTCCATCCTCACACTTCCCAGGAACATTGTGGCTTTACTTCTTCCAAGCCAGCTTCTTCTACCTGTCCACAGTACTTTCAATAGGCTTTGTTAACACTTAATTCAGAAGCAGCAATTTTCCTATGGTCTTCCTTATTCCTGGCCCCACTTTCACATGCATAGATGACTGAAAACACGGTTTGAGTCAGCAGCACCTTAGTCCTCAAAGTGCTAGTTTGCTTTTTAACATTTTTAAGAGGTTTTTTTGCAGCAAATCTGCCTAAGGCATTTGATTTCTTGACTGTGGTGTGGCACTGCAGGATAAGCACTGGACTGCTAACCTCAAGATGGGTGGTTCAAGTCTACCAGCCACTCCTTGGAAACCCTCTACAACAGGGTTGCTGTGAGTCAGAACCCTAACAACAGCAGTCTTGATTAAATCCGTGTGTACTGCATTCAGAGGAGATAGCTCTGTGCATTCACAGACACAAGAATCAGAGCTTCCTATGCAGGCGGCATCACAGGACCACAAACCAGGGGCTGGGGGCAATAGCAGATTTCACACAGGGCACTGGAGCTGTTTTAGTCCTGGTATAATGCTGCAGGATGAAGACTGACTGCTAACAACAACAAGGTGGGCAGTTCAAGCCCACCACTCATTCCTTGGAAATCCTATCCGGCGTGGCTGAGTCGGAACTGATGCTACAGCACTTAACAATATTAACACTGGCGCTACTGGTTGACTATTTGGGGGAAATCCTCATGCCATCCATGCACCCAACTAACTTCCAGATGGATTAAACATTTAGAAGCTCCTGGAGGCATGGAGCTGGATGAACCCCTGAAATTGTTGCCCTGAGACCATCTTGAAATCTGAGACTGAAACTGTCCCCTGAAATCTTCCTAAAAGCAGAGTTTAGCCAAACTTGCTAAAGAGCATCTGCCTGAGCAGCCTGGTCTTTGAAGATCTCTAGGAACCAAGTGACAGCAGTAATCCCAAAGTTTGTATCAGAAGTTTAGGGGAGCGTGAGATTGTCAGTGGAGAGAAACAAGTCAGAAAAGCAGGGTGACGAGGGGGACACAACTCCGACTTCGTCACCAGGTCACAGAACTGCACATGTAGAAACTGCTGAGTTGGTGTGTGTTTTGCTGTGGATATTCCCAACAAAAAGAGGAGGTGGCTGACAGGAAACATGTATAGTGTGTGTAGCATGTAGAGCAGATAGAACACACAGTATGTAAACCACGTATGGAGCGTGGGGGGAGCACCGAGCACCTGGGAAGGACAACTGGAAAGCCCGACAACAGATAGGGGGAGAGTACACATGAACATCATTAACTTCACTGAACAGCTCATGGGAAGATTGTTGCAATGGTCAACTTTGTGTGACTGTTTACTATAATTTTTTTTAAAAAGTATTAACATTTTTTTAAAGGAATATGACAAAGTGTGTTTGATTAAAAAACGAGGGTTGGGTCTGTAAGGGTCATTGTTGCTGTTGTGTTATTTGCTACTTAAAGATTTCTTCATTTTAAACCGCGACGTTGAATTAACACTGTGCTCTTAAGAACAATGTCTATGGGAGCAAACTGACCAGTCAGCTTGAAAGGTTGGACGGAACCTAGAGGCAGTGTGTTTCCGTTAGCGGGTGGGTCAGGGGCCCCTAGACTGAGGGTTCCAGGAAGGTCATCAGTGTCCCGGAACTGTCGTGCAGAAACTGTTGGTGTCCTATGGTATTTTCAACAAACAAATGATTAACACAAGAAAATGCTTCAGTTGTTTGGTTAAGCCAGAAAAAGCCAGGGTAATTATTTGTAACTTCTGCATGCGAAATATTTTAAAGCACAAAATATGAAAACCACAACAGAAAAGACCAACAGATTGCTGCTGTTGTCAGTTGTGTGAAGTCAGTTCCAACACACAGCAACCTCACCTATGATAAAATGAAACACCGCCCAGCCCTGTGCCACTCTCATCAAATACCAATAATCAGTAAATTTAATATCGTGGTAACAACACATTAAAGCCACAAAACTGAAAACTTCCTAAGAAGAAAAATGTATCCCCAACAAAAAATAAGGAAATGGTAGCAAAAATGTGACATCTCTCCATAAACAATACAAAATATACAAGCGAAACAAAATGACTAATCACAAACATAAACTGTCAAGGTTCATCAGTAATTTAAAACTGATGGTACTCCAAGATGACAAAAAGGTTCAGGTGGGCTATCAGATCCTGGGCAAAGTGCTAACTGGTCCATCTTGAAGCACAATCCAAGACCAAGCAGCACCAATGCCTCGTGTGCAAAGCCCTTGACTCAATGGCCGCATTTGGGGATCTTAAGTATTCATGCAGATGAACAATTTTGCTGGAGTATTATTAGGGCTTGTATTTTGATGTGGCGCTGCGGGCTAATGTGCTGGACTGCAAGGTCAGTTTGAGCCAAAAGGCCATTCCTTAGAAAATGTACACAGGGTCGCGGTCAAATCAGAACCAACTCGACAGCACAATCCTAATACCAGACACAAGCGGAAAGGAAAATGGTCATGTCACATATATCCCAAAGCAAAGTAACAATCATGAACACATAAAAATGATATTCCTGAAGCATTTTTAACACTGAGAAGTTTGCTATGCCACAAACCATGTGTGTTACTGAACTTTCTCTTCTCATCAATTCACTTTCTGAAAACGCTTAACACTACCTTTAAAAAGCAGAATCCCAAACTGAAGTATAACGTGCAGATAAAAATGCACAGACTTAAAAAAAAACAGGCGTCAAAAATACTAACAGTGGCGCCCGTGGGTGTTTTCTCTTTGGACACTTTTCTCTGTGTGGCCATGTATGGGGGAGGGGGCTTCAAAACGTGTGTGGGAAAAGGGAATGAAAAGATAATGGAATTTTCCCCATGAACTTTTTGTAACATTCTCATATTATTCAGATACCTGGATAATCAGAGCAATACAGCATTAAAAATAAGATTTTAAAGAATAAACTAGCAAATAATGCTCAACTCTCTCTCTCTCCACACACACACACACACACACACACACAGGTAAAGCACAAATCAGTCCCTCTTGATTGGGTCCCAATGTATGGCAACCTCACACCTGCCAGAGCTGAGCTTACTTCAGGGTCTTCAATCATCAGTAGATCTTCCCAGGTGCCTCTAGGTGGACTCGAACCTCCAGCCTCTAGGTTAGTCACTAGCACACTACCCATCTGACCACCCAGAGACGATACAAACACAAACATTCAAATTAACGATGAGGAAACCAAGCCAAGTTGCAGCGGAGCTGGCTTTGGCTCAAGGAAATCCCCAGTATGGTTCAGGAGTTTTCAGAGGCTAGGATCTTTCAGACACACATCACCCGGCTTTTCTTCTGAGGCTCCTCTGGGTGGGTTGGAACCACTAACTTTCTGTTAATAGCTGAGCATTTGACCTTTGTGCTGCTGCCCAGCTGCTCCACTGCGCACACACACATACATGTATCTATGGTTCCACTACTCGTTTATGGCTATGTAATTTGGGCATCTATGTTATTGTTTGCTGCTGTCGACTCACAGCGACCCCATAAACAACAGAACATAACACTGCCATGTGGTACACCGTCCTCACAGTCATTCCTGTGTTTGAGCCCATTGTTGGCAACAACTGTTAATCCAACATGGTGAGGGTCTTCCTCTGATCTGGCTGTACTTCTTCCAACACAGATTTGTTTTATATTTGTCCCCAACACCGTAACTCACATGTATTGACTCTTCTCTGGTCTTCCTTGTCTGTCGTCTAATTTTCACATGTATATAAAGTTATTGAGAATACCATGGCGTAGACCGGCACACTTCAGTCCTCAAACTGACATCTTTGCTCTTTAACAATTGAACGAGGTCTTTGACAGTAGATTGGACAAATGTAACCATGTCATTTGATTTCTTGATTGTTGTTTCCATCACTGATGATTGTGGATCCAAGTAAAAATGGAATTCTTGACATCAATATTTTCTCCACTTATCAGTCCTGGTGTGGCACTGTAGGTTATATAAGCGCAGGTCACTTTAAACTGTAAGATCGACGATCCACTCACTACCTGCTCCTCAGAAACTCTACACAGTCACTGAGTCGGAATCAACTTGATGGCACTTAAAAACATTATGTTGTTTATGGATCCAGTGTGAGGATTTTTGTTTTATGTGGAAGTTGCCAGCTACTTGGAAGGCTGTTTGTTATCTTTGATCTTCATCAGACAATGCTTCAAGTTCTCTTTATTTGGGCAAGCAGGGTGTGCCAATCTGCATTTCACAGGTTGTTCATGAGTCTTCCTCCAATCCTGGTGTCCTGTTCTTCTACACAATCTTGCTTCTCAGACTACTCAAATTTATAGATTGAGTAAGTATGGTAAAAGAAAACAATAGTGAAACATACGTTTCCTGAGTTTAAAGCATTCTGCGTCCCTTCGTTCTGTTCACGTGACTGCCTCCTGGGAACATGAATGTGCATTACCTGAGCACAACTGTGTTCTGGAATTCCTCACATTACCCTTAATTTACCATGATCCACACAGTGAATGCATTTGTCTACTCAATAAAACACAGGTAAACATCTCTCTGGCATTCTCTGCTTTGAGCCAAGATCCATGTGCGGTCAGCAGTGGTATCACTAAGCTCGACAGCCTCTTCTGAATCCAGCTCACTTCTGAATTATCGTCAGAAGTTACTTGTGTATGGTATTAATACTATTGTTCAATAATTTCCACATTCCGTTGGCTCACCTTTCTTTGAAAACTTCCAAATTTCTCGACACAGATGGGTGAGGGCCTTCCAATGCTTCACCTGTTTATTGCAGCATTTCAGTTAGTATCCCACCTATTCTTGTAGCCTGGTTTCTAGCTAAGGCCCTCAGAGGAGCATGGACTTCCTCCTTCAGTACCATTGGTTCTCGATCACATGCTACCTCCTGAAACAGCTGAACATTGACCATTCTTTTTGGTACAGTGACTGTGAATTCTTTCCATCTTCTTTAGACGCTTCCTCCATCATTCTAATATTTTGCACACAGAATCCTTCAGTACTGAAAGGTGAGGCTTGAGCAATGTTGAACATGCTCGTGCCCTTCCCTTTCGGTTTTCTAACTACTGGTGTTCACATATTTCAGTCCACTCATAATTTAAACAACTGGGTTTTACAGCACTGGCCACTAGTGTCTACTTGTCTGAGGAAATCAGTGGAACACTTAGAAGCTGTTTTCCTGTGGGACCCAGTCTGTTACTTAACATCCTCAAGCTGCTTTGTGAACATCTAGGGAACAGACAGCTCCTGCTGTGTGGATGGACAAGAGTCTGTGTTGGCCTTCAACAGACTAGGAAGTGCCAGCTCACTGAGACCAATGAAAGCAGCAGAGAAGGCAGGATCAGTGGTGTCTGGATATGCCGTGTTAGGACACGCAAATTGGATTGTGAAGGGAGAACAAAGAACGGCAAACGCACTTGAATGCAGAGTTTAGAGAGAAAATAAAAACAATGCACGTTAACAAAAATAGAGAGCTGGAAAAGGGAGCTTGCTGAGCCACTGGCAGGACTAACGTGGGCAGGCAGAAGGCCGCGGAATATAGGGAATGAAACCAGACTGGAACAGGACACAGCTGATACACCCGGTTGGCTACACATTTTATCCTATTTTAGGCATATATCTGAAGAGTACTTGAGATATTGTTGTTGTTGTTGTTGTTAGGTGCCATCGAGTCAGTACTGACTCATAGCGACCCTATGCACAACCGAACAAAACACTGCCTGGTCCTGGACTAACCTCACAATTTTTGCCACGCTTGAACCCATTGATGCTGCCACTTGGCCAATCCATCTTGTTGGGGGTCTTCCTCTTTTTCTCTGAGGCCCCACCTTACCAAACATGATCTCCTTTTCCAGCAACTGGTAATGCCTGACAATAACGAAGTTTGGCCATCCTGGCCTCCAAGGAGCACTCTGGCTGCACTTCTTCCAACACAGATCTATTGGTTCTTTTGGCAGCCCATGGCACTTTCAATATTCTCCTCCAACACCATAACTCAAAAGCCTCAATTCTTCTACTGTCTTCCTTATTCACTGTCCAGCTTTCGCATGCATATGAGGTTAGTGAAAGTATCATAGCTTGGGTCAGGCCTTAAGTAGGTTTGTTGTGCCATGCAGTCAGTTCTGACCCATAGCGAGCAGAAAGCCTCATCTTTCTCCTGAGGAAAAGCTGGTAGTTTTGAACTGCTGACTGTAAGATTAGTAGCCAGATCCGTAACCACTACGCTACCAGAGCTCCTAAGTTGGCTTAGGGTCATTTAAACGTATGTGGGGCCACCACACTGACCAGAGCTCAAACCTAATGTACAGAGAGCAGGAGCTGCCTTGTCCTCCTGAACGACTGAGCTGCGTGCCCACATCTGACCACTTCAGTGCCCACCGTGCCGCATGGTAACTAACTCCCCACCGGGGAGCCGGCACTCCTTCAGCTGCTTGTCCAGTTGGTGTCATCCTGACCATTCCAGTATGTCCACATGCTACCTACATAGCTGACAAGTTTTTTTTCAAACTAATTCCCTTGAAAAACGCACATCACCAGCTGGAATTCTGCTGTGGGTGAATACACTGGACTACATCGTCGGTTTGAAGTGCAAAGTTGGCGGTTGAAGCTCACCAGTTAGTCTTCGGAAACCTTACACAGGGTAGCTATGGGTTAGAACTGACTCAGCAACACTTAACACACCAAAAATAAGTATTAAAATACAAATACTTAAGTACTAAAATCAAAAGGTGTTTGTCACCAACAATGCACATACTACGAGTGGTAAGGCGTCCCACCCCCTTTAGGAAGTGCAGTTCAATACCAAATTCTTTAAAACCCAAATCTGAGGAATGTTACTTTGAAATTGTTCATAAATATGCCAACATTCCAAACTTTTGTTGCCAATCCAACTAAAAACAAGTCCACATTTTAAATTCCTGGTCTTTAAAACTCTAAAGTACTTAGTTGGTCTGGCAAATATTATGTGCTAGTAAATTTTTTTTTTTTAATCAAACGAGCAAGAAAAACCAACTCCTATGAATGGACAGCAGGCTGTGTGCCTCGTCCGAGAGAGACCTCCTCAAAGCCCGGCCTGTGTTCGTACGTGGATTCTGACTCAGTGACCTTACAGGACTGAGCACAGAACTGCCCCACGGGGTTTCCAAGACTGAATCTTTTTAGAAGCAGACTACCTCATCTTTCTTCTGGGGAGTGGCTGGTGGGTTTGAACCTTGCATCTTTTGGTTAGAAGTTGAGCACTTAACCACTGCACCACCACGGATCCTCAAAGAAAGTCAAGTCTCCAGAACGCCTCGATGGGACCAACATTTGAGGCTCTGTCATCCACTCTTCCATGTCCTCTGCCTGCACACAAGCCTCATGTGAACAGCTGTGTTCCTTCCCTGCAGACAGTAGGCGCCTAACGGTGCTCATGGTCCTGAGCTAGATCACCACATACCAGATCTGACCTCTACAGCAAACTGCTCATGTGTAACAAGCACCAGTGAGTAGTTTTGTATTTTCCGCTGTTTGAGTGAGGACTTGGGAGGTGTTAGTGTGGGAACGCAGTGAGTGGGAGTGCACGCCTGACACTGCTCTCCCGTGAGCCCTCACGCCTCACCTGCAGACAGCGTGCAGGGTCCAGGGGTACAGCCAGAAGGACTTAACATGCTATAAAGCCGCCTTTAAAAAGCTGACAAAGCACTGATTTTAATTTTTTAAAAAAGTTCATAAAAATGCTTTTCCCAAAAACAATATTTAATTATCACCCCCAACCCGCATAAGACTCAAAAGAAAATGGAACACAGTGAAGAACAACGAACAGGTCAGAGACACGGGGAGAAAAGACAAACGGATTCACAGCATCTGATTTACTTCTGGACTCTCTTTCTGGTTCTTAAACCTTCGGGAGAAAAAGAGAGAGATTTAAGTCATTACATTATTTCACAAAAAGCAAAAGTACAGAAACGTAACTCTTGTATGCCTGGGTCTGTATTCCTAACCAAAGGCCCCTAGTCCTGAGAAACTCACTCTTGTCCACTGCTGGTGCAGGTCCAACTGACCCAGCACTACACTATCTCTCCGGAAACCGTGTTGTGAAACGACCCACACAGCTACAACACATGCAGTCCACCCTTTGGTGTGATGATGGGTTACACACACTATGGGATGCAAGAAATTTCATTCTAAAGGTTCAGCATTTTCAAGTGTCATCCACCTGTCAGCAGGATGCACTGGGCAATCCCAAAACAGACAGCCTTTCCCACTTAGGAATTAGCCCCTAGGAGGAGCCTGGTATGGAGACGTCAGATCAGACAGACTGCTGAGCATGAGCCGTTCCTACTTCAGGACACCGGGTCTGAACTGCTTGAGGGGCTCTATCTGCGGGGTGTGGCGGTTCTGATTCACCAAGGAGACCTTCCCCCCACTAATGCCCCACCCCCTGTCCAGAGCAGGGACAGTCCCCGTAACCACGACACACGCATGGGTCACCACACACACCTCATCAGAACTGTGTCTCGGGCATCCGAATACAGGCTTATTTAAAGTTTAGTATATTTTCTGTTTCCAAGTTCAAGTTTCTGTCCAACTGGCACATGGTTTAGTTAAAGTCAGCCTCATACTTCCAGGAACGCCTGGGATGTGCTATTTATAGTGAACAGACCGACCCCACTGCTGTGGAGCCACAGCCCTTCAGGACAGGCAGAACTGCTCCCGAGGGCTTCCGAGGCCGTAAACCTTAACGGGAGCAGACAGCCTCACCTTGCTCCTGTGGAACAGCTGGTGGGTTTGAACCACCGACCTTGCATTAGCGGCCCGATGCTTAACCCACCACACCACCAGGATGCCTTTTTAAAATGCATGGATTATATTAAAACCCTTCTAAATATCTCAGAAGGAGCTCTGGTAACGCGTAGTGGTTACGAATCGGGCTGCAAACCTTAAGGTTGGCAGTTTGAAATTACCAGCCGCTCCGTGTAAGAAAGATGAGGCTTTCTGCTCCTGTACAGATTTACAGCTTCGGAAACCCTGTACAGGGTCGCTATGGGTCGGAACCGACTCAATGGCACTTAACAACAACAACAACATCTGAGGGTTTTCTTTAATTTTGTGGCATAACATTCTACTAAAAATATTCCATGGTACTTTTGAAAAAAAATTATCGAAAGACATTAGAAATTTATTTTGCACAGACTGAAGTCTATGATTACAACACAACCCAGGCCAACAGCCTAGTCTCTCTCAACTGGCTTTGAGGCTCCGAGTTCCGGCTGCATTACAGGCGGCAGTGTGTTCCCATGAACACCGCCCACCAGAGCTGCTGTGCAGCCATCAACTCAACTGTGGTCAGGGGCCATCAAGTCGGTTCCAATTCACAACAACCCCGATCACAACTGAACACAACATGGGCTAGTCCTGTGACATGCTCACAGTTGTGACGCCTGAAACCCAGACTGCTGCCACTGTGCCAATCCATCTCAACTCAGCCTTCCCCTGAAAACCTGTTCTGACCATCACGGGAAAACTTCGATTTCTCTTCTTACATCTTCAAAAGAGAGCTGTCAAGCTGGCCCCCACTCCAGCGACCATGGAACAGAGGGTGTGGAAGGTTGTAAATCTTTATGGGAGCAGACAGCCCATCTTTCTCCGGCAGTTGGAGGCCAGCCCTTAACCACTGCCTCAGCTGTTGTTGTTGTTAGGTGCCATCAAGTCGGCACCGACTCACAGCGACCTTATGCACAGCAGAACGAAACAATGTCCGATCCCGGTCCAACCTCACTACTGTTGCCACACTTGAGTCCATCCACGCTGCCACCTGGCCAATCCATCTCGTTGGGGGTCTTCCTCTTTTTCTCTGACCCTCCATCTTAACAAGCATGATATCCTTCTCTAGTGACTGTTCCCTCCTGACAATATGTTTCCTCCTGATAATATGTCCAAAGATGAGAGACGAAGTTTGGCCTCTAAGGAGCACTCTGGCTGCACTTCTTCCAAAACAGCTCTATTGGTTCTTTTGGCAGTCCATGGCACTTTCAGTATTCTCCTCCAACAGCACAATTCAAAGGCATCAATTCTTCAGTTGTTGTTGCTAAGTGTTGTCAAGTCAGTTCCGACCCATAGCAACCCTGAACAGGATCTCCAATGCTGTAAATCTTTACCGGAGCAGAAAGCCTCATCTTTCTCCTGCGGGGCAGCTGGTAGTTTCGAACTGCTGACCTTATGGTTCACAGCCTGATTCGTAACCACTACACTACAGGGCTCCTTAATCACAATAACTTAATATCTGAAACATAAGATCTCTTCATTTGAATACTCTTCTATGATTTGGCGCCAGAGAAGGTAGAAAACACTGAGTGGAAAAATTCCGTCAGGTGCCCTAAAAATACTGACTCCTGGGCTAGCTTGTAGAGGCTCAAGAGGCCAACGGAGGTCATGCCTGCCTCCCCCAGACTCCCAGGAACGACCCCAAATGCCAGTTCCACCACGAGCAGCAGGCTCCGTGTGAAGAGCCACAGGGCAGGGCACACTGACCACAAATATCATAGCTTTACTAACTACTCTCCAGAACACTCTGAAATCGTGGCAGGCTTTGTAATGCCAGAATATGCGTGGTGGTGTTTTTTTTTTAAGGCTTATCATTTTGTGGGGAGAAAAATTACTTGCGGTAAATAACCAAATTTTCTCAATTGGTAAAAATTATGCCTTGCATAAAAATAAAAGGACTTGTGGCCTCTGTCCCTGTTGCGGGCCACCCGTCAGCCCCTCACTCTGGAGACAGCGACACAATGCACACTCTGAAAGCTCTCGGAAGGTATTCTTGCATAATAGACCCCCAACGAGTCACAATGAGTTTAGGTGTATGGGGAAAATTACCCACGCTCTCAGAACGGTCTAAATAGATATTAAAGGAAAGCTGCTCCCATTTTGCTGGTGCCGCATTCTGAAAGATCACACAGAGGGAAAACCTCTTAGCAGGTTGTAAACCATAAACTGTGTTTGAAAATAAAATTGTTAATGAAGAAACTGACATTTCTAAAGCTGCTGCAGAGGTTAACTGTTCTTGAAATACTTTTCTGACAAAATCTTAAAGCTCTGAGACACAGAAATCACTGACTTCATATTTTATATTTAAGACAAAACAAAGCCAAAACACATGCCATCATGTGCCTTCTAGCTAATGAACACAGACCCATTCTCACTGAAGCCTTAAGCTTTTGTTGGGTTGGTTTGTGGTGACGTGTGCTAATGTTTGACCCTCCTAGGTCGCAGCTTTCTCATTCAGAGTATTTTATAGGTAGCAAAATATACCCTAACTAACCTAATACTTCAGGGACAAAAATGAATTGCAATGGGAAAATGAACACCATCTAAGTAAAGCAATTCCGAGTTAATAGGAAGACAGGAAAATCTGATTAATTTTTATCTTTTTTTTTTTTTTTCAAAGTTAGGTTAAAAAAAAAAGTTTGAATCAGTTCCTTGTGTCATTTATGGATATGTTGTCATTAGCCAAAGACATTAAAACTCAATATATCTTCTCATAGAAAGACCCAGCAGTAGGAGGCTCACCTTTAAATTTTAGGGTAAAAACCCCTTTTCTTACTTACAGCATGATTCGGAATCATTTATGTATCAAAACTAACGCCTCTGATGCACATTAAGGCCCACTCAGGAGGTGACCTAAGGGTGGCCAGTGTACAGCACCGAGGCCGCTCCTGCCCCAGTTCTGAGGCCCCATCAGATGATGCCGTCTCCCTAAAGGCACTTGTGTGTAGCCCCCACCCACTGTCTGCAGCTCTGCGAGCCTCTGGCTGATCCAATCTCCCAGGGTTCCTGGCAGGACAGGAGGACCCACTGGGAGCCAGCAGTCAGTGGGAGGACTCCGCTCTGTCCCTACATGTACGGTGGAGAGTAGGTGGGAGGCTCAGGGTGAGGACAACTTCCTGTCAGAGTCGAGGGGGGCCTGGTATCAGGGGCAAAGGGAGGAAGCACAGCAGTGTGGGCTGGACAGGGCCCTCCATGGGGACGACACTTCTCCTCATCAGCCTCTTCCACAAGAAATCAAGAAACGCTTCAGGGCCAGCAGAACCGTGCACACAGGAATGCAGACACCTGAAGGAAAACATGCCCTGCGTGCTGCCACTGAGAGTCACGGGGCCCCAAGGATGGACAGGCTTACTCCTTAGGTTCTCCGAGGCTGCCCATCTTTATGAGAGCCTCAGCTATCTCCTGTGGAGAACCGGGTAGGTTTGAACCCCTGACTTTGTGGTTAGCAGTCCAATGCTTATTAATGCACAGCACCACAACTCCTATTATGAACCAGGAAACATGTCTTTCTTTTTGTTATAGGTGTGCCTGCAAGTTGCAGATGGTCTTGCATCCACAGGTGCTGACATCTACAGCTGTGGACAAGCCAGGTGAGGCCAGGCCAGGCCAGGCCCAGCATCTACAGGTGCTCATATGGACAGGACTGGCCATCCATGGAACACACAGACTACAGTCCAGCATCGTTGTGCCCATCACAGAGGCGGCTCCATGACTAGCATCAATGGGGAATGACTCCTGACTGGAAGTGCCTTGCCTTCTGAGATAGGTTTAGAACCATCGAAGGCAACTGACCCAATGACGTCATACCTAGCTTTTGGTTCAAGAGCTATGACAAGTGAGGATCTGAAGGTTTTGTTCCTTGCTTCTCAACTTGAGAGCAGAATTGGCAGGCTTTATGAGGGATCATATCAGGCAAATGAGATTCTGGCAGCTTCAAGAGGTCCCCGGAGGTGGGGGTCAGCACAAGGAAGGGGAGGGGTGTGGACAGAGGAAGTAGGGATCACCGCGGGAGGAAGGGCAGAGGCGTGGCCGAGGGGCCCCTCCCACTGACCCTCTCTCCAAGGCTGTCACTCCAGTCTCCGGCTCCACAGCCACACAGGCACGCGCCCCTCCCCTAGCCGCTTCTGTGTGCCCTCTACCAGGAAGGTAATGCCTCAGGACCAGCAGTCAGTGCTGAGCAAGACTTTCTGACTTACGGCTTTGCGGAGGCTCCTCCATCTTCACGCTCGAGCATGCCATATCTTCAAGGCTACATTCTGTGTTTTCTTCAGGGTCTTTCTTTCGCTTCTTACATAGAAAAAGAAACACAAAGATGAGCTTTGATAATCAGACCAGCTGGGCATGTATTAGTGTATAAATGTCCAGGAAGAATATCCCCAACTCAAGGGCAGAGGTGACCCAAGCTAGGGAGCTTGGTCTGGATGGTGGGTGTGGCTTAGACAGCGCAGACTCCAGCTTTTACCCTTTCAGCAGTTCATCACTGGCAGCTACGTCTTACCCACCAAGATGACGACACAGTGACTCTGTTCAAGTGTAAGCTGGTCATCACGGCACACCAGACATGCGTTGGGCCTGTGCCCGACCCATGTGCTGTACAGGGTGAATTCTGGGCATGACCTTTAGACAGCATACCACACGTACATAGACCTCTCTTGGAGGGTCCCCCTGAAAAAGGACAATCTCAGGTAGAGCTGCAGTTTGTTCCTTAGACGCTCCCCGCCCCGCCCGGTCTGGCTGAGCTCTGCTTAGCGGCCGTGCGGCCGTCCATCCTGGTGCTGTCTACTCTCCCCGAGTGCTCATCCTCTCCTTTGCATCACTTTCTACCATCACAACGTTCTCGAGATATTTCCGTCCCATGTAAGGTGTTTGTAAATGACTCGTCCTCCCATAAGCAGGGTAATTACTGAGCGGAGCGGCACCAGAAATACAGACGTGGTGCTCTCGAGACAACTGTAATCCCTGCCTTCTCAGACTGACCTGGTGTGGTAAACACCCAAACAGCCCGCCCTGAACCTCGCAGCCCCACCATGCAGCAGAATGCCCTCACTTCAACTTTCTGACATGCCTGGGGAGTTCAACTTGATCTGAGCATGTCCCCTGCTTGGGGCCTTTTCTGTATCGCTATGAAAGAGTAAAATCCCTGCCGACCGCACACTATTCTTTTGTCTAATGGAGACCACGGGTTCTGTTCCAAAGGCAACTCCGTGGGAAAGCGGAACTCGATTCAAGCCACAATCTCTGTAAACCGCCAAGTGGTCATAACTGTTGCTATCTACAGATTGTTTCTGCACTGTCTTAAGGTGGCTGAGGAGCAGCTGAAGCTGAGAGGACACCCATCCCAGGCCTGGAGAAAATGTACCCCGTACATCAACAGCGAGGCGAGGCCACCCCAGGTGACTGGGCACGGCACTCCCCTGGGTGGACTCACCAGGAGCAGCAGGAAGGGCTGCCACTTCCTGTCAGGGAGGAGAGCAGAGGCCAGCGTCTTACAGCTTTCTTTCCTAAAGGGTTGCCTCATGATTACCATCTAGACCCTGCTGAGCTGAACAGATTGGTTCGATAATTACACACAGTAACTGCAGTGGGCAGGTAACCCTCAGCTGGCACAGGGCAGCTCCCCCATGAGGACTTCCATATGCAGACGGTGCGGATGGTGAGCGTGAGGCACATCCTTCCTGCGCGTGCTCAGGCCTGATTAACGGCAGCAAGACTCCAAGGTCAGCATGTCAGCAGATTTGTGATGCATTAGGCAGGAATAAACACAGACAATTTGGTGTGCTCGGACCACAAAGAGGGAGGAGCATTTCTGCTCTGGAGAATGAGCATGCTCCAGTTCTCAGGGGCAGAGTTCTTAATGCCTACAATAAAGGCAGCAAGCCGGAGCTTTCTACCCAAGCACCTGCATTCATCATGTCTTCAAACTTGTTGAAGAAACGGGTGCTTTCTTCATCCCTACTCAGCTGAGTGAGAGGACTCAGCCAACAAAGGAGGCACCTGTTCTGTTCCCGGGAGCACATGGGTAGACAGCTGGGCTGTACCAACCTGCCCTTCGGTCCGCAGCTCCTGCCCCACGTCTCTGACAAAGTATGTGGTTTGGACCGAAAGGGCCCAGGGCCACCTGGCCAAGACTTATTCAAACACAGGCCCAAGATCAACAGTATCAGCCGTTTCCTCATTTTAAAAGCCAATGAGTAAAGTTCCGAAGAATTTGCCAGAAGCTTGTGTGTGCCATGTCTCTAGGAGCTGTGCTGTGCTGTCAGCCTGCTCAGACGCCGTACACCCGCGTTGGATCCCCTCTGAAGAGAAAGACGGCTTCCACCAAATGCCTGCGCTGCTCTGCGTCACACCAGGTCTCTCCAGTGCCTTGATTTGCGCTTATAAATTAAACCAAAATACTGTATGGCACACAAGAGGAACTTCGAGAACCAACTTCCTTTCAATTCAGCACTGTTAACGTTCCTTCTGAAAATGAGGTTTGAGGATGCTTTCCAAGGACAGGAGATTGGCCCCCACAGGCTGTGTCTAGGAAGTGCCCACACGGGAAAGGCTGGTGTGAGCTGATTCGCGGCTTCTCGTTTTCAGTTCAGACACGGGAGCTAGATGGGCTGCACTGAGCAGGTGTAGGGCTAGGTCTCCAAGGGGACCTGAGCCAGGCATGGAAATGCAGGAGGTACAGCCTAAATACTACAGGGCTTGGTACTAGACATGCACCAGAGAACAAATAACTCTAACCACAAACACGTGAACTTAGCTCTTCAGTTCAGTTTGTTTTCATTTATTTAAAGATAGTCACCGTGAGAAATATACAATGTCCTCACACTACTATTACGCACTCCATAAATATCACTCTGAGACTTTGCTCCATGTCCCTTAGCTGCTGGTGTGGAAAAGATTCAAACTTGGAACTTTGTTTCCGTTAAATGTCCTTTCCACAGACCTAGGCTGTCTCACTCCTATGCAGCGCCAAGTCAAGGTAGCAATTTAGGCCTACAAGTGTCTCTCTCTGACACACACTCACTCACTCATTCACACTCACACATATGGCTTCCTGGTCAGACTCTGGCTCAGATGGGTCTACAGTTATTATTTCCTGCTTTAAATGTACATCTTTCTCCTGTCAGCTTTCACATGCTGAGTCTTCTACTGTGGAAGTGGGAAGTTGTTCTTGTTGGGTGCTGTGAAGTCAGTTCCGACCCACACTGACCCATGTATAGGGTTTCACAGGAGTGGTTGAGGAGCCTGAACCGCTGACCTTGTGGTTCACACCAACCTTGCGGTCCAGCACATTAACACATTAATCCATAGCATCACACACAACCCAAATAATGTTGCTAATTACTAACAGGTCTGATGGAAACGGTTCCGAGTAATAAAGTGCATAAATACATGGCTAACGTCAAGTTTGGACTATCTCTGTCCTTCATGGGCTCCAACTAGCCCACTCGTATAGCGGCCTAGAGAGCCCAGCATGTCCCACGATCATAAGAAAGTGACTGTGAGCCTGCAGAGTCCACGAGGACACCTGGCTGAGGGGCAGACCTGAGCTCTGTCCTGCTCACCCCGGGGCTTGCACAGAGTGGCGGCAGGCCTAGTCCGCCGGGCACGTGTGTGTGCCTAGAGGACTCGGGCAGAGTCCTGACCCACAGCACTGACAGCCAGAGATCTCCACATGAGCCGGCACCGACTCCATGGCAGTGGTACAGACATCTCCCAGTGGCACTTTGGACAAGAGCAAACCCCACTTTCTGTCAGTGATGACAATGGGTGGTCTGTGCAATGGTCATCTCAGGAGGACCCTGACGACAACAGTGTGCTCAAACGCGCAGTCACCAGGCCACTGAACAACCACAGCAGACACTCAACTGCCCACAGGTGCATGCTCTGTCAGGACCAACATGCACCTCTCCCATCAGGTTTTCTCTGAGCCTTTTCTGAGGGCAATGCAGGGCACCAAGGTGAGTGGGTGGCTAGTTGGGCTCATCCCCCAGAAGGGGGTCAGACAGAATGCGCTAGAAGACTGCGGGAGCATGCTGTGGGCCACCTCATCTGTGAGGTAGAGAGCACACCGAGGAATGAAGAGGTGCCGACAAACAAGCTGTGAGCGCGCTGTGCTCAGTGTGGGTGGGCAGCGATGACCTCCAGTGCAGGACACAACATCCTGCCACTTGTTCAAAACATCGAACTCTGAAAGCTATAATGCTGCAAACCACGAGTATAAATAGTATATGCACTTAGGTGAAAACCAAATGCTCTGTAGTTAATTGACTTTTAATTTAACTTAATTGATCTCAAGTCATAAACGAATGGGTTTCTTACAAAATAAATCAGACAGCACCAGAGTTATGATTGAAAACGCCCTGCCCCACCACCCTCCTGTAAAGCTTTACCCACACAACTCCCAACATCACGCTGACAAGAAGAGAAAGGACCCTGGACTTTGGGGCACACAGAAGTCCTCAGCCTAAGCGCTCTCTGTGCATACCTACCAGTAGCCTCAGGGAGCAGCTAGCACCTGCTCACTAATGCGATGTTTTTCATAGTCAGTCACTAAGCTACACTTTGGAATCATCATTTCACAGATAAACATCACCATGCTGTTCAATGTAAAGTCAACTTTTACCAATTCTTAGTCCCTTTCTTAGGCAAAATCATCTACTTTGACACCTATCTATACCAAGCAAGATGTAAGGCACTCCTTCTTCACTCTTATCTGCCTAACATAACTTATTTTATAAGTTGAACTTTTAAGGATGCTATGATCTTGGTTCAAAAGAAGCAAACAGGCCCATTTTGAAAACATTCCACCTGTCATTTCTTGTCATCAAGAAACCAGAAAAACTTGAGAAGTGTCTTCGGTGGTGGACTGACACGTCGGCAACGCGCTCATAGGTGTAGATCAGCTTTGCTAAGTGCCAGCCCCAATCTGTGCACTGCACGGAGCTCAGCACATCCACACAGTGAGGTAGACAGAAACAGCGTCACACCACAGAGAGAAATTCACGAAATGTTACACATAATCACTGAGAAGTGGGCCCTGACGAGAAACTAGAATCGTGACCGGATCCTATCCTGTGGCATCAGGTTGTAAGCACAGGTCCTCTCATCAAAAACACCTTTTCCCAGACACCACTGAGGGTACTTCTTCACCCACCACTTCCTTCTATGCCAGGTAGCAGGATCCTGACAGACACACATCACCAACAGTCGAACACACTGCTTGTGGTTAGTAGTCCAATGCTTAACCCACTGGGCCTTCCAGGGTTCCTCGGCTAAGGGCAGGAATTCTGGCTAACAGGCCTCCTCACGTGAGGGCAGGGACAACATGTGGTCTGGGCATAAGCCTCCCTCACCTGAGAGAGACATCAGTCATGAGAACAACTGTAAACTAACCTTGCGCTGAGGAAATGCAACGCTAACATCAGCCAATGAAAAAGTAGATAACATGTAGGAAAAATCAAAGCTCCAAAAGACACTAAAGTCAGATGCAAGAACTAACCTTTAAGCCAAGAGTTCCCAGTGAAAAACTACCCTGTAAAAGGCCAAGGAGACACTCACACGTCTGTAAGAACACGCTGGCATACAAAAATATAATCTGTTCCTTTCAAAGGTGTCTGAATAGCAGATCACAGCAACTGATGGAAGAGTCCGCAGCCCAGCCTGGGACAAAGGAAGTTTGGCGGGAGAGTGAAGAGACGCGAAAGCCAGATTCAGATGTTCCCAGACCCCTGCAGTAAGTTCAGACGGAGAAAAAGAAGAGAGGTTAGTTAGAGAAAAGGTAACGGCCATAGGCACAGAATGCTATACATTTTTCAGTGTTCAAATCCAACATGAAGTCTTTCCAAGGAGCAGCTGGAGAGCTTGAACCACAGACCCTGCGGTTCAAATTGCCCTTGCAGTCCAGTGCATTAACCCATAGTGCCATACCAGGACTGCACCATTGTAAACAGAAAGGTGCCACTAAATATGGAACAGGATGAATGAGGGTGCGCACAAACGCAGGCATACACACACACACCAACACCCACACCACAAACCAGATACAGCACACATGCACACCTCGATGTTGATTCCGGAGACAGTGAGAATGCCCAGGATAGAAGGAAAAGCAAGAAGCTTTGAGAGTGGACAAATGAAACTCTAACAAGCCATCAGCATCACTGGGCCCCCTAGTATGAAGCCGCCTCTGAGCAGCCAAACGAGTCACCAGTATCTCAGAGTCAAATACAAACATCTCCAATCCCTCAGGGACACACACACTCACCCACACACCCTCCTACAATGGGTCCTCAAGGACAGACTCTGAAAACTGAATTCAAGAAAAAGGACATGGATATCAGAAAAACAACACGAACCTGGCAGCCTCATGGTTAACTCTAAACAGGTAACAACAGAGCACGGGACTAACAGAAGCTCAAACTGAACTCCCAGATCATCGCAATGGGGGAGGAGCTGAGAGTGAAAATAAAAACATGCTTGGTTTAAGCTTGGGGAGAAGATTGTCTGGAAACACATACCCCACCCAGCACACACACTCCTACGTTACAACGCATTCGGAACTAAAGGTGGACACTTCCCTCCCACCTAAACTATGAAGAAATGAAGCCAGAGAACAAAGACTTCAGCAGCAATCTGGAGTAGCGGGGCCTCAGCTCATCAAGAAGAGAGTCAGGGTCCCCCAACCCCACCCCAAACCACCCTGAGGAAGAGGAGTGCTGACACCATGTGACAATGCCCCCCAAAGCACACTCCTCCCACTGCTGTGGAGTCCATTCTGACTCCTAGTGCCCTACAGGACAGAGGAGCAGCACCCGGGAGGTTTCTGAGCTGGCCCGTCTTTACCGAAGCAGGCTGCCTCATCGTGCTCCCAATGGAGCGGCACAAGGGTTAGAACCACCACCTTTGAGGTTGGCAACCCAGTGCTTAACTCAGCGAGCCACGAGGGCCCCTGAAAACGAACACCTGTCACGCCAATTTGGGGGATGGAAGCAGGGAACCTGGGAAGAGGAAGCAGACACCCCATTCCCACAGCAACACGCCATCGGCAAAACCAAATGCCAGCACCAAGCCCATTGGGTGTGTCATTTCCCTCACTGGGAAGCAGCCTGGCCATCAAACCATGCAAGGTTATCTAAGATTCATCTTCAGCAGCAAACAGGGCTCTATCTCAGAGCAGATAGAGACGAGAGGAGAAGCCCCCGCCAGCCCCTAGTCTCGCCTACCGACGCTCATTGTACATGCAAGGCCCGGTGCCTACAGAGAGCACCCAGTTTTGTCTGCCTCTGTTGGCAAGGGAGAGAGTGGGAGCCATTTGGGGGAAGGACAGATCATCTGGCCTGTCACCACAGCTCCACCCAAATCTGTCCCCTTTAACAACAGAGCCTCCAGTGCCAGGTACAGAGCAGAGACTAAGGGATGGGACAAGGGTCCATGGGAAAATCAGGGGCGGACCAAGACCATACTCGGTTCAACCCCTTCTCAATAGGAAGAGCGCCAACGAGGTGGAGTCACACAGCAGCTACCTCAATGGGCCCAAACACAATTGTGCAGACGGCACCAGAGCGGGCGGTGCTCCATTCTGTGGTACCTGGGGTCAACTGAGACAAAAACGACTCGGCAGCACCTAACAACACCATTCAACATGAATAAAATACGGAGAAAGAACTCACCAACAAAGCTAGAAGTTAGGGGGTAAAGGAGAACACACACAAAAACACACCAGAACTTGCAAAAGACAGCTGAAGACTCCACTCTGGAAGAGAATATCCCACCTACCCTCAAAGAAGGCCGCTTTATAAAACACACAGCTTCAATATAGGAGAGGAAATGGAAATGAAGACGACAAAGAGAAAACAAGGCTCACAAGGAAACTGCAGAGCTCAAACACACAGCACCCTGACCATTACAGGGTTTACTAAGCCACCCGAGATGGCGCAAACAAGAGCAGCATCAGCTGCCGGCTGAGGACAAGAGCAAGGTCAGGGGTCATCACAGCGGACACAAGAGGAGCAAGAGGGAGAGAGCCAGGCTGCAGCAGCAGCAGCAGCAGCAAACAGACGGGACGCGGGAATGCAAGCAAAGGGGGCCCATGCTCAAGACGGCCTGCGCTCAGGGACGAAGGAAGTCAGCTGTTCCTCAAGTGAGCTACAATCACTGCAATCCAACCAAGGCTCCAAACGTACTGTTGTGGACATTACTGGGCTGGTTCTAAACTGAGTATGGTAAAGCAAAGAGCAAGAGCCAAGGCAATGTGAGAGAAGAATCAAGTTAGAGGGGACACTGTCAGGTACCATGACAATGCCAGTAGTGCTACCAAGACAACACACAGGTCAGAGGTAAAGACCGGCAGACTCACGCAAAGGGGCCACACGAGAGCCCACCACAGTCATGCGGGGACATCATGGTCTGGGTCAACCAGGTGTCCACGGGGGAAAAAAATTACCACCAACCCCATGATAATGAGAACATGAAGTTTTTGAAAACAACATAGGAAAATATCTCATGATCTTGGGACAGAAGTCAAAAATAGGATACAAAAGCAAAGGGGCAGATAAATTAGACTTTGTTAAAGTTAAAACTGCATTAAAATGAAGATGAATGCAGAGGAAGACTCCTTAACACCTGCAGTGTGTAGAAGACACAGCCTTACTTGTCTTCTTACTGATGGAAAACCACAAAGCCCACAGCCTCAGCATTAAGAAAACAAAATTCCTCACAACTTGACCAGCAAACATCACCATCAACAGAGAAAAGGTTGAAGCTGTCTTGGACTTCATTTTTCTTGGATCCAACAGCAACCTACATGGAAGCAGCAGCCCAGAAATCAAAGGATGCTTTATTGTACCTGGGAGCATGGTGGGTTTGCAGGGTAAGCACTGGACTGCAAACCACAAGGTCGGCGGTTCAAGTTCACAAGTTACTCCACGGGGAAAAGATGCTTTCAGCTCCCACAAAGATTTACAGCCTCAAAATATACAGGGTCTCTATGAGTCAGAACCTCGACATCAATTAACAATAACAAAAGATCTCTTTTAAAGTGTTAACAATTGAAGACTTCACTCTGAGGACTAAGGTGTGCCTGACCCAAACCATGATACTTTCAGTGGCCTTACATGCATGTGAAAGGAGGGCAAAGAAGAATTGATGCTTCTGAACGATGGTGTTGGTGAAGAATACTGAACAGGCAGTGGCTGCCAGAACATCAGTCCAACCAGAAAGCTCCTTAGAAGGGATGATGACAAGAATTTGCCTCACGTGCTCTGGGCAGAACCAGGCCCTGGAGAAGAACATCATGCTCAGTAAAGCAGGTGGTCAGCGAAAACCAGGAAGACCCTTAACAACATGAACTGGCACGATGTCCGTAACAATGGGCTCAAACAGCCAAGACCGTGAGGATGGCACAGGACCAGGCAGTGTTTCGTCCTGTTGTGCACAGGGCCTACTTGATGGAACGAACGTGAAGCCACCAAACAGCAGCAGCGGCTACAGCCAGACTAAGAAATACTGCTCATTAAGAGATTCCGTATTAATGAACACAGAGAAATCACCAACTGGAAGAAGATATGTGCCGTGCATAAACTCATACCAAGTCCTCAACTCTGTCAAATCAAAAGACGACAGAGAACTCCATTTTGAAACAGGTAAAAGATTTGAAAGCTTTTCTCAAAGGGAATACCGGAAGCCAGATGTCAGATACAAAGGAGTCAAACTTGATTACTCGTACAAGAAAGTAGCACAACTCCAAGTGCACAATTACAGAGACGCCCGGACCAGTGGGTGAGCGCAACTCTCCAGAGGCTGGGCTGCTGGGAACAGACACAGAAGCTTTGCAAGAGTGCCTGGCAGTACCGACTCAAGGTGGGCAGACGCTGGTTGTTGTTAAGTGCCATCAAGTTGGTTCAGACCCACAGCAGTCCTGTATATGGTTTCTGAGAAGCAGCTGATGAGCTTGAACCACCGACTCTGCAGCCTAGCACATTAACCCACAGCACCACAACAGCCCCCAAGACTGCAGCAATTCCATTGCTATGGATCCACCCAACACCAAGTGAGCATGTACGAAGGGGCTTTGTGAAAAGTCCTCATTTGGGTGAGCTCCCACGGCCCATTTATCACATGCCTCAGAAAGCTGCTAGTTCTGGGTGGGGCCTGGCCCAAGAGAAGGCTCTGCAACAGGCTCAGGCTGTCCTGCAAAAGCCGTCTGCCACTTGGACCATGGGATCCGGCTGATTCAATGGGGCGCGAGTATCAGTGGCAGACAGAGATGTAGTTTGGAGGCTTTGGCTGACCCTGATAAGTGAATTACAGCGCAGACCTTTAGGACTTTGGAACAAAGCCCTGCCATCCTCTACAAGTAATTCCTCTCCTTTTGAGAAAAAAGCTTTTGGCTGGCTATCGGGTCTCAGTAGAGACTGAATGCTTAACCATGGGCCACCAAGTCACCATGTGATCAGAGCTGCCCATTATGAACTGCGTGTTGTCTGACCCACAATCATGAAGCCGGGTGTGCACAGCAGCGCCCCATCATTAAATGGAAGTGGTAGATATGAGACCGGCTCAAGCAGGACATGAAGGCACAAGCTGCATGAGGAAGTGACCAGCGAGCCCAGGGTCCCCACTCCTGTCACACGACCTTCCCTCTCTGAGTCTGTATCTATGGCCTCATGGGAGCTCCTTATGACCAGTTGACTGAGGACAAGAAGCTGTGGGCTTGGTTTGCAGACGGTTCTGCCCGATCTGTGGACAGCAGCAGCACCTAGCCCCTGCCTGGACTTCTCGGAGGGAAATCCTCCCCACGGGCACAGCTTCGAGCAGTCCACCTGGATGTCCAGTGGCCAGTGGCCAGTGGTTTGGCTGATGGTCAGGGACTTGGAAGGCAGAAGACTGGATAGACCTCTCTGAGTGGGCCAAAACAGTGGGGATCATTGTGAGTCATGGGAACATGCACCAAAGAAATACCTCAGCAGAGGGGATTTTCCCAATCAACTAGACAGAGTGATACAACCTGTGGAAACGAACCACCTTTTCCCCCTAGTCACTCCTGTCATTGCCCCATGGGCTCATGAACCAAGTGGCCACGGTGGCAGGGATGGAGGCTGACTTGGCTACAGCCACTGCTGAGTGCCCCATCTGAGTCCAAGGTACAGGACTATTCCTCAGGAAGGTCTGGTGTCACCAGCAAGCTGGTGGCAGCGGACTGATGACAGCGGATCACTCCCATGATGCAAAGGGCAGCGTTTTGTTCTTACTGGAGTACACACTCACTCCGGTTCTGGACGTACCTTCCATGCATGCAGTACTACCTGTGGACTTAGAGAATGGCTTATTCCCGTCACGGTGTCCCCCACACAGCACTGTCGTGGATGAAGTGCAGCAGTGAGCCCGGGCACTCAGAGCCATTGGTCTTACTCACCATCAGGAAGCAGCTGTCTTGATTGAATGATGGAATGACCATCTAAAGACATAATCACGACGCCAGCTTGGTGGCAATACTTGGCAGGGTTGGGACAATGTTCTCTAGAATGATGTGTATGCCCTCATCCATTGTCCACTATATGGTGCTGTTTCTCCCACAGCCAGAATTCACAGGGCCAAGAACCGAGGGGTAGAAATAGGAGTAGCATTGCTCAGTACTACTCCTAGTGACCCACTTGAAGAATTTTTGCTTCCTGTCCCTGTGACCCTAGGCTTTGGGTCTGGGTGTTTTAGCTCCAAAGGGAGGAATGCTCCCACCCAGAGACACAGTGCTGAGTCCATTGAACTGCAAGTTAAAAATGTCCCCCACCCATTGTGTGCTCCTCCTAACTCTTGACCCAACAGGCAAAGAAGGGAGACTGTGTTGAGTAGTGTAACTGACCCTGATCATCTAAGGGAAATGAGATTGCTGTTAGCTAATGGAGGGAAAGAGCCTTGTGGGCTAACGCACCAGACTGCAAAGTCGTTTGAACTGCAAGGTTGGTGGTTCAAGCTCACCAGCTGCTCCTTAAAAACCCTATACAGGATCGCTATGGGTCAGAATCGACCCGAAAGCACTTAACAACAATGGAGGGAAAAAAGATTATGTGTGAATCCAGATTTCTCAAGATGCAGTGATTCAGGTCAATGGTAAACTACAGCAACCCAATTTCAACGTGACGACTAATGGCTCTGACCCTTAGGAATGAAAGTCTGAGTCACCCTACCAGGCAAAGAATCACAACCAGCTGAGGTGCTTGCCAAAGACAGAGGCAATACAGACCGGGTGTTAGGAGACAGAGGCAATACAGACCGGGTGTTAGGAGACAGAGGCAATACAGACCGGGTGTTAGGAGACAGAGGCAATACAGACCGGGTGTTAGGAGTCATTTTAAATAACAGCTTTGGCCAAGTGAACAGTTGCAGACAGGAGGATTGTAACTGTCATGCGTACTGATGTGGCGCTGTGGGATAAAGCACTATGGACCACAAAGTCAGCGTGAACTGCAAGGTCAGTGGTTCAAACCACTAGCTGCTCATCAGAAATCCTCTATAGGGTCAGAACTGACTCGGCAACACTTACCATATACATATATATATATATATATATATATATACATGGAGTCCTTGTATGGCACTGTGGGATAAAGCACTGGACAGCAAGGTTGTCTGAATCACAAGGTCAATAGTTCAAACTTACCAGCCGCTCCTTGGAAACCCTATACAAGGTTGCTATGGGTCGGAACTGACTTGATAGTTATTGCTGTGCCGTCAAGTCAGTTCAGACTCTTAACAACCCTTTATAGGGCTTCCGAGAAGCAGCTGATGAACTTGAACTGCTGACCTTGAGGTTCAAACTGACCGTTCAGTCCATCGGGTAGACTGTGGCAGGTCCAGGACTCTCAGTGGTTTGGTAGCTGAGCTGCAGTTATAAGCCCCATGATAAGATCTAAGATCCTGTAATCAACTGTGATGCGGTCGGCTAGGTGCAGACATGCAGGCAAAGCTTGTCTGCTCTCTACTGGGTCTGGGTATTGCATCTGACTCATCTCCCAACCTCCGCTTCTCTGGACTGGGACTTACAGTATTATGAGTCATCAGTACCTGCCTGCCTGCCTGCTGTGGGACCTGCTGATCTTAGTTCATGCAGCTACGTGAGTCAAAACCCCTGAACCAGGGACTCGCCCCCCTCTAAAACTGTGGGAGCTATTAACTTCCTTAATAGAAACCCCTCTTTATTTATCCATATATAAGTTCCACTGGTTTTGCAGCCTGACAGGCTTCACAAAATACCTGGAAAAATGGAATTAAAAGATAGTGCAATTTCCCCACAAGCTTTCTGAAGCTCCTTTGCCAAAATCCAGAGCAGAAAGGACGGCCACAATGTGGTGATCTCCTACAGTGGCGTACTGTCATCGGGAGCAAAAACACATACGTCTGAAAATGGAAACCAACAAAGGAAAGACTGTCCGTGTGCCATTTCCAGGGGTGAGACCCACGTGACTCCAATGAAGAGCCTTCTAGTTGGCGCGGGCACGCAGCTTAATCCAAGTCTGAAAGAAGACTGCCAACAAAGGTACTAATGTCCATTTGTCTGCTGAGCTCTCCCTGGTCAACCAGCTCACTGTTACAGGGAGAGATTCTGTCTGGATGGGACTGCATGGTAGCGATTTTCCCAGCCCCGGAGACAAGATGCAGACCAGGAGAAGCCCTCATACAGAGCTGAGTGCTGACTGAACAGCATTCACTCACTACAGTAACCGTGGGAACTACATCAGAGACTGTTGCTGTGAAGTACCCTCGAGTTAGTTAGTATAGGGTTTCCTGTATAGGGTTACCAAGGAACGGCAGGAGAGCGCATAAACCTGCAGCGGCACCCCCAGGGTTCCTCTACTGGAGCCCACTCTCAGGGCTTTGCCTGGGCTTTCTGAGGCCACACCGGTGCTCACTCTTTCCCTCCTCCAGCCTCACACACCCACAGCTCACTGCCATGGAGGCCATTCCAGCTCAGAGCAAGCCAATAGGACACAGAGGACAGGCCCCGTCCGTCTTCCTACCATGACTGCTGGGTTCAAACTGCCAACGTTTTTGGTAGCAGTCCAGCACTTAACACAGTGTACCATCAAGACCCTTCTCAGCTTGACCGCCTTCCCAAATTCTGTGCTTTACCAGAAAGAACTTCTACCTGGGCTGTCAGGCTGAAAACAGTTTCAGGTTGATAAATTCACACTTCATTCTAGTTTCCAAAGATATGCTACCAGAATCTCAGAACTCTTGTCTTGTTGTTGATTAATTCATGCAGTTTTTACTGAAATTCTCTCTTTTTGAAAAAAACAACAACTGAGTGAAATTAGTCAGTCACAAAAGGACAAATACTGCATAGGACCACTACTGTAAAAGACTAAGAAAAAGAAACCATACTAAAAGGATGTGGATTCTTTGCTGATTGCTGGGATGTGTGTGGGGTTGGGGTTAAGGGAGTGAAGGGAAGGTGGAGCACAGGGCAGGGATTGGACACAGGAAAGTTTGAGTGCTGGGGAGGGGGAAATATACAATAAGGGAGAGGGGAATGGAAGAACAAAGCAGATGGGGAACAATTAGGTTTGCATGGGCTAAGTGGGACAGAGGTAAATAATGATATATGCACAACCTTGGAAAAACAGGGTCTGGGATGCAGAGATTGAGACATGGTTGGAATGTGAAAACGGGGGGAATAATGCCTGGCTGTCTTTTGAATCTTGGTTTTCCTTGCATTATAATACAAAATAGACACTGGAGGGGGAGAGAAAGGAATAGGCAGAAACAT
>NW_006408543.1:3253477-3281814 GCF_000296735.1 Chrysochloris asiatica | reverse complement strand
TTACAAGCTTTCAAGAGGGAACCTAGATTCAGAGGGCATGAAGGAAGGTCCAATCTGTCTGGGCGGGGCTGATGAAATGAAATGCAGATGAGTCTCTTGTGATACAATACTGAATAATTGTTATTAGGACTGACTGTGAGGGTTGGAAATGTAAAGGTAGATGTTTTGTAGCAAGGAGGGGAGTGATTAACTTTTCAGTCTAGGAGCAGAGGTTCGTGGGATCATCAAGTGGGAAGAGCAAGAGCGGGACCCTTCCCAGAGAAAAAGTGATGCCTGAGATGGAGGCAGAGACGATGATGTGGAGAGATGGAGCAGTTGGGGACTTTAGACCCAGAGAGGGAGAGGGGCTGTGTGCTGACGACTGGGGTGCAGGCTTGTAGTGTATACCCTTTGGTTGGTTGATGATGCATGGAAGGGATTGTAACCATGGCAATGAAACCATATACGATAGGATGAATGTAAAAATAATGTTCTCCCATGTAAACTAATATATAATTCACAATAAAACATTAAAAAAAACAACAACAACCCACTCTAGTCTGTCAGGTGAGAACCTAAGAAGGGAGCAGTCAGCCCTGTACGGAGTCCTGAGACTGGGACTCTTTACGAGAGCAGACTGCCTCATCTTTTACTCCTGAAGCGGCTGATGGGTTCAAACCACTGACCTTTGGGTTAGCACTCAAGCGCCTAACCACTGCACCAACAGGGCTCTTAAGCCTGTCAGCTAGGAAAGGGGAGAAACAAGCTAATGAAGCAAACCTTGTAGTTCAGTTTGGTGTTTGGTTTTCTCACTCTAAGGGAAGATTCAAACGTGGAGGGGAGGATCTGATGGGAAATTTCCAGGCTTCTGAGCTAGCCAAGGACACAGAGAATGACACGGTCACAGATGTCATCTCGGCAGCAGCCAGCCCGCAGACAACGGCCCGTGCTCCCACAGGTAGGCCCCATCAAGAGCAATTTGCAAAGGAAGGGGGTTGTCGCTCTAGACGAGCGAGTTCTCCCTGTAGCTTCTTCCGTCAGCGAACGTGCAGAGGGAATTGCTACAGAAACAGCTACAAGTGCACACACAGCCATCCTTCCTGACAACATGATATCGGGCTGCTATCTCGTGAGCCTCTCCTCCCCACTTCTAATCTGCCAGCACACTTGGGGACCTCAACATGGACCAGAACTGACGCATACAGATGGTCTCCGTGTGAGGAAATTACCGTGTGAGAGACCTGCTACTCTGTTTGCAAAAGAACGCCTGAGTCAGGATCCAATCACAAGCTTTCCATCTCTTCTGTATGTTAAAACGTCACTACTGGTCATTACAAAAGTCTTCTAGCATTGCTTATGAGTCCTGGTGTGGCACTGTGGGGTAATGCGCCAGACTGCAAAGTTGTCGGAACTGCAAGGTCGGCGGTTCAAGCTCACCAGCCGCTCCTCAGAAACCCTATACAGGGTCGCTACGGGTGGGAACCAACTCAGCGGCACTTAAAAACAACAATGATGGTAAAGAGAGAAAAACTGGATTTTCCTTTGTGGATTTTCTCACAATCTGAGTTGTGGGATTTCCAAAGACAGTGCTAAGTGATCTACTGGAATTTACAGACAATTAACGGCAAAATGGTCAAAATTGTAAAAATTATCTTTCTTCTATAAAAATCAATCACTTAATATATACATAAATAGCTTTACACCCTGACCTTTTCTTAAAAAGGAAAACAATTTTGAAATGCCAAACTTGCTGATCACAGCCAGGAACAGAGAAAACCACACAAGATGGGCCCATAGGAATACCACGGGGGACAAGGGCACACATTACGATCACAGGCTCCTAGCTGCCTCCCTTGGCCCAGAGTCTTCAGGACAGAGAAAATGTACACAGATGTAGATTTCTACAACCTTGTACACACTGCTCTGCACAACAGAGCACTCCCTAAATGGTGGGGATAAAATGTGAGCTTGTTAAGCATTCTGCTAAGTGAGCCGTTTGCTTTCCTAAAATGAATTCATGCTATAACGTTCACTGCCAGGGACCCGAAGGGTAATTGAACGCACTGTCACCTTGGGCCCCGACTTGGCTCTCATGCTGCCATTCTCCACGATCCTGAAGTCCAGCCGACCGTCGTCTTTACTGCCCAGGGCTTTGAGGCCCTGCAGGAGGATGTCTCGGAAGCGCTGGTAAACGGGCCGCTCAGTATAAGCCAGCAGCTTCACCGTCTCCATGAACCTGGCGATCTCGTCTGCAACAACACCACAGAGACTCTGTTAGTTCTTAATCTCAAATCCACTCTCTGCATTTCTTCCTTCTAGAAAAATACTTCCTGTTATAGTAAAATTAGAACGCACATGTAGAACAATACACGTTTTTAAACTCATTTCTTCAATGAACAGTATATGCTTTTGAATGCATGAAATGTCAGAAGTCAAAAGCATACTGTTGGGACCAAGAAAGATAAAACATACTTAAATATTCAAATATGCTTGTGCGTAAACAGAGGGCCTGGAATGTCACTCATGGGAACGGTGTCCTTTTGGACAGGGACCCCAGCCCTCAGTCCATGCTTCTGCTCTGGAAGCACAACTGGACAGAGGGCAACAGGCCTCTGAGAGTCAAGAAGGAAACAGGTGAATGTCACTGAAGGAAGGAGAGAAACTCCAGGCCTGCCCCTCCCTCCACAGAGGACAAGGGGTGCCTCTGAACCCCACAGTACCATCAGCTGGAGCAGAACCACCCCCACAAGAAGAAACACTCGCAGTCAGCATTAAGGCTGCCCAACATCAGAAACCCATCTTCAGGCTAATGACTCCATCTATATGTGTTTCCAGGCCAGCCCCACACCATCCAGACTCCTACATACACCTGTCCCTGTTGTTGTCAGGTACTCCCACCACAGCCACCCAGTGTACCCGAAAACCAGACCCCGCCCAACCCTTCGCCACCCTCACAATTGTTGTGTTTGAGCCTGTTATAGCAGCCACTGTGTCAATCCGTCTCCTTGTGGGGGGCTTCCTCTTTTTCACTGGCCCTCGACTTTGCCAAGAGTGATGTCCTTCTCCAGGGACTGGTCCCTCCTGATGACGTGTCAGAAACATGCTAGGGAGCATCTTCGGGGCAGGTTGAGCTGTCCTCCAGCGAGTGCATGGCACAGCCGGTGTTCATCAGCAGCACTGTGACCCCATGCAGCCATCCTCCTCCAGGCTCCTCGCTCACTGTCCACCACTCACATCGGCATGGACCACGGCTCTGCTCATTAACACGGCTCATCTGCAGCAGGGTGCCATGTTTGATGTCCTGGCCACTGCTTCCCTGTCATTGATTGTGGACACAAGTAAAGCGAAATTCTCAACTACACCAATCTTTTCTCGGCTTATTATAATTACCGGTCCAGTTGTGTGGACTTGTGTTTTCTTTCTGTTGAGGTGTACTCCATACTGAAGGCTGCGGTCTTTGATCTTCACCAGGAAGTATTTTCAGTCTTCTTGGCCTCCAGCAAGCAAGGCTGCAACCCCTGCACATTGCATGTTGCTAATGCGTCTTTCTCCAATCCTGACGGCACTTCCTTCTTCGTAGAGTCCAGCTTCTCAGACGACTTTCTCAGCACACAGACTGAGTAAGTATGGTGAAAGCATACAACACACGGTCACGCAGCTTTCGTGATTTGAAACTACAAAGCATCTCCTGGTTCCATGCAACCGACTGCCTCTAGGTCTGAGTACAGCTTCCCTCATGAGCACAATTAAATGTTCTTTAATTCCCTTTTTTCACAATGTTGCCCTGGTGTGGTGCTGTAGGTTAATGCGCTGGACTGCAAAGTCAGTTTGAACCACAGATTGGTCGTTCAAGCTCACCAGCTGCTCCTCGGAAACCCTATACAGGGTCGCTGTGGGTTGGAACTGACTGGACAACACTTAACAACAACAACATCCATAATTCATTGTGATTCAGATATAGATAAATTCACCGCTTCATATATGGGCTCTTCGAAGTCTGACTGCCACCTCAAATCCAAACCACTCCAAATCCAAACTTCTTGTTACCATTAAGATTCCTCTTGCCCCAAGTTCTTCCCGACTCACTAACTAATGAGAATCCCAACCTTCCAGCTACTCAAGCCAAAACTCAGAGTCAGTCATCCCAGAAACTCTTTTGGCTTATTCAATATGTGACTAAGTCTTGTCAGTGTTACATACACACATGCATATACACCCTCATCCGCTTACATATCTGTTAACACAAGATGAACTCTCGTCACTTGCTACACACTCACTCACTTACTTATATATCTGTTAAGCACAAACTGTGTGCCAGACACTAGTTCAAACGCTTGACAAGTATCAGGGGAGAAGACTTTCCTCCCCTCAATAGTCCTCATCCAGTAAGAGAACTCCAACCACCTAAGGCACACATCACAAGTGACAGTAACTGACTGAAGCCGCCCTTTTGTGGAAGGTGAGGAGACCACCGCTGAGACACAGAACAGAAGAGCCATATACAGGAAGGCAAGAGAAAGAAAGAGAAGGTACAAAGGTGGGAATGGAAAAAGCAAACTGTCTTTAGCCACAAACAACATAATTGTGTAAGTGGCAAATCCTAAGGCATTTACAAAAAAGACCACTAGAACTAGTAAGTCAATTTAGCATGGACACAAAGGAAATAATATGTAACAATCTAGTCTATTTCTAGACACTAGTAATAGACTACTAGAAATCGAAAGTTTTAAGTGATTTACAATAGCATAAAAAAAAAATCAAATACCTAGTAACACATGCACTGGAAGACACGCAAAGACTGCTGTAGCGAAAACTATCAAACACTGCTGTGAAAGTTCAATAAGATCAAATACACAGAGTATATATGATGCTGACTCAAGATCATAAAGACATCTGTCCTTCCCCCATTAAGTCTATAGAATCAGTACCATCCCAAACTTAAGTTTCCAGTAAACTAGGGGGAGAGACGGGGGAGATGACAAGGTGATTCTACAGTTTACCAAGAAATGCAAAGAGCCGAGAACTGCACAGTGCTACAGGATTCAAACTAGCAGACACCAAGACTGCGGGTGCAAAGCTGCGATACGTAGGAGAAGGTGGTCCAAGCACAGACAGAAAGGAAATGGAAGCGCGCAAAGACTCCATAAACAAATCCACAGCCACACGCACCACCCAGAAAGGCTGCCCGTCGACGACAGGTGGACTGGAGTGGGACCCCTATCAGCCGCGGTTGCAGTGGATTTTACATCATCTGCATGTGTACTTCCCACCACCTGGAGAAGCACGAAGCACGACAGTAAAACAGACAGACACTGACACATGAACACCCTGGAGCCTACACAATGCTGGGCACGCAACTATGGGTGGAATGAAGCTCAGAGAGGGAGTGTGGAGGCAAAGAGAAAGGCACTAAAGATCTCCTGAGGGAGGTACTGTGGTCAGCTTTGCTCACTGAGTGATTCCATTTCAGAAAAGCCCAAAGCAGCTCTTCAGTGTTAGAAGTCAGCCTAGGAGGGTGCCAACACTGCTCCTGGTCTTGATGTGGGTGATGGGTTAGTTGCGAGGTGAGCAAAGGCTTTTGAAGATCTAGTAATACATGCAAACTGCTTACTTGTACTATGGCCACCCTTCCTCCTGACCTGGCTCCCTGAGCAGTCTGTCCTCAGAGCAGAGGCTGGAGACATCCCTCCATAGGAAGACAGTCCACGTCACATGTCCACAACTGCCCAAGAAAAAGCTGAAGTCCTCAGGGTGGTGTAGGACACTTCTGTCCCTTCAGCCAGGATACCCCGGGCCTCCATTAGCTTGCTCCTTCTTATTCCTCACACACATGCTCAAACGTCACCACCTCGGGAGGCCACCCCATCAGGCCTTACTGTCCCCCAATACCACAGCCCCGTCCCAGCCACCCTATTTAGCACCCCGTACCGCCCACTCCCTGCCCCCCGCAATCCTGGCCACCCTATGTAGAGTCTCAAGCCCCTCCCTCCTGCCACACCTGTTCTCGATACCACGCAGCTACACATCTACCCGTTCACTCCCAACCTCTGATACTAGACGTGAGCCCAAGACAGAGAGGCACAGGCCTGCCCGGTCCTGGCTGTTGAATGCCCCTGAAATCGCGTGTTCCGTGATGAGACAGTCCTGGCATAATGACCACACCGAAGACGTCCCGCCCTCACAGGGAGAGAGTATCTGTGCACAGAAAACAAAATCTCTCTATAGGCCTAGGACATCTTCTCCTACCTGGCTTGTTCTTCTCAGGGAAACATGTGTCCATCAAGCTTGCAATATCTTCTCTGTATCTGTTAACGGGGAAAGGAAGGGTCACTGTTGGAAGACCATGGCTCCACTTACTCGTCAGCAGTGACGGTCAGTGGCCCGTGGCCATGAGAACTACAGCTCTGGTCAATAAGCATCTACTAAACATGAACCTTCTCCTGGTCTGGCCATAAGTACTTTCTGAAGTGCTCTCCTTTACCTAATCTTGGAGTCTCTAACATAGTTAGGATCTTTCAAGCTGTCCTCCCACGGAAGATGGCCGCTGAGCCACTTGATCATGCAGTAACCGAGGATCTCCAGGTCGCCACGCCGTGACGGGGCTGCAAACACAGAGACAGCACGTCAAGCAGGGGCCCAGAGAGCAGAGCGGGAGAGCCCATCCTTTCTCATCACTCAGAGTGCACTGCACACAACTAGCCGGCCTCCAGGACAGAGCCGACCTCCAACTAATCGGTCACTTTACAGCCCAAAGTGGTCCATGTCAGAGCTTCGAACAGTCTCAGAAACGATCACAAACAGGAATACATTTATAAGGACCCTGGAAAACGTCAAGGACTGAACAGCTGCTAAAGCTATCTAAAGGCGGCCCAGCAAACAGGGGCTCCTACTGCCCACAGCACTGGGCATAGAAGAGAAAGAGGCCTCGAGCATGGGAGAACTCAAAGGTGGCAAAATACAAGTCTGCTGATTACAAACAACTTACAGGCTGGAGAGAGAAGAACGCACTCATATCAAACGGAACGAAACCCAAACCAACACCGTCCCAAGAGCTGACAAACCCTCACTACCACAGCCTTCACTGGCCTCAGGGAAAGGAGGACTCGGAAGGCCGATGCAGGACAGCAGAGTTCCAGACCCCCAGCCCCTCCACCACCCCCTCTTCAAAACCAACCAGTCATCAATGCAGAAGCTGGATGGGGAACCGTTAGCAGAGCACTCCTTGTCTGAGTGCCGTTGACGTACCCACACCGTTGTGTGCATCGATGCTGGTGAATTCAAGAGTGCCGTCATGGCGTCTTTTGGGGTCTTCCTTGTATTCTTTATGAACTCCATCTGGGCAGTACCGGTAAGCTAGGCCATAATCCACCAAGTACACCTGCAAAGACCCACACACCACAGAGAGATGAAAACACAATCGAGGGCCTTCCGCAGCTGACAGCACACAGACCCTGTGGACAGACGACCTGACGTCTCTGGCTGCACCACTGCACGCAAAACAAGTGTGAGCCAAAGGGAAGCCACTGCAATGCTTGACTCTGAAAGGCTTTCTTTCTTTTTCCCTTCTCACCTTCTCAAGTCTCACGATTCATCACACTGACCCTTTTCCTTCCAGTCTAAAAACTGAGTGCAGAGTAAACTAGCAAGACTTGTCGCTCGGTAGCAACAGGCACTTCTCACACAGAAAGCACCCTGGGTGGATGCCTGCTAACCTAGCTGGCACGTCTGATGTAGTTAACTTCTACTGCTCAGCTCCTCACTTGTCAAAAGATCAAACACCAACTGAATTCATTCAAGTATTTCACTGACTATCATAGTCACCTCAAGTACTAGGCAACGCTCTTACCAGCACTGATATACTATAAAGTCTTCATTAAAACTGAATCATAGTATGATCTGCACACACGCATCTGTGAGCACATACGCATGGGTCTGATGAGCACACAAAGTGGATCCAGTTGTGCCCTTTCACTGCAGAGCCACAAAACATCTCTAATTCAGAGGAGTCACCTCACAAATGCATGCTTTTCGTCACAAGAGGAAGCGGAAGTGAAGTCTCAGGATGGATCACACACCAACATCTAACACTGAAAAGATAACAGTTCAGAGTGTACGCCTCAAGGACAATTGTTACTATTGTTGTTGTTGTTAAGTGCTGGCGAATTGGTCCCAACCTACAGCGACCCTAGGTTTCCAAGGAGCAGCTGGTGAACTTGAACCATCGACCTAGTGGCTCAAATGACTTTGCAGTCCATCGCATTAACTCACAGCATCCCGCCAGGGCTTCTCAAGAACAACAGAGCTGCAAAATGTTTCCATGGAAATAAAAGGCAGTCGAGCTAATCACAAATGGAAGGGAGTTGTGTTATTTGTATACTCGCCTTATACGTCTCTGTTGTTGTAGGTGCAACCCCACGTACAATAGAGCGAAACCCTGCCCAGTCCTGTGCCAACTTCACAACTGTTGCTGCTGCCACTGTGCCAATCCATCTCACTGGGAGAAAATCTTCCTCTTTTTCACTGACCCTACACTTTACCAAACATGATGTCCTTCCCCAGTGAGTGGCCTCTCCCGACAACATGTCCAAAGTAGACATCTCTAGTGGACTTCAATTCATGGACTCTGTCATCCAATCCTTAGCTAGCTTTGTGGTTGTTTGCATGCACCAGCACCTGGGTTTTACACCTTGTTGTTGCCATCAAGTCAATTCTGATTCACGGTGACCCTATGTAGGGTTTCTGTGAAGCGGCCAGTGAGTTTGAACCACTGTCCTTGCGGTTAGCAGTCCAGTGCTTATCCTACAGTCCCACACAAGGGACCCTAGAAAACTCTAAGACAAAATGGCTAGAAAACATTGGGCTGAATTCTGTGTTGCCTTTACGGGTTCTCCATTAAAATGTCATAGTATAGGCACCCTGGTGTGGAGCTGTAGGGTAAGCACTGGACTGCTAGCCACAAGGTCAGTGGTTCAAACTCACCAGCTGCTCCTTGGAAACCCTATACAGGGTCGTTATGAGTCAGAAATGACTCAACAGCACTTAACAACAACAAGGATAGCCACATTCTTCTGTGAACTAGTCATACCGATCCCTTACTACCTCTGCAATTCACTGAAGTTAGGGCTGGGGAGGAAAATATATAAAATGATAAAACAAGTAAGGGGAGTTCAAGGAAAATCTAAGCAAGTGTAGTTAAAAATGGGTTTGAAAAAGTATAGAGCTCAGCTAATAATAAGACAGCCATCAAAGCACTGGACACATTTAAAAGGCTTCCTCTTCCTTGCTAGTGCTAAATCAAGTACGAATTGAGAACATACAGAACAGCTTAAGCAAGTGGCCAACTAAACCTTACTTTTGCCAAAATCATGAAACCAGAGTCAAGAAAACTGTATAGCTTTCTCTACTCCAACCACATTGGTCCTAACGAAGATGCCGTCACATTAGCTTTGCTCCTGTCCTAAGAATGTCACAAGCAAAACAAGCACATTTGAATTCCAAACACTCGGGGTACACGAATTTAGACAGCTAAGATATTTCTGTAAACCAAGTGATGTGAATAATCAACATGTTAAAGACCAAATTTTCCAAGGAACAGAGCACTTACATTTGATGGATTTCTTGAACAAAGGAAATAAAGAAAGTGACAAAGCAGACAGGCAAACATAATTCATTGGTGCACTATGTAATTTTAAGCTTCCACCCCCAAACAGCTATTTGAAATTCATTTTGTATCACAAGTACTTCTCCTGAATAGTATTTAGGGCAAAATAGCCAAGTTGATAAAGTGCCAACAAGTTGCATCAAAAATGGAGCATGTTAACAAGGGAACAGCATCTAGGGGAAACGCTGCTATTACCACGTCCACTGCAAAGCGCTAGACTGCTGGGGGGCAGGGGGCTCAGGAGCTGAGCACAGCCACATGCGTTGTCAGGAGCGGGCAGTGCAGCGCTCAGGCTACCTGGTCAGGGTTCCGGCAGCTCAGGAGGAGGTTGGCGGCCTTGATGTCTCCATGCACGTACTCATGCTCGTGGATATACTCCAGGACATCCAGCTAGGGGAACAGCACACTCAGTCAGTCGGTGCCCGCAGCAGCCAGCAGAGGGCCAAGCTTCAACGCAAAGCAGCCTGCACGCCACTTCCAGACCCACGAGGTTAAAAAGCAACGAGAGCGCACGTACAATTCTTAAGCTCAGCTGCAGGACGGTTTTCCGAGAAAACCTCTTGGCATTTGCTTCATACATTTTCTGAAGGTCACTTCCAAAGCGATCCATTATCATAAACCTGTAACTGAGGATGAACAAGAAAAGTCAGTGAACGAAATAGAAAGCCTTGTCCCAATGAACACATGCTTTTCAAAGCCATGTTTCAAGGCACCATTTAGTTAATTATTCTTTAAAACAAAAACAAACAAAAAGCAAACATTTAAAACCCTTTCTGCCGACAAGAAATTTCAAAGTTAAGGGCATCCTCAGCTGCCTTTCGCGGGACTCCTGCGAGCAACAGGAGCCAAGCTCCAACTCAGGACACAGTCAACAAAGTGATTCTGAGGGCAAGAGCACAGCTGCCGGGGGAGGGACAGGGTCTCATCTAAATGTAGAGGTCAGAAAGAAATTAAGATCTGTGAAGGCAAAGTGCTTTTGTCCAAAGTCACACAAAAAGTCAGCAGCAAAATGTTATTATGTGGAAAACACACGCACACCAATTCCAAGACAAACTTTATGCTAGGTGCTCTGGAGAAGATGAGGACATGGGGGCACCATCTCTGCCTGCAGGTCCTGCACAGTACAATGGGGAGCCGACAGCCTACTGAATGTGTCAGGTGACATGCTGAATGTGCTACATCGCACAGCAAGGAAATGCTGAGGTCATCCCAGAAGGTTGGCTTTGTTGTTAAGTGCCATCGAATTCGTTCTGACTCATAGTAACCCTGTATAGGGTTTCCTAGAGGCAGCTGATGGGCTTGAACCACTGACCTTGCAGTTAGCTTTTTGCTGTTATTAGGTGCCGTTGAATCTGTTCTGACTCATAGCGACCTTATGTACAACAGAATGAAACACTGCCTGATCCTGTGCCAATCTCACATCATTGCTACGCCTGAGCCCACTGCTGCTGCCACTGTGCCAATACATCTCATGGGGGGTCTTCCTCTTTTTTGTTGACCCTCCACTTTACCAAGCATGCTGTCTCTCTCCGGGGACTGATACCTCCTGATAATATGTCCAAAGAGTGAGAGACAAAATCTGGCTATCCTGGTTTCTAAGGAGCATCTGGCCGTAATTCTTCCAACACAGATTTGTTGTTCTTCTAACAGTCCACAAGGTACTTGGAATATTCTTCTTCAACATCATAACTCAAATGCATCAAATTCTTCTATGATTTGCAGTTAGCAGTTCAGTGCTTTATCCCACAGCGCCACACCAAGAAGCCAGATTCCAGAAGTAGGTCTTTTGATATCCAAACCAATGTTTTTCTGCTAGAGAATACATCTAAAACCTTGTCTAGAAAACTAGCAGCGAACTTGTGAATCACCTGCACGTGGGGTGGTAATGCAGTCTTCTGTTTCTAGACTCCCCAGGACCCTGGCCTTGACAATAATAATGGAGTGAGATTTTGAACTTCCCGATTCTAGCTGAATAATAGGTGTCCAGAGGGAGAGCAATGAAATGTACAAGTGTGTTTTAAAATAACTCATGCGTGTGTGATTATTATAAAATAATACGAGTAACAGAAATACAACCTCTGCTGACAGTTTCAAGGGGGCTGAAATAAGACTACCTAGCTAACCATGGAATCTGCTAATAAATCATACTAAGCAGGTCTTTGCTGTTATCTACCGGGCATGCCTACTACCCTAAACAATCCCTTAAATCGTCTTCTGATTCCTAGATTACAAGCTTCAACTGAATCAGCCCCACACACTACACAGAAATGTTTCTGACGTTCCTCTGGAAAGATAGCTCTATCACTGAAGACAAAGCAGTACATTCCGTCTAAGTACCATCATTCCTATTCCTTTAAAGGAGGATGTACACTTTTCTAGGAACTTGGGGAGAAAAAGGTTGGAAACAGTGGGAAAATGTAAGCCACCAGAGCCAATCTAATAATGCTAACAACTAACATTTTTATGACTCTAACACTGTGCCAAGCACCTGTCGAGTGGGTTCCGACCCACAGCGATCCTGTAAAGGTTTTCCAAGGTGCAGCTGATGGGTTTGAACCACCGGCCTTGTGGTTCAAACCAACTTTGCACTCTAATGCTTATCCTACAGTGCCATATCCCAGCACCAGATGGGTATAAATTCAAGGATTTCTGGCACAGGAGGAAGGCTGGAAGAATCAACTCACTGTCTGTTTCTTCCATCGTGTCTGATAGCTTCAACCTAACAAGTCCATCAGGAAGCTCATGGCCCACAGTGAAACAGTAACTCAGCTCTGGGGGTCTCCAAAACCCCTGCTCTCGCCGAGGGGCTCCCTCCATCCCACACACAGTCCAGCTATAATCCCCACTGCGTCTCTCGAGGTCCTGAGCACCTCTCATGAGTCACACGCCCAAGTCCTCTGGTCCGGTGGGCTCCAACAGGCAGGCAATCAGCCTGTGTCAGGTACAAGATGCTGTGACAGTGTGGTGCAACACTGTCCCCAAATTCCTAAGCCAAAATTACAAGAAATACTGCCACCAATAACGGAGTCCTGGTGTGGTACCGAAGGATAAGCACTAGACTGCTAACCAAAAGGTTGGTGGTTCAAACCCATCAGCTGCTCCTTGGAAACCCTATACTCACAGGGTTTTTACGAATCGGAACCGACTCGATGGCACTTAGTCAACACCACCACCGACTCACTCCCTTACAGAGATGACAATCCTTCTTAGAGTTCACAAATGTTCATGTCACCTTCACAGTTACGCAGTCAAGTACGCCCTAGCATTCTTATTTGACAGGTTAAGACACTTAAAGTAACAGACCCAAAGTCACCCCTGACGCAATGACGTAAAATCCAGTTCTAAATTTGCTCAGTGATGCTTCCGTTTTACTGCAATGTACTTTTTTTAAAAAGGACTTTATTACTGAAATCCCTAAAGTGGTGGTGTGGCAGGTAGCAAAAGAACTTGGTGATTCCCAATCTAAACGCTCAATTGCCTGCTAGCATAAATTGTCAGATGGGTTCTCTGGAGAAGCAAAATCAGTAAAGTGTATACAAATAAATAGATTTATTCCAAGGAAATGGCTCCCGTGGTTGTGGAGGCTGGCAAGGTGTAAGGACGGTCGCAGGTGCAGAGCCATCAAGTCAGATGGTGGCGGCCGCCTCACAGCACAAGGACAATCAGTCAGACACAGGACTGAGAGCGAGCTTCGTTAGAAGGTCAGTAGGCACTGGATGCAGGCCTCCCCTCCAGGGACACTCCTCTGCATCCAATCACAACACGGAGCACAACCACAGAATACCAAGAACCATGGCCTGGCCACGTCGGCACCAACACTGACCACCACAAACACTGACCACCACAGTACAGCTGTCAACCTGACATCCATGCACGTCCCCTGAAATCATTCAAATCTTCTAAGACAATTGTGGATTCATACATGTATCTAACACAAGACAACATGAGCACAACCAAACACCTAAACACACGTGCTCAATTGAAGTGAAATATACATCGATATATCTGATGCATATAAACAGGGACGAAACATCCAGAACAATTACAGCCCTCCTTTCTGTCACTGGTCACGTGGTCGTAGCTGACCAATGACAGAATCACCTTCTACTAACCATCCCCTTATTCCCTTTGTCCTCAGCAAGCACCTCAACTGGTGTGGTTCCCTGCCTGGTGGGGTGACCAAACTCTTGATTCCTGAAGCATCCGGGCCATTATTAGTCATTGGAACTGGGTTGCTAGAGTCCTAGTGTGGCGCTGGGGGTTAATGCCCTGGACTGCAAAGTCGGTTTGAGCCGCAAAGCTGGCAGTTCAAGCTCATCGGTCACTGCTTGGAAACCCTACACAGGGTTGCTACAAGTCTGAACCAACTCAAGGGCACTTAGCAACAGTGTATCACTGACTTCAATCCCAGGACACGGTAGTACGAGGGACGTCCTGAGAAATTTCCTCAGAGGAGATACAGTGAGCACTTTCAAGAGCCTTCTGTGGGAGACTGGATTATTGATGGAAAACTGCAGAGAGCCAACACATTCAAAGTCGTGTGGGCAGCCACCCCTGAGCTGGGCACTGCTATTTCCCACCCTATGGGCTACAGATTTGGTTGTTAGAAATTACACCTGCTGCCCTAAGAGGGACATTCAATTTCTAACAGGGCTGTGATCCCTACGTTTTCCTGTTCCAAGTATCGTTTCAGTTCACACTGATTTTAGATTCTGGAGTCTGTTCCCCTGTCACTGTCCTATTAGCCATGATTAGTCACGGCTGCCCCACCCGGTTCAAAGCCCTGTATCATACGATGCCATCGATGGGTTTCCTCTGCCCAAGTCCTCTCTATCCTGACTTCCACTTACCAGGGAAGCCACTTTCTCCGTCACACCAGCCTGTCCTTGGTCCGACTACCTGCTGTGGGAGCTGCTTCCTAGTCAACACCAACTCACAGCGGCCTTACAACCGAAGAAGACGCCCGGTCCTGTGCCGTGTCCATGATCGGGTGCGTTTGATCCACCGCTGTGGCTACTGTGACACAGCACAGCGGTCCATTTCCACGGGTCCTCTACGGGACCAAGCACGATGCCCTTTCCTAGCAGACTGGTCTTTCCTAATGACATGTCTCCAATCCTCCCTTCTAAGACTGATTTTTCTTTGATAATACCACAGTTTCTATGCCTCAGTTCCGGTCTTCTTTTCATGATCCAACTTTCACAAGTATCTGAGGTGAGTGGCAAGACCAAGACTTGGGTGAAGCACACCATAATTGTCAAAAGTGACATCTTTGTTTTCAAACACGTTAAAAGTGGCGTTTGCAGCAGATGTGCCCAATGCAACGCATCGCTTGATTTCTCAACGGCTGCTTCCACGGATACTAACTGTTGACCCAAGCAGAATGAAATCCATGACAACTTTAACTCTTCTCATTGATCATGATGCTGGTTTATCACAGTCCGGTCATGAGGATTTTCTATTTCTTCCTGCTCAGACTTCACGTTCTAAGGACCTAGATCCACTGAACCCAAACGGCCTTTCCCCTCAGGTCTTTGTAATCTGGCTCAGGTTACTTCTCCGAGTTTATTTCCTTCCCTCCTTGTATAGGTGCCTCCCTCCTTTGCTAAAGGAAGATGGCTCTTCTCCAGCCACACAGCAGGACCGAGTGAGCCTACCACTGTGTTCATGCTGTTCTCCCTTCTCTTCCATGATCCCCTAACACTCATACAGATTCTAAGGAGCTTCTATCAGAGCATCCTTAGTGAGTGGGAAAGGGGCCTTAGTGATGCAGTGGGTTAAGTGCTGGACTGCTAAGTCAAAGGTCCAGAAAAATGCGGCAGTCAGCTTCCCTAAGACTGACATCCTCAGAAGGCCTACAGAACTGCTCTACTCTGTCCGGTAGAGGGCGAGCAGCACAGTGGGTCTGGGGTTTTGTGGTTTAGCCAGTAGACAGATGTTACCCCATTTTTCAGATGAGGATGTTCTTGTTGTTGTTGTTGTTGTTAGGTGCCATGGAGTCGGTTCCAACTCATAGCGATCCTGGACAGGGTTTCCGAGGCTGTTTATCTTTACAGGAGCAGAAAGCCTCATCTTTCTCCCACGGAGCAGCTGGTAGTTTCAAACTGCTGACCCTGAGGGTAGCAGCCCGATCCGTAACCACTATGCTACCAGAAAAGAGGTTAAAACACCTTCAAAATCACACACAAAGTCAGGGTCAAAATACAAATTTGAAACCAGGCAGTCTAACTTTAGAATCCTTGCTTTTAACTTTGTTTTACCCTGTTTCACCAGAGTCTCATAAAAACTATGATACACGTCCCAACTAAACCTACCTAAAAGAATACTGCGCATATCAGGGACGGGGGGCTGGTCATGGGCACATCATCCGACCTCCCTCTCTCCTAACAGTGACCCAGCATCCTCGAGGGCACATACTCCACGAATATGTGGCATGCCCTGAGCAGTGACAACATTGAGACCGGACCATGATAAATTCCCACCCACTAAACCAGGCGACTTCTTGTCAGCAATGAAACCCAGAGCCAGGGGTGCCATGTCTTCTGCTGGGCACCAGGTTGAACATGGAGCCTAGAGAGGGCACTGCCACGCCCAAACCAGACACTGCACTGCCATGGAGTCCATCCCACCTCAAGGTGACCTGCAGGATAGAGTAAAGCTACCCCTGGGGCTCCCGGGGCTCCCCATCTGCTTTACAGAAGCAGACCATCTCACCCTTCTCCAACAGAGCAGCTCGGGGGGCAAGGGGGGAACCCAATCATCCACCAGTTAATTCCTATCACCACCAGGGCCACACAGTGGAGAACTAGAGGACAAAGACAAGATAAGCGCCATAGGCAAGGTAAAGGAAGTGGGTTTTGACAGACAGACGAAGCAGAGTTTTCCTCTACTTGTTACTGAAAGCACCCCGACCAGTATGTCGCCTGCTCCCAACTACTGTTGTTGTGTTTGCCGCCCAACACATGGGCTCCCCATTAGTTGCAAGCTTCAATCTGCTCTGAAGCCACAGCTCCAGCCTTGCTCCAGGGTGCTCCATTCCGTCCATCTAGCCCAGTGCTGACAAAGTTCCTACTGTGTGTGAAGGCACTGTGCAGGCTAATGCGCCGGACAGCAAACTCGGTTTGAACGGCAAGGTCAGCAGTTCAAGCTCACCAGCTGCTCCTCGGAAACCCTACACAGGGTCGTTACGGGTCAGAACCGACTAGACAGCACTTAACAACCAGCACCACAACAGCAGTGTCCTCTCTCTCTCTGCAGGACACAAAACGGTTTGTATTTAGTTAACTGGTTCGGGTCCGTCCATTTTCTCTCACCAGCCTGACAGAGCTTACAGACACAAGGCTCTGGTCTTCCAGAAGAATGACAGACTGAGGATGAAATGAAGTCCAAACTGAAGCCGAAAGAGCACTCTCTCTCATGTAAAGAACATGGGACATTTTGTTGGCTTGTGGAGTTTTAAAAGAAAAGAAAAACAGTGGGACATGAGTGTCTTTGTGCCCACCTGTCAGCTGACGCAGCTCTGTCAACTCCCCCTCCCTGCCCCCCATGTAAAGAGGTACCACCATCTGACACAACACCAAGTCCACCTCTGCCCTCCACCCTCCAGGCCCAGACAGCGCTCCGGCAGGGGTACCGACAGTCACTGAGCTGAGCGCTCACAAAACAGAAAAGAAAGCCCAAGTAGGCACATGTTTACCTTTTCCCATTTTTATCATGTAGACCAGACCCCCAGTACTTAGGAACACCCAGGTACTTCAGCTTATGGGCACGAATCCATTTCTGAACTAGAATGAAAGCAGATGCTTTTAACTTGCAATTCTGTGAGAATTTTTTTTTAAATATAAGCAGAAACGTACTTATACATTACCAATATCTCAGCATTCACTTATTCATTTCAAGAGTGATGGGAATGGTATAAGCAATAAATGAAAAGTACTTTACAACGAAAGTATTCTCACTATCCCCCAACTGTGCTACGCTGCCCTCAGCTTGGCACTGTCTTTAAAATGAACAACCTACAAAAAGCAGGAAAGAAAACTTCAACCCAGAGAACTGCAGCTGCAATGACTATCTCTAATTATGTAAATGTCTACTTGCTTATTACCAAGGAAGGGTTATTTTTTATTCCCATCGAAAGTCCTTAACCCTGACAAATCAAGCTCTAGGTGAGGTGGGGGCCACCCTATCAGGGAAGGAGGGGAGGAGGAGGGGAGGGCTGAGGGAGAAGTGTGACTGTCCGAGGCCAAGGTTTCTAACTGGATAGTCAGCTCATCAGTGTGGCGTCCCCTTAGTCTAGAAAAATTCAGAACCACCCTCCTAGATTAGGGCTAACGCAAGTTTCTCTAAATCGTGTATCTTGTAAGATTTTTTTCTCTCTGTATCAATACAGGTGAAATCTTGCCAAAACAAACCCATTCAAAAGTCTTCATACATACCTCATTTAAATGGAATTTACTTATAAAGTAAGAAATGACAGAATCATACCAATAAAATCCAATGCTCTAGTCTAAGATTAAACACCAGAAACAGAAGCCACGTATCACGTGGAAAGCTGCGGGGACTGTTGTTCTTACTTTGCTCCGGTTTAGCAGCTCGCTGGTAGAATTTCAATTCAGTAAAAAGAGGTCCGTTGTCACTGGGCTCCTGAAAATGTACGAGTCTGTCAGTGTTAGCACTACACGTAGTTACAATTGCTACAGTATTTTTAATACACTTTCCAAAAAGACTAACAGTCCGATTTTTTCCCTAACAACAATTGTGAAACTATTACAGATTAAGTCAAACTCTTAAGTGTCTCAGAGACTCTCAGAACAGTCCCTAAATTGTACATTTCTCTCAAGCTCCACTTCTCTAAGTGAGAAATAACACAAAGTCACATTGACAGGTCAGTCTTTATGGAAGTTCCATCCAGAAAGAAATCTCAAAACTGATTTTCACCTTTATTAGACTTCCTCTTAGGCAAAGGTCAGCAATCCTGTTAAGCGTGTCACTAAAGAACCACCAGGTATTTCCAATTTAATAGGATTTCAATACCACCTGATCTGACCATTAGGGGTACGCCTCCTCCCTCCCTGCCCCTCTGGGCCGTGATGTACTTCATTTCAGAGGCCCGGCAGAGCTGACTTCTGGATCCCTCCCCCCACAGGCAGGTGCTGGCTGTAAGCACCACTCCTTCATTCCAACACTGATTCCTAACTGTTCATACCACAGCCCTCTAACAGGATAACCTGCCATCAAGGAAATCGGCTACAGGACAGCCCCTTGCCACCAACTTGGCTGGACAGCATTCATTCCATATTTTAATGGGTATTCACAGGGATAGTACATATGTATACAAGTACATGTTCACAAAAAGCTATTTGTAAAAGCAAGAAATACTAGCCTGTCAAGAGTTTTGCCTGGTGGAATAATCTGGAAGACTAGGAGAGAGGTCTTACAAGTCTGCGCACTGGTCTACTGAAAAGTGGTTCAGGGCAGGACACTTGGTGCTGGTTACTGGAAGTCAGAGAAATTTCTAAATTCACTTTTTCACTCAAGATGCCCTCAGCTGTCGTGAAGGTGACCTTTAACCCCTGGGGCTTACACAGCATCACACTACACACAGCTCTAACCGCTCAGCTCTTTCACTTTAAAGGAGTCCCGGGAGCACAGCAGGTTAAGCGCTGGGCTGCAGTTCAAACCTACCAGGCACTCCTCAGGAGCAAGATGAAGCTGTCTGCTCCCATAAAGCCTGACTGGCCCACAGCCCCAGAGAGCAGTTCCAACGGGGTCACTGTGAGTCAGGATCAACCCAACGGCAACGGGTTTTCTTTTCATTCAAAACCAAGAATCACCTCCTGACACGGGGGTATCCAAGGGAAAATGGAATTAAAAGATAACGAAGTTTTCCCACAAACTTCTGGAAGCCCCCAGTATAAGAAAGGCTAATGAGTCAATCTCACAGGTAAGCAATGCCAGCAAATGCACCTGCCTGCGCAACCTTGAACCTGAGATGATGAGGAAGCTTGCTGCTCATTTCCAGGGAGGCTGCTGCCAGCCCGGTGTACATGCACCCGTAGGCTGAGGTGTGCACGATACCGGTCCCCAGTGTGTGGGCTCTGCTCCGATCCAGCCGCACCAATAGACACAGACGCTCCTGAGGGCTGAGACCTGAGACCTGAGACTGGACTCTCAGACTCCGTGAAGCCATAAAGACACAGAAACGCAGAAGGCTTCTGGCAGAGGTGGCCTGCCAATGTCACTCTCAGGGAAACCTGAGAGTCACACACGGCCAGATGACTTAGCTTTCAGGTCCTCAAGTCTCCGGCCTGTGACAGGCTGCAACTTACACCTGTTCTGTTGCTCGATTTAGTGGAAAAGACTTGAGTGTTCCTTCTGGGACAGGTTTCCTTCCACTTAACGCAGGTTCCAGCTTTCGCCGGTTTTACTGGCTAACTCAAGTTCACATGGGTTTCCAAAGAAAGATCTAGCTTATTCCCATCGGCAGAAAGTTTGGGTGGAATCAGGTGCAGCCTGGGGCAGATTCACTAGAGGAATACCCAGTTTTCCTCTAGGCAACAGCTGATTGCATGTGGAAGCCGGACAATCACCCAGGACACTGAGCGCACACCGCACACTTCTAAGCCGGTGAGACGCCACCTTAACGAAATGAAGGGGCCACTTTCTCGCCTGGCATGCTCGCCAACACTACCGACTTCTGCTGCAGGAAATGTCGTAACTCATAACGAAGATTTATCAACATATTTCAAATCGAAAATACTCTGCCAACTCTGTAATAGCCAAGATTGAGGATAGAAATTGGGACTGACATTTTAACTAGAATACCACTGAATGTTTCCTGAAGACTTCTAAGTGTCAAAATGAAGATGACAACAGGAAAAAAGGGAAATGTGATAGATTTCAATGGCACTCTCGAAAAGCAACTGGCTGCCATTTAAAAATGAAACAACACAAAATTTCTCCTTCCGACTAAACCCTGGGGAGCCAGAAGTTGAAAATTCAGGTCGTTTTTCATAACACTAATAAGGGAAAACGAACACCAGTCTGCAAACTTCTTGCCAGGGAATTTCAAAATAGAAATTTGCATCTGTGCATCTGGGAACCAATCGCGATGCAGGATCTGTTAGGATACAAGATCCAGAAGCTGGACCTCCACGCCCACTTTTCTACTGGTGTGGCACCACAGGATGAACACTGAACTGCTGTCCTAGGTCAGTGGTTCAAACCCACCAGTAGTACCTTGGAAACCCTACAGAGAGTTGCTAAGAGTCAGAACCAACTCAGTGGTATTTCATAACAACAAGAAGCAAAAGGCACTGGGCGGGTAATGGCAGAACCCGCAGGGGAAGAAGGGTGCTTGTAAGAAAACATGAACAAGCAGCTTTGTTCCCTCGCATTATCCCACCTATAATCATCAACGCCCTACGTTCAGCGTACAGATGGCATCTCTCAGATACCCAGAGGCCGAGAACACACGTTTCCATCTACTGCTCGTCCATGACAGCCCATGGAGGTCATCTGGCAGGAGGGAGGGGACAATTTTCCAACGTGCCCAAATAGCTAACCTTCACTTCATTCCACAGACAAATGCAAGACATAGATGTGCTCACTATGTGGAGCTCTTTGGTAGAGAGAGCTATATTAACAGTAATATGTTTGTTTTTCAAACAAATCTTCCACATTAAGATGGGAACCCATGTCAGAAGCACAGGTTACGAAGGGATTCCAGGAGAAAGATGCAAAGGCACATGCACTCATGATCCCATTTCTAATCATGCAGGCATCTTCACCTGTATCACCGAGCCACCAAGAGCCTGAGTATGCGAGCCAGCAGGCAGCCACCCTCCAGATACTCGACAACGGCGGCTCCACACCACACAGCCACTGAGCTGCACTAGTGAACAGTGTGCTCTCTTAGGGACCCCCTCTATGGGGTCAGAGTGACAACAGCAACTCAGAGGGGAGCTGAAACCCTGGGGGCTGTGAGTGTACGGCAACTGAGGAGGAAGAGCTCCTAAGAAGATGAGAAATGCTGGCACCAGTGGGGGAACGGAATCAATGTTATTAACTGGACACTGAGATGGGGGTGACGTGACGTGGGATTTGCTCTGCATGTATTAGTAACACAATTCTCAACAACAAGATAAAGGAAAAATCAATTTGCCTTTGATTATTTCTTAAACGGAGTCCTGGTGTGGAGCTGCAGGTCAATGCACTGGACTTCAAAGTCCATTTGATCCACAAGGTTGGTGGTTCAAGCTCACCAGCTGCTCTTCAGAAACCCTATACAGGGTTGCAATGTGTCGGAACCAACACGATGGCCCTTAACAATAACGTTTCTTAAATGGAGTCCTGGTGTGTTGCTGTGGGTTAATGCACTGGATTGCAATGTCACTTTGAACCATAAGGTTGGCGGTTCAAGCTCACCAACCACTCCTAGAAAACCCTATAGAGTGTCGCTACAGGTTAGAACCAACATCACGGCACTTAACAGCAACTTTTCTTAAATGGAGTGCTGGTGGCGCACTGTGGGTAAATGCACTGACTGCAAGGTTGGCGGATCAAGCTCACCAGCCGCTCCTCAGAAGCCTTACACAGAGTCGCTACAGGTCAGAGCTGACTTGACAGCACTTAACTACAGCAACAATTTCTTAAAGAACATTTGTTATGCTTTTGTCTCTAAAGATAAAATATATATTCATTGTAGAAAGCATGGATATATTTTTAATATATTTTCTTCACATTTATATGTTATAATCTTATCTTCACATATTCCTGCTTTTGTTTTTACTAATTAGTCCCTGACACTGAGTGGCAAACACTCCTCAGATCTGATTTCACTACTGGAAAGCTCTGAGTTGGATTCTGCATGTTTACACGCATGAACCATGTCAGGTGTTAGTGTTAAGACACTGTGAGGACAGACAGCGTATCGCCAAGGTAGACAGACTAGAAGAGGTAGACTCGCTCCACGTTCAGGAGAGCAGACAAAAGCAAGGAGGACCAGGAAGGCGAGAGTCAATGAGCAGAGCCAGGGTGAGAGAGAGGGGCAGGAAATTAGAGCTCAGAAAGAGTCAAAAGAGGCAGAAGCAGCCCTACTGGCACTGTGGGGTTTAAACACTGGGCTGTTACCTGCCAAGGTCAGTGGTTCAAACCCACCAGCCACTCCATGGGAGAAAGATTACGCTGGCTGCTTCTGTAAAGGTTTACAGTCTCGGAAACCCTATACAGGGTTCCTGAGTCAAAATCTTCTGGATGGCGGTGGGTCCAGATAACAAATAATTTAAAATCTACTTAAGGAGACAGTGTAAATACATGAAAAACTAAAACCAAGTGGCATGAGAAAGACATTAGAGCTGTAAGAGTCTGCAGGACCCAAAATCGGGGGCAGGCAGTTACAAAGACAGGAAGTGACTGGCTTACAAGCTTTCAAGAGGGAACCTAGATCCAGAGGGCCTGGAGGAAGGTAGAATCTCCACTGAGTAGTATTCAATCTATCTAAGCGGGCCTGATGCAATGAAATGCAGACGGGTCTCTTGTGATACAATAGTGAATAATTGTTATCAGGGCTAATTGTGAGGGTTGTAAATGTAAAGGTACACGTTTTATAGCAAGGAAGGGAGTGACTAACTTTCCAGTCTAGGAGCGGAGGTCCCTAGGACCATTAATGGAGAAGATTGGAGAGTGGGACCCTACCCAGAGAAGCAGTGATGCCAGTGATGCCTGAGATGGTGGCAGAGACGATGACGTGGAGAGATGGAGCAGCTGGGGACTCTAGACCCAGAGAGGGAGAGGGGCTGTGTGCTGAAGATTTTGGGGGGGGAGTGTAGGGGGCAGACTTGCAGGGTATACCCTTTGGTTGGTTGATGATTCATGGAGGGGATTGTAACCATGGCAATAAAACAATATGATAGAATGAATGTAAAACTAATGTTCTTCCATGTAAACTATCACATAACTCACAATAAAACATTTTTAAAAAAAAAGTCTGCAGGAGCTGAGGGAAGCCCAGTCTTGGGAAAAGAGAACCCACACCGGTTACTAAAGCCCTCAGTGGACACACAGGGGCGGCGCTAGTGCAGTGCGGTTGGCATGCTCCCAGGATCACAGAGGAAGGACAACACCAAGAAAGTTGCTCACATACTCAATGCAAAAGTGTGATCCAGGGACTATCTGTCATTGCCCCTCTCTCCCAGGAGGGCAGCAGGGCAATGAGAATACAGGCTGGTGGGACAAGGACTGACGGAGGAGACCAGAGACAGCGGCCTTCAGCTTAGAAATGGGAAGTCACCTACTACCTGAAGTATTTAGGTAAACTTGTGCCTACTCTTTTTTCTGTAACTGTGTAAGTGAAAAAGACAATGAAAGTGAAACTACCTTGGGCAGTTACTAAACTACTCACAATTACAGTAAAGCCCAGGATTATAATCTTATGTTAAAACACAATTCAAAGACACTCAAATTGCATAGAAGAAACGAAGACATGGTCACACAACAGCTGCACCTGGGAGATGTGGGATACTTTCCTCCCCAAACCTGCAGAACACCAAGCCACACCCACTACCGCTGAGTCCACTCTGACTCAACTGACTCGGCACTACCAACTGGCCACCATGAGTCAACTCCGACCCGTAGCCAGCCCATAAACGGTGTCCGAGACTATGAAGCTTACAATTGTCTTTCTCCTGGGGAGTGGCTGGTGGTTTGAACTGCCGACCTTGCAACCAGCAGCCCAATGCCTAACCCACAATGCCACTGGGCCTCCTCATAATGACCTTGTAGCTACCAAGCAAATTAACCAAGTGCAAAAGGATCAGAGGTTGTTGCTGTTGTTAAGGGCCATCGAGTCAGGTCTGACTCATAGCGACCCTGTATAAGGTTTCTGAGGAGCAGCTGGTAAATTTGAACCGCCAACCTCACAGTTCAAACTGACCTTGAGATCCCACAGTGCCACAGCAGGACTCCAACTATGGTGATAGTTGTTGTTGTTAAGTGTCTTCCAGTTTGTTCTGACACATAGCGACCTTGTAGAGGGTTTTCAAGGAGTGGTTGGTGAGTTTGAACTGCCAACCATGTGGTTCAAACCAACCTTGTAGTCAAGTTAAGCTTATCCTACAGGGCCACACTAGGACTCCCACTATGGTGACTGTTGTTGTTAAGTACCGTTGAGTCGGTTCTGACTCATATTGACCCTGTATAGGGTTTCCAAGAAGCAGCTGGTGACTTAGAACCACCAACCTTGTAATTCAAACTGACCTTGTGGGCCAATGCTTTATCCCACAGCGTCACATGAACTTTGAATTATAAGAAGCCATAAAAAGTTTTGCTTTCTTCTCAAAATAAAGTCCCTTTGAAGATCTCAGAAACTAAATCTTAACCACATTACTTTGTCATAACAAAGACAAATGCAGATCATATTCTGCAATTCCAAGTAAGTGACCCAAGTTAATGGTAAGCGCTTTTCCTTCCTGGGGTTCAGCAGCTAAGGTCTGTAAAGAAATGTCACTCCAGAAGGGAGACATAATGGAACCTCCTCAGTGAAGGGACAGCAAGGGCAGGGAGATGTCAGGAAAAATACAGGGACACACAATGCTGTGGCTTTACACCCATTCCCGAGCATGACAAAGGAACTGGGGCCCAACAAGCCTTCTGACTGCAGACAACATAAACTGGACAGAACACATACATATAAACAACAGACAGTGCAGGACTGGGACCCCGAAGAGACAGGGCACAAACATGACAGCCGGGCTTGTTTCCTCGCAGCCCGGGAAGGAAAGGCCATGAGCACACGGGAGCACTGTAGCTCTGCAGTTACACTGAGTTAGAGAGAAACACGCGTGTCAGGGCCCGCAAGGAGCCACCAGAGTCCTGCTGAGCACTGGTAGGATACTAAGCTGCATACTGTGCAGGACAAGAACCTAAGAGGTTGGAAAGACACAACTACCATGAAACCCTTGAGAGACAAAACGTGGTGGGCAGCCTTGTTCTTTCAGCCCATCCATCATAACAAACTCAGGATAACACTGCAAAGAATGGGAATAACAGAACACTTCTGTGTGCTCCTAAGGAACCTGTACATAGACCGACAGGCAGCCATTCGAACAGAACAAGGGGATAGCTGCATTTTTCCCCATCCTTACTCAATCCGTATGCTGAGCAATAATACAAGAAGCTGGATTATATGAAGAAGACTGTAACATAAGGACTGGACGAAGACTCATTTACAACCTGCAATATGCAGATGATACAACCTTGCGTGCTGGAAGCAAAGAGGATTTAAAATACTTACTGATGGAGATCAAAGACCACAGCCTTCATTATGGATTACACCTCAACGTAAAGAAAATGAAAGTCCTCATAACTGGAGCAATAAACAGCACCATGATAAATGAAGAAAAGGGTGACGTTGTCTAAGACTTCATTTTGCTTAAATCCACTATCAATATTCATAGAAGCAGCAGTCAAGAAATCAAATGACCTATTGTATTAGGCAAATCTGCTGCACAAGACCTCTGTAATGTGTTCAAGAGCAAAGATGTCAGTTTGAGGACTAAGGTGTGCCTGGATCCAAGTAAGGAACTTTCAATGCATGTGGAAACTGGACAGGGAATATGTAAGACCATAGAAGAATTGATGTATCTGAGCTGTGCTGGAGACAAATATTCAAAGTACCACAGACTGTCAGGAGAAGAAACAAATCTCCACAGCCAGAATGGGGAGACTGCCCTTAGTCATGTTATCAGGAGGGACCAGTCCCTGGAGAAAGAGAAACATGGTAAACATGATACCCTTTCAGAAGGGAAGACCCCCAACAAGATGGACTGGCACAGTGGCAGGAGCAGTGGGTCAAGTGTAACAATTGTGAGGAAGGCACAGGACTGGGCGGAGTTTCATTCTGCTCTGCACAGGTCTGCTGAGTAAGACCTGACACAAGGGCACATATCCACAAAAGGATGGTGACCTCAGATGTTGTGAGATCTGGCCTCAGCTGGCTAGGCATACAGAAAGAGGGGTTAGGAAGAGAGAGAGTGAGCATGCTGGGTGGGAGGAGGCTGGCGTCAGAAACAATGGCACACTGGAAAAGCGGGATCCTGACTTCTCTCCAGTTTCTGCAAACTGGCTTTATGCTGATTTGTCATATAGTATTTGAATGAACTCAGAAATGAACAGAGAGAAAGAATTCCGAAGGCAAGATGCAGACACTGAACCAAAATCTTTAGGATCAAGTGGGTTCAGAGACTGCTCAAAATCATCTTCCAGGAGCACAAGCAGCTAGTACAAGAAGGGTACTCTGAGGATGAGTTCACCGGCCCTCCGTCCCCTCACAACCATGAAGAACTGGTTAACCTTCTGGCCAATGGCCCCTCTGCTTCTCAGGAAATGAAAGAGAAGGGGACGGTGATGATTCAAGAGAACTGGTGACAATGGAGTCTTTACTCAGAATAAGAAAGCACAATTTTTAAGAAGCTGACTGAAATGACAAATACCACAAAATTAAGCAAAACAGAAATATCTAATTCGTCTTTATCCCACTGACAGTGCTTCTGTTGCATGTTTTGACAGACTCAGCTATTTGGAGTGTGCCCTCCACAGGTTCTGTGTGCCCAGCTGCTACTGCTGTATGCCATGGAGTTGGTTCTGGTGCGCAGCAACCTTGTACAGGGTTTCCAGGGTTGCGAAAATGCTGCGGGAGCAGAAACCATCTTTCTTTTGTGGAAGAACCGTTGGATTCAAACCACGGACCTTGCAAATTCAACAGCCCAACGCGTAACTCACTAAGCTGCGTACTCAGTTATGCACCCATGATCAAAAAGAAAACAAATATGTAAAGGTAGAAGTTTTTAACAAAAACAGGGGAGTAGCTAATCTTACAGTCCAGAAACAGAGGACCCTAGGATCATCAAGGGAAAAGAGCACAAGCGGAATGCGGGACCTTATCCAGAAAAGCAGCAGCACCAGAGATGGGGACATGGAGATGGGGAGCGGCTGAGGACTCCAGATTAATGGGAAGAAAGGGATTGAGAGCTGGTGGCCAGAAGGCAGGCTTGCAGAATGTGTCCTCTGGTGACGTAAATTATTGTATATGCCTGAGTGGTGGTGTTTTTTTTTTAAAAAAAAAAGGTTAAATGAATAGAGAGAAATAGTGTTGTTAATTGATGGTACATGCAGGGGATTATAATCATTGTAATGAAACAAGGTATATGATTTGCTGAATGATCTGCCCTGCAAACTTTCACTCAATTCACAATAAAAACCGTTTAAAAAAAAAAAAAAGGAAAGCAAAGAATCCATCCCAGTCACGCCTCACTTCCTCCCAGCCCCATCAAACTACTAATATGTTTCCTGCTGCTACCGATTTGCCTATCTGCATTTCATATACAAGGTTAAGTCCAAAAGTACTGCTACTCTACACGGCTACAGTGCTCAAAACAGCTTGGTACTCGTACAATGAAAGATACAAAGATCAATGGAACAGAGTCGAAAATCCAGAAATTAACCCATCTACATACAGCCAACTGATTTTTGACAAAACACCTAAATATCTCACATGGGGAGGTGATAGTCTCTTCAATATATGGTGCTGGCAGAACTGGAAAATGATATGCAAAAGATTGAAACAAGACCTTCACCTCACACCTTATACAAAAACCAACTCAGCATGGATTAAGGACCTAAATGTGAATGAATCCCAGAA
>NW_006408543.1:3240914-3251645 GCF_000296735.1 Chrysochloris asiatica | reverse complement strand
GGGCCCAGAGTCAGTGACATAGCCACAGAGGACTAGAGTGGAGAGTGAGAGCGTCCAGCTGGTAAGAAGAGAGGGCACATGCATAAGAACACCCACACTTGCAGATAATACCCACTTATCCTATAGGCTTCAGTGACTGGATGATCAGAGCTCAACCAGAAGTAAAAAGAAGAAGAAAAAAAAAGTATTCTCATACAATTTGATTGACCTACACCTATGGAAGCAGTAGCTCAAAAGAGGAAATAAATCCTTACAGCAAGAACCATTCCCACCCCCTCCACACACAGAGTAGACAGAGATGGGCAACTTGGACATTGGCCAAAATGGGGGGTGAGGGGTTACAAAGGCAAGAAGTGACTGGCTTACAAGCTTTCAAGAGGGAACCTAGACCCAGAGGGCCTGGAGGAAGGTAGAATCTCCAGTGAGTAGTATTCAATCTGACTGGGCAGGGCTGATGCAATGAAATGCAGACGGGTCTCTTGTGATACAATAGTGAATAATTGTTATCAGAACTGACTGTGAGGGTTGGAAGTGTAAAGGTAGACGTTTTATAGCAAGGAGGGGAGTGATTAACTTTTCAGTCTAGGAGCGGAGGTCCCTAGGACCATCAAGGGAGAAGAGCAGAGAGCGAAGAAGCAGTGATGCCTGAAATGGAGCCAGAGATGATGAGGTGGAATGATGGAGCACCTGGGGACTTCAGATCCAGAGGGAGAGCGACTGTGTGCTGAAGACCTGGGAGGTACGGAGGAAGGATTGCATGGAGGAGATTGTAACCATGGCATAGAGACGATACACGATAGAATGAATGTAAAACTAATGTTCTCCCATGTAAACTATCACATAATTCACAATAAAACTTTTAAGGAAAAAAAAAAAAAAAAAGTATTGCTACTAAGGCTCCAATTCATACACGCATGGGTACATTTCAAATAAAAACATGTTTAAAGATGTGTCTGCAACCCATGGATGGCTGCAGTCAAGTTCTCTAAATAATGTACTTGTCTTAATCTCTTCAGAGCACCTAAAATACTAAAAATGCCTAATCAAAACAGTGGCTTCCAAGGGGATCTGCTGGGGGTCCAGCTAAATTCAAGGCAGATCTCTCTGAGATCTATTTTTGGGGTCTTAAAGGGGATCATCATGATGGATATCCTCAAAGGAGACAGGTTGATCATGGGGCTTATTAGGAAGACGTTTTAAGACAATGGAAAACTGCACTGGAGAGAGAAAGACCATGAACTGTGTGAGGGATTCAGGGCACCTGCTCATTCTTCCCTTCGGGAATAGCAAGGGCCATCCTAGGGGGATTTCATGTTCACTCACTCTAGAGCCCTGCTCTTACCCCTTCACGCTGCTTTCTGTTCCCAAAACCCAGAGTGCACTTAAGAAGAACACGAACTGAGTCCCTTAATACCGCCAGAATTGCGGTTTTTGACATGGTGTCATCCAAAGAGCACAGAATTCTTTGGTGAGAGGTTCCTGTTGTCGTTGTTGCTGTTAAGTGCCATCAAATCAGTTCGACTCACAGTGACCCTCTACAGGGAACCTGGTAGACTTGAATTGCTGCCTTGGGGCTAGCAGTCCAATGCTTATACCACAGCGCCACACCACAATAGGTTAAAGAGATGGAAATAACATCTTCAGAAGAGTGCAGACCTAGAGAACAAATATGCTGAGAAACAATAGCCTCACATTTTGATATTTTTGTTTAATGAGCGTTTCAGTGGTTTTGTTGCAGTATTTTTTACTTACTCATATATGGAATCATACATTTTTCAGCAGTTCTTATCAAGGTATAATTAATAAGCTAATAAAGCAGATAAATGGAACTCATAAGAAATAATCCCAAAAAATAAGCTTGAAAAAAGAGGGATTAGATTGAAAAAAATAGAAAATAAATAGTAAAATGGTAGTCTTAAATCAAAAGCAGTTTTGTAGGACTAATCACATATCAATAATTACATTCAGTGTAAATTACCTAAAGTCCTTGTGAAATGCTTATAAAAACAACTATTTAAAGACAAAAATAATCGGCTTTATAAACTGAGGAAAACTTTATTGTATGACAATACTGTCCAGGACATAAAGAAAAATAAACGTGTACTGTGGTTAGTTACATTCTCATGCTATATGCCAACCAGTGTACTTAACTGAAGGGAGAGTGTGCTTGCTGTAAACCACACAGCAGACATTAAAACATTTAAAAGGTGTAACTCAGAAGGCAAAGATAATGAAGCACTAAAACATATTCAGTTTAAAAGAAGACAGGAAAGGAGTTAAAAAGAACAAAGAACCGAGAGGGTAACTAGGAACGCAGCATGATCACAGTCCTAAAGACAACCATATCCGTAGTTATATGAACTCTAAATGAACTAAATACTCGAATTTAAAACAAAAGTTATCAGGCGGACTTTCTAAAAACATCCAACCCTATATAGTGTACTAGAAATGCATATTAAACATCAAGGCATAAATAGGTTAAAAGGAAGAGAATGGAAATAGTTTCACGGTTCAAATATCAATCTTAAAAAAGCTTTAGTGGTTTTATTAGTATAAAAATAGGCTTCAGATAAAGAATTATTAGGAATCAAAAGAGGCATTTCATGTTAAAAGGGTCAATTAATGAAGAACACAAAGGACTCCTAAATGTATATGCATCTGATAATACAGCTTCAAACACATAAAACAAAACCCATCAAAACTCAGAGGAACAGGCAAACTAACCCCAATAGTTAGAGATTTCAACACTCTTCTCACATACACTTTTTTTTTTTAAAGCCTGGAAAACATTATTTCAAAGACTTGACGAATACCAACAATTCAATCTGATTGAGATTTATAGAACAATACACCCACATATTGAAGAATTCACATTCTCTCAAAAGCACCTGAAAATTTAAATAAGACTAACTACGCGCTGGCCCTGAAGACAAGTCACAATTTTTAAAAAAATCGTTAAGTATGAACAGTGACCACAAGAGGATTAAATGAGAAATCAATAATTAAAGGCATCTGAAAATGTCCCAAATGCTTGAAAAATCAACACACTTCTAAGTGACCCATGAGTTAAAGAAGAAATTGAAAGGGATATTAGAAAACATTTTAAATGAATGATAATGAAAACATAAGAATAAAATTTATAGAAGGAAAACTGTATTTCTAAATGCTTATTTAAAAGAAAAAATTAAATTAATAATCTAAGTCAGGGATCAGCAGCAAGCCAAAAAATTTGGCCAACAACTTGTTTTGGGACATTGTTTTATTTGAACAAAGCAGTTGTTTACTTGTTCTCTACAGCTGTTTTCATACTACAAGGCAGAGGTGAGCAGTCTGGTCCACTATACCTCAAATATTTACCATCTGGCTCTTTACAGAAAATAAATTGCTAACCTCTGATCTGAGCATCCACCTTACTAAGCTGGACAGGAAACACACATTAAACCCTGTAGTGTAGTGAATTATTTAATGTCTTCCTGAATAGTCTAGAACTCCCACCAAACAATGCTTTTGTTTTGCTGAGTCTGGGTAAGAGAAGGTGGGAGATGCTAACAGGATGATACAATTCTGGAGTGAGTGGTTAACAGAGTTCATTGTGATTGAACTCTAACATGGATCTAAGATGAGCTGTCTCACAATCATCCAATAACGAAGACAGAGCCAGGAGTGCAGTGGGTGTTTTGGACCCCAGGTCCCTGGGCACTGACTCTCCTGGACCAGGGACAGGGAATTGTGACAACAAAGGACGGGTGGAGAAGCAGCAGCAGGAGAACCAAGAGCCAGAGCTCCAGCCAGAACAACGGGCTTCCCAGTCCACAAACAAGAAAAGCTGAGTAGGGAGGGAGGCTTGCTTTCAGAGTGGGGTACCTCCAGGTACTTACCTGGGCGGCCAGCTTTGCTGACTCACAGAGCCAGCATCTAGTGCCTTCTTTTCATTCCTAACACCGACTCTTCAGCACTTAACAACAACACCAAAGCCGACTTTGGGGCTAATAAACCACTTACGCTTTCTTAAGATTGTTGTTGTTGTTGTTAAGTGCCTTCGAGTCAATTCCGACCCATAGCAACCCTGTACAGGGTTTCCAAGGAGCAGCTGGTAAGCTTGAACTGCCGACCTTTCAGTTCAAATGGCTTTGCAGCCTGGCGCACTAACCCACAGCGCCATACCAGGGCTCCTTCTTAAGATTCGTGTTGGGGAGGGGGAAGCTTAGTGTTTGAACAGTGAACCCATTCCCATTCTTTAGGACCTGGAGAGGGCATCATGTTTGGTAAGGTGGAGAGTCAGTAAAAACAGGAAGAGCTCCAATGAGATGGATTGGCACAGTGGTAGCAGCAATGGGCTCAAGCGTAACAACTGTGAAGATGGCGCAGGGCCAGGCAGTGTTTCGTTCTGTTGTGCACAGGGTCGCTCTGAGTCAGAACCAACTCAATGGCACTTAACACCAACAACAATGAACAAAACAACCTGGCTATTTCATTTGCTTAAAGGGGACACGGAGGTGATGCAGGAGTAGCAGGGGACAAAAGACAAGGTACGTCACACAGGAAGGTACCTGAGTGGCCAACAAGCATGATGGCAGTGCTCAGGATCACAAGTCGCAGAGCAGAGGTAAATAGCAGCTGCCAGGAAGGGGGTCAGTAGTCAGCACTCATCCTCCTCATTGTAACCGGCCTGACCTGTCCTCTCACTGGCCAGCCTACCTCCTAGGTGGACATCCCAGACAGGTGGAAGCATACGTCCATAAAAACCACCCTGGGACTCCTGGGGTGGTGCGCTCTAGGATCAGCATCAGACTGTGAACCACAAGATTGACTGTTCAAACCCACCAGCTGCTCCTGGGAAGCCCTATAAAGGGTCACTGTGAATGGACCCAACGCAGCACTTCACAACAAGAAGAAGGTTCCTAAATTTATTCTTAGTAGCTCACCACGCGTGTCTATCAACAGGAGCTGGAGTATAGACTGCTGGTCTCCAGGATGGAATGCTGCTCAGCAGGAACAGGGTAGGACTGACTGGGTGCCCCCTAATGTGGAAGGACCTCGACAGCATCATGCCGGGTTATCAGTCAGAGGGGCAGTGGTATGTACTGCTCTAGCATCTACCACACACACGGCCAGGGAAACTCCAAGCATGTGGGCAGGTGGGCCAGAAAGAGTCACAGAAGACTTCTTAGGAAGCGGGGATGGGGGGTGGGGGAATATTCTTACATTATAGAAATATGCAAATTATGTCTCATTGTTTTGGGGTTTTCTTTAGCTGTTTTGTTTGGAATTTTTTAATGAAAAGCAGTCATGTTATCAGGAGGGACCAGCACCTGGAGAAGGACATCATGTCTGGGTAACTGGAGGGTCAGGAAAGAGGAGTGCAGTGACACAGTGGTGGCAGCAATGGGTTGAAGCCCAGTAACAACTGTGAGGAAGGCACAGGGCCGGGCAGTGTTCCGTTCCGTTGTGTACCAGGTCGCTTACACATCTAACAGACCCAAAGGCTCCTAGCAACAACACAAAAAAGGTCACGTCCAAAAGACTTTTTTCCTCAAAAGACCTCATTTTAAAAGGAAACTAAAAAGCAAAAACCCATGAAGTAATTCTAACACCAGAATTCTGTAGCTTTAAGGGAGAAAAAGGAAGGGGGGTCCACATGAAGTATTTGCTCAAATGACTGATCTGTCACCATTTCAAGAAAAGCATACTCTTCACAGACATCAAAGAACTTTGGGGTAGGGAAGAGAAATCTACACATTTTATTACAAATGTTGGTATGCAAAAAGACGTAACTTTACAACAGAAACGTAGGAAGGAAAATGACCTTTGTTGTTGCTGTTAAGTGCCCTTTAGTTCCTCAGTATATAGGTTAACCCATGTTACCTAGGTCAGATGCGATGTTGCTAACCTTTGCTCACTACAGATTAATTTCAACATTAGTACATTACAGAAAGGACGCCTGGTGTGGCACTGTAGGATCAGCACTGGACAGCAAACTGCAAGGTTGGAGGTTCAAGCACACCAGCTGCTCCCAGGAAACCCTTTACAGGGTTGCTATGAGTGGGAGCCAAAGCAACAGCAATGAAGGTGCCAGGAGGTCACAGTAACGTCATTTAAACTGCTAAGATGGATGGTAATGAGAACAAAACGAGCAATAAAAACAGAAAGTATACAGAAGTTCAGAGGCCAATGCAAGAAAAAATATGATCAATTATACTGAAAAGTGTGTTTTATCTACTGTAAATAGCTGAAATAAAAACAATGAGTTGGGTATTATGGCGCTGTAGGATTAGTACTGGTTGCTAACCACAGGTTGGCGGTTCAAACTCACCAACAGCTCTTGGAAATCTTGTAAGAGTCATTACATGTCAGAACTGACTCAAGGGCACACAACAACATGCTTCAATTCAAAGGAACCCTGGTGGCACAGTGGTTAAGTACCCAGCTGTTAACTGAAAAGTTGTCCCTCCGAGGCAAACAGATGACACCATCCGTTTCCATCAGGATCATGGCCTTGGAAACCCTAAGGAGTAATTCTAGTCTGTCCTGCAGGGTACTATGAGGAAGCCTGACGGGAGAGCAATAGGCTTTGGGATGTCCTGATTCATTAACCCCCAAATCCAAAGCCACTCTACCTCAGAAAACAGGACAGGGACTTTTTGAACACAAGTTACATAAAACTACAAACTATTTCTTGTCTTATTAGATACTGATCAAGAAAGCAGTGCTATTAAAAATGTAATGCCATAAGAGTTAATTAATTCTGCTTGCCCAAGGAACCCCAGGGGGTACAAACAGTTACAACGAACATACTCAGTTATTATCACAAAAAATTGGCAATACAAGTCCACCCAGAGGAATCTCAGAAGAAAGGCCCGGTGAACTAGTACCCAAAAAAATCAGCCACTGAAAATCCTCAGGTGCACAGCTCTCTCCTGACCTACATGGGGTCATCATGAATCAAAATTATCTTGGAGACAACTGGTAAGGCCAAACCAATTGTCATCTTGTGAATTTCAACTCAGAAAGACCCTACAACGAAAAACCCCCTAAACCCACTACCATCCTGTGGGCTCCAACTCCTAAGAGTCCCTATTGTTGTTGTTGTTAGGTGCCATCATCAAGTTGGTACCGACTCACAGCAACATTATGCACAGCAGAACAAAACACTGCCCGATCCTGTTGGCATGCTTGAGTCCATCACAGGATAAAGTGAAGCTGCCTCACAGGGCATCCAAGGCTGCACATATTCATGGCAGCAGACTCCTGCATCTTCTCCCAGGAAGCAGGCAGACCTGAGCCACTGACAGCTCAGCTAGCAGTTAGCTTGTACCCACTATGCCACCAGGCTCCTTATTAAAGGTAAGGCTGACTTATCCAAAAAACCCACTGCACTAAATCAACAGAAAAAGCAAAAGTTTTCAATATTTTCTTACCACTTTTACAACACAGGGTGCATCACTGCCGACTGATTTTGAAGAATTCATATCAGCTGTTAAAACAAGTGAAATATTTAATAACAGAACAAGCATTATTACCAATTATGTATTATGAAGCTTATATTAATATTAAGGTCTGTGTATGTATCTGTTACCCCTAGAAAGATTAAATTCTTTAATCCCAAATACAAATCATCATAGTAAATTTCATCAATTTTAAGATTTTTTTTCATGTTTAACATGCCTGAAATTAGAATGCATCTTATAATGATATGTATCTTCAATTCAATCATCAATTACATTAAACAGAGTTAAAGATTTCTGTAATTAAAAATACTAAGAGCCTTTGCTCTGCTAGTGTGTGTATCATGAATTCCCAAGGGGAACCTAACTTAGACAGTTCCTTAATACTATGAACAATTTCTCAATGCTGTGGGATCATTTAAAGGAGGAACATTTGCGAAGTTAAGAAACTCCAGCTAAAGTTCCAGAAGGCAATCACAGACCAAATGCCCACGGGCATCCAGTCAATTCCGACTCATGGTGACCTTATAGGTCAGAGTAGAACTGCTCCCTGGGTTGCTAAGACTGTAAATCTTTAAGGGGACAGCCAGCCAGCTTCTTTACAGTAGTTGGTAGGCACAAGCTGCCTCCCTTAGTAGCCTAGCACTTAACCCACTGCACCAGCAAAAGCCCTAGTTTGGGGCCCAAAGCTGAGTGTTCTGGCTTCAGCTTGCCATTCACAATCTGACCGTGACTACCCCTCTCGTTCCTGTTCATGGGAGATGAAGGGAGGAACAGAAGGCTGACAGTAAGGAATCTCATAGCATCCCTCTTCTCCTGAAGCCCACAGGCCATGGAGGGGGCACAGCGCACTTAGGCATGCTCCCCAAGATGGAGCTGGGAAGGGAAAGTGAAGCAGGAAGAGAGGGGGCAGTGGTGTGCCCCAGTGGGAAGACTGGAAGCGAGGCTGTCCTGTGGGCAGAGCAGCACATGCCCTGACTGGGGCAGGAAGTGAGAGGAAAGAAGAGGCCCAGAGAACTGGAAGGCTGTAGCTTTGACAAGAATGAGCCACTGGGGGCTCTGAGCAAGAAGTGATAAGGCTGGCCCCTGGTTTTTAAGGACTCCTCGAGAGAAGGAGCTCCAACAGGCGTGTGGTGGCCTGGGTCAGAGGTAACAGAGGAGCTCAGGTGTCACCACAGCGAGGGGCTGGAGCTGTGGGCACTGTCAAATGTTACCCAGGCAGGAGATGGAAACAACACCAGAGAAGCACTGTTAGCTGAAAATCAGGACGTGGCCTTCTACAGAAGGGCAGACGGTCTGGCCAAGTCCTCCAGCACTGGAGAGACAGACGAACCCCAGACCCACCACTCAGCAGGGAAGCAGCCCCACAATCCTTCCACCTCAGGACGGGACAGCGAGTGAGTGGGTAGAGGTCTGAACGGCCTGAGATTGGTAATCCTCCAGTACAGAAACAGGGCCAGGATTTTAAAAGAGTGTTTCACGTGTAAAGTATGAAAATGGAAATCTACTCCAAACGAATAGTGTACCATGCCAACGAGGAAAGGGGCAATGTGGAGTTTCCTGTCCAGCCATCCCACAGTAGGGCCAGCTCATCTCCTCTGTCATCGCCTCTAAATCACAATGTCACACCACATACAGCTGCCTGGCAGGCACTGCTGGTTTCATGTTTTACCCTGATCTTCCTCTTGGGTCAAATAGAGCCTAGTTCCATAGAATGGTTTTGGCTTTGCTGAGCGGCACAAACAATCAAGCAGTCTACCACTAGCTGAAAGGTTGGTGGTTTGAACCCACCCAGAGGCACCTCAAAAGACAGGCCTGCTGTTCTGCTTCCGATGGAGCACTACTCTGTGCACGTGGGATGGCCGGGAGTAGGGATCATCTCAAAGACAAGGAACAAGTTCACAGAACCAACACCTAGCTCTCGAGAGCAGGTGGCAGTGACCCGCAGGACTTGCACTTATGAAAGAGAGGAACTAAAGCAGCGGCCCTTAGATTGGCCTCGCAAAGCCACCTCCAGAGAGTGCGGCTGACCAATTGTAGCCCCTGGCCCTGCGTCTCCTCTGTGACTATAGTCAGTGGTTCTCGGATGCCAGCATCACAGGCTCCTGGAGGACTTGCGAGAACACATCTGATTCTGTTCTAGCCGGTTCTCAAGCGATGAGGCCCTGTGCTGCTTTAATACTGAGTCAGATACTACTTGAAAACAAAGGCTTCCACTACTCAAAGTAACTTTCTATAATAGGCAACAAATGTCAGAAGTGGGTTGAGGACAGCATGGAAAAGTCAGAAGTCTGAATTATACAGATCATGGCTTATATTCTTGCAGGTGCAAACAGCTTTAGAGAAACATCAGGTAAAGTACTTGTGAAACCAGTAACAGAATCTCGGGCTTCCACAATGGATCCCTGGAAATTTCAGTAAGTATGGAAAAGAGTCGCCCATTGAAGCCTTTACTCAGTTTCTGGGTAGCTGTCTTATTCTATTAGGATGAGGATTGAGGTCATTTAAGGGGTGGAAAAATCCACATTTGTAGCAGGTCCAATGGGACTCTCACTGAGGAGAGGGCAGAGGGGGTGATGACTAGGAAGGGTCAGTGTGCTGAAGCCAGAGTGCACACCAGTAAGCAGGACCCAGAACCAGAGCTCCTTCTGTCGTGAAATTAACCATCTTTTTCACTCCTGTACTGGTGGTGCAGTAGGTTAAGTGTCGTACTAACTGAACTCAAGGGTTCGAACCCACCAGTGGCTCTGCGGGAGAAAGGTGCGGATTTCTAGTCTCAGAAACCTGATGGAGCAGTCCTACAGGAACCAGCTCGGAGGCGGTGGGAGTGGACATCAGAAATGCACCTCTGCTTACTCATATAGTGTCAGGAAAGCCCTGAAAAATGGCTGTCATCAGAAGGCAGCAGACCAACCTGTGCATTCACAATGAGAAACAGGCACACACTCACCGAGATATATGCACCCAAAGCCGCCCTGGCCAACGGGCAGTCCCAGCTTCCACTCTTTTTTGGACATGTCGATCATCACCTCCCCGGCCGGGAACTGCTCAGCAAGGCGTCTCTTCTTGGGGCCTGCTTTTCCACCTTGTGCTGCCTTTACACGGGGCATCCTCACTGTCACAGAAGACAAAACTTTTCTCACAACACATTCAGCCTGCAGGTACACAACACCCACCATGTACCGCGCCAGCAGGTGTTATCCAACACCCACCATGAACTTGGGCAACAGGGATACAACACCCACAAAGAACTTGGACAATAGGCATCCAACACCCATCATGAACT
>NW_006408543.1:3213112-3240766 GCF_000296735.1 Chrysochloris asiatica | reverse complement strand
CAACAGGGATCCAACACCCACCATGAACTTGGACAACAGGGATCCAACACCCACCATGAACTTAGACAACAGGGATCCAACACCCACCATAAACTAGGACAACAGGGATCCAACACCCACCATGAACTAGGACAACAGGGATCCAACACCCACCATGAATTAGGACAAGAGGGATCCAACACCCACCATGAACTTAGACAACAGAGATCCAACATCCATCATGAACTTGGACAACAAGTATCCAGCACTCACAATATACTCCAGCAAGTGTCCAATACTCACTATGTAACTTGTTCAGCAGCTGTCCAAAACCCATAATGTATTCAGACAGGTGTCTAATGCCCACAAAGAACTTGAACAGGAAACTACCACCCATAATACACTCAAACAGGAAACTACCACCCACAATACACTCAAACAGGAAACCACCACCCACAATACACTCAAACAGGAAACTACCACCTACAATATACTCAAACAGGAAGCTACCACCCACAATATATTCGAACAGGTATCCAATATCCACAATGTACTCAGAAAAGTCAAAGCACATCTCCCACTGGAAAGCGTCTGCGCAACAGAGAGGTGCAAGTCCCCATGCACTCTGAAATGGACACAGAAGTCAAGCTCATTCTGATCTGTAACGGTTTCATTTGATGAACTCTAAACAGTGAAGGAAACAGGACATAAAATGATCGTTGCAATTACTTTCAAGAAAATACTTCCTTTAATTTCTGGTGGCACAATGTCATCTCTGACTAAAAAGAACTGCTCTATGGAGAGGAAAAGTGTACCAATTCAAACACATACTTTTTAGCACTGCAATGAGGAGCTTACAAAGGTCAGTGTTGATATGACACATAATACAAAAAAAAAAAAGAAAACATAAAACAGTTCCATACAAAGAAAGGCAAAAGGAAAGGGAAGTCTGGCTCATGCTAAATGCTTTAATGCAGGTTCCAATCCATCTTCACAGGGTCCTAGTGTGGCTCCATATGATAAGCACTGGACTTCTCACCACAAGGTCAGCAGTTCAAACCCACCCACCGATCCTCAGAAACACTATACAAGGTCGCTATGAGTCAGAACCAACTGGATGGCACTGAATACCAACAAGTGAGTACAAACAATACTGGTGTGGTGCTTGCTGTACGATAAGCACTGCTAACCACAAGGTCAATGGTTCAAACTGCAAGGTTGGCAGTTCAAACTCAGCAGTCCCTTCTCAGAAACCCTACACAGGGTCGCTGAGTCTGAACCGACTACTCAGCACTTAACAACAACAACATCCATCCTCACAGCTCCGTGAAGATTACATTAGCATCCCATTTTACAGATGAGGAAATTAAGGCTCTGTCAAGTGGAGTCACTTCTCCAAGGTTAGAGAGCTAGGCAGTAATGAAATTTCTATGCCGACTGGTAAGTCACAGACTCAAACAAACAAAAAAAGAGGTAATTTTTCTTTGAAAGAAATATGAAGGGGCCTCAAAAATTTTGCAAAAAAATTCATTACCTTTTAACTTCATTTCCCCACAAATGCTCGAAGCCCTTTACCCATAATCCTGGGGAGCATGGTGACTCTGTAAAATAAGCGCTGGGCTCCAAACCACAAGCTTGGTGAGTCAAGCCGAGCAGCTGCGCCACAGAGAAAGATGAGGCTTTCTGCTCCCGCAAAATTGTAAATCTTGGAAAATCCTGTACAAGAGTCAGAGTTGACGGTACAGCACTTAACAACAATAACCCATAATACTTTCCAAATATTAAAATGGAAGCTTTCAAAATTATACCCAACTTTATCAAGTCCACAAAGAGTCCTTTTCTATTTGATTATTCCCTACAGTAGTCAAGGTTGTTTAAATTAAGGTTTTTAAAAAATTACCCTTTTCTAACTCCAAATAGTGAGAAAACCACCTTTTGCATTTTTCTGAAATCCCTTTCCTTCAGGAAGATAAATTCCAGTCCAGCATCTATATGATATAAATCATGGTCGACCAGTATCTTTCCTCCCAAGTAAGCAGTCTGCCTTTATTCTTAGTTGTGTGCCTGTAGTCAGTTAATTAAAACTGATTGTAAAATTTAATTGCAGGTTGGAAGGAGCTGGTTTCTGGCCTAAAGAGCTACACCGAATGGAAGTCACACTACCAGGTCCCTCGTGGCCTTTGAAAAGTACTGCTCCTGAGAGCTACCAGGGACTGGGGGGGACGGTTTGCAGCATAGTTTGTGAGTCCTACTAAATTCCCCCATAAAACCTAGGGAAAACAATGCCTCTCTCTCCTCTAACCCCAAAACTTGAGCGGGTGAAGACAAACCACAGAATGGTCGATCTGTGGCATCAACAACTGGAAAGGAAACAGCAGTGGAAGAAAGTGATGGCGCCTCCCAGGAGCCCTCCCCACATCATCAGTGAGGCCTTGGGAGAAGGCAGCCGAAACCAGCAGGGGCTCTGCACGTAGGTGGAGCATAGGAGAGTGAGGGGCCCTGCAGGTGTGGCAGGACCTGAGGAGACTCTCAAAACTGACCAATGCTCCCTCCCATGCTAAGCAGAACCTGTTAGGCATGGACTGCATGCAACTCCGCATCATAGGACAAGGCCAACAACGACAGGTACGAAGGAGCCCCAGAAGACAGGATAAAGTCAACCACAGCCACCATGTAAAGCAAAACGCACTCCAGCATTAACAGAAAACAATCAAGGCCTAGTCACATACAAAGTTGGCGCATCCACACACTGACAAAAATGTATACGATACATAGACAAGATCCAAATATTTTTTTCATTCAACTTGGTATGTGATTTGCTGAATGTAAAACTGATGATCTGCTCTGTAAACTTCCACTCAATTCACAAGAAAAATTTGGTTTTAAAAAAATTGTATTTGGAGATGAAGACTAAATTATAAAATAAGAAACGACTGAATGACTTAAAAGGAAAACGCTTTAAAACACAAAAAGGGGGAAGAAACAGAAACCATTTTAAGAGGCAATCCCAAATTCAGAAGATTGGGAAAGAAGAATGGGAAAAGGCAAGAGTCAGCACAAAGAAAAACCACCTGCTACAAAGGCTGAACTTCACTAACACTTCCAGGGAAACTACCAATCAAAAAAGCACACCACACCCATGAAGAAACCTGCCCCCAAATGGCCAGCATCAAGACCATCTACTAAATGACTAGGCCTCAGGAAGAGAAAACAGTCTGAACAGCAGGCAAAAGGAAAAAAGACGAAACAGCAGATCTTACGAGGAAAATAAAATCAGATTGTCATCACACTTTGACAGCAACACTTTATGCCAGGAAAAAAAAAAAAAAAAGGAGTAACATATTTAAGACTCAAGGAAAGAAAACATGAACCAAAAATGTTACACCCAGCTAAATTTCAACTATAAAGACTCAAGGAAAGAAAACATGAGCCAAAGATGTTACACCCAGCTAAATTTCAAGTATAAAGACTGCAAAGTGTTATCAACAAGGAAAAGAGGATGAGGAATCTACTCAAGAAAAAGTTGGGAAGACGGTCCCACTATCCAAAGATGGGACAACCTAAGTTTGTCAATGAAGACAATGACCACAGTGGATTAAAACACATACAATGGGGAAACCCCAGAATTTGCAATAGCAACAAGGAGAAAACCTTTGGGGGATAAGAAGAAACCACTCAGTTGTGAAAATTGGTGAATGCAGGGAAGAATCAAGCATGTACCCTCTTTCCTTTACGAATTGTACCACCAGGGAAGCAGCTGAGAAGCAGAGAAATTTCTCCTAGAAGAAATAGTTCAGCTAATAAATGACGAATAGTTTTGGATGACCACCATTTGCAACCCCTAGTGAATTAAGTGTCACTGATGGCTACTAATAACAAAACTATGAGCGCTATCAAGGCACTACATACCTCCTGATAAAGAACACCAAAAGCCCTGGTATCCGCTAACTGAAAGTTGGCAGTTTGAACCCACCCAGAGGCTCTGCGGGAGAAAAACCGTGCGACGTGCTTCTGTAAACACAGCAGGCAAGAAAACCCCATGAGACCATTAGGTTGTCACCTGGGATCACAATGGTCAGAAAATCTAATTAACGAAGGACACACAAGGTTAGCCAGTGGTTTAAACCCACTGGCTGCTCCTTGGAAACCCTATACAGGGTCACTATGAGTCCAATTCTGACTCTAAGACCCTTAACAACCACCTACTGGCAAGGATCCTTGGGTGGTGCAAATGGTTAATGTGCTCAGCCCATTGTGGTTGTTAAGTGCCATCGAGTCGGTACCAACCCATAGCGACCCTGTACAGGGTTTCCGAGGCTGTAAATCTTTACGGGAGCAGAACGCCTCATCTTTCTCCCGCAGAGTGGCTAGTAGTTTTGAACTGCTGACCTTAAGACTGGCAGCCCGATTTGTAACCACTACGCTCCCAGAGCTCCATATAAGCACCCTGAAAGAATGTCCAGGGAATCACTTTCAGAAAACCCTATAGGGCATGTGAGGTTGCTCTGAGTCGGAATCGGTGATGGCAGCTGGTCTAGTTTACCCGTCAGGAAGGTTTTCACTTTTTTCTTTTGAATGATTAGTCATTTATTTTCTTAGCGGCATTCCTCATCTTCTATGTTGTTGTTGTTAAGTGCCATCGTGTCAGTTCTGACTCACAGTTACCCTATATAGTGTTTCTAAGGAGCAGATGGTGAGCTTGACCCAATGACCCTGCAGTTCAAACTGACCTTGCAGTCCAGCGCATTAACCCGCAGCACTATACCAGGACTTCCTCTATAGTGAGGAAACGATTACCTTTGGTATTATACTTTGCCAGTTGATTATTTTCAACTTTTGGATTTTGTGTCACTCGTAGGAAGACCTCCTGGAGGCCAGCACATTTTGAAATCACTCCTTGTTTCTCTTGATAGTGGTCTGACTCTAGTCTGCTGCTGGTGCAGTGGTTGGCTGAGCTGGGATGCTAACAGCGATGACACTAAGAGTGGGGAGGGCGGCTTTTTCAAATCTTCTCCAGGTTTTCTTCTCTTCTTCAGTCACACAGACACCCCAGGGCTTCCACAAGGTTCAAGGAACTGAAAGCGAATGTATCACACCATCCAAGTGCAAACAGGACAATAGAAAGGTGTGCAGACACAGCTCCTAGGTTTCCAGCTTCTGTGCAAACAAGACAGATAATGAATTAGTCCTGGACACGAGCTCCGTGCCTGGGTTCACAGCGCCTCAAACTTGTCTGCCCCATGCAAGGAGAAGGTACTGAAACACACCCCCAGTACTCCCTGGCACAAAAGTTCTTCAAGAACTTCCCCTCCTCCGGCGGCCCCTCAAGAAAAAAGATGTGGAACCTCCTTCCTGCTAGCCCTGCAGCCTAGGGGAGTCCTCAGACAGCAGAATTCAAAGCCTGCTTGTCAAGAGGGGCAATGGGTCAACCATCCCCCCTTAAAAATGGATACTAAAGACAAACGAACATTTTAGCCATCCTTCCATCACTCGTTTGTCAGTGTGTTGTTGTGTGGTGGCTTCTGTGTTGCTGCGATACTAGAAGCTCTGCCGCTGGTATTTCAAATACCAGAAAGGTCACCCAGGGTTCACAGGTTTCAGCAGAACTTCCAAACCAAAACACACCAGGAAGTAGGAAGGGGTGGACTACGGCTTCTGAAAAACCAGCCACTGCAAACCTTAGGAACTGCAGCGGAGCACTGTCTGATCTTTGCCAGAGATGGCCCCTAAGGTTGGAAGGCACGCAAAATATGGCTGGGGAAGAGCTGCCTCCTCAAGGAAGAGTCAACCTTACTGAGCTAGATGGGGCAATGCTTTTGGGACCGCAAACGTCCATTAACAATTACAGCATGGAATGCATGAGGTAAGAACCTAGGAAAATTGGAAGCCCTTCACAACTGTTGCTGTTAGGAGCTGTGGAGTTGATTCCGACACACAGCAAATGCTTGCTGGAAAAGAGCACTCCCGAGCCAGCTTGACACTTCCTGTGTGTGCACCCAGTCCTGCTGTCCTGGGTCAGCCCATTTCATGGGGGGGGGGGAATCTCCCTCTTTTTCTTTTTCACTGAATGACCCTCAAAGCTTACCTGGCATGATGTTCTTTTTCAGGGACGGGTCCTTCCTTTGCACATGTTGATCCACAGAATGAGAGGTAGAGTCCTGCCATTCTCACTTCTAAGGAGCATTCTGGCTGTCCATTTTCCAAGCCAGATTCATCTGTTTTCCTGGCAGTCCACGGTATTCACAATGTTCTTTGCCAACATCATAATTCAACTGCACTGGTTCTTCTACAGTCTTCCTGATTCACTGTCCAACTTCAACAAGGATATGAAGTGACTGAAAAAGACCACGGATCCGACCCAATCAGGCTCACCTCAGTCCTCAAGCTCACATCCCTGCTCTTAAACACTTACAAGTCTTGTATAGCAGATTTGCATTTGAGTTCTTGACTGCTGCTCCCATGCGCATTGATTATGGATCCAAGCAAAATGAAGTTCAACAATTTCAATCATTTCTGTTTACTATGACGTTATTTACTAGTTCAGTTGTGAGGATTTTCATTATCTTTACACTGAGGTGCAATCCATATTGAAAGCTGCAGTCTTTAAGACCTCTTCCCTTCCAGGAAGCAAGGTGGTGTCACCTGCACATCTCAGATTGTTGATGAGTCCTCCTCCAATCCTGATGCTACATTTTCCTTCATATAAACCAGCTTCTTGTATTATTTGCTCAGCACACAGACTAAGTAAGTACAGTGAAAAGCTACAACCGTGGCACATACCGTTCCTGATTTTAAACCAGTCAGTAGTATGCCCCCTTGTTCTGTTCAAACTGCTGCTTGACCTATGTACAGGTTTCTCATGAGCACAAGTGTTCTGGAGTACTAATTCTTCACAATGTTATCCAGAGTTTGTCATGATCCACATAGGCTAATGTCTTTGCATAGTCAAAAAAGTACAGGTAAACATCTTTCTGGAAATCTCTGATTTTAGCTAAGATTCACCTAGTGTCAGCAATGATATCCCTCATTCCACATTCTCTTCTGAATCCAGCTTGAATTTCTGGCAATTCCCTGTAAATGCACTGTTGAAACCATCTCTGAATTATCTTCAACAAATTTTTACTTGCATGTGATATAAATGATACTGTTTGATAGATTTCCACATTCCAATGGGTCAGTCATCATTCTTTGGAATAGGTACAAATATGGATCTCTTCTAACCTTCCAATCTCTTCTAATCTTCTAATAGCTTCCATTTCATTTAATTCAAAAACTAAATGTAACACACAAAGATCAATCTCCTAGGAAAAATTGGTAGTTGGAAAATATGGACTTGGTAATAGAAATTATGTTTGAGGTCACATGACAGAATTTTGTAAGATCAACTTATTCACTGCAAATACATTTTCAGCAACATAAACGGCGACCATACACGTGGATCACACCAGATGGAAAACACACGAATCAAATCAACTTACATTTGTGAGCAGATATGATAGAGAAGCTAAAGGTTATCAGTCAGAACAAGGCCAGGGATCCACGGCAGAACAGTCCACGGTCATGGGGAAGAAATGACCAAAGGGAAGAAGCAGGTCTCTCGGGACCGTGTTCTACACCCCAATGTGAGGGCTGTGAGACTGTTTTGTGAGAATGCAGTAAATGGCACAAACCCTAAGTGTTGTACAGCTGGGCTCTAGTCAGGAGACAGAAACGGTAATACAATTATTAACAAGGAACAGGTAGCTGGGAGTGAAGAGGTCCCTGAGAGCAGAGGATGCAAGTGATGGAGCACCTACCACCTCTCAGGTGATGAACCTGAGCCTTGACAGGGGGCAAAGCAGCTCCCTGGGGTGCCAAGGGCTGCAGGAAGCCTTCCTGAGAGATATGACAACCAACGCAAGCACACTAGACCCACTAGAGCATCCCCTCCTGTTGGCCAAGTCTCCCCCGCGACTGACCACCTCTGCCCTGTGCTGACAAAGAAGGTATAGTGTCACCAAGCAGGGCAAAGAAGGAGTGCTGAGGAGCTGAGGATGCAAACGGATAACAGGCATGATCTTTACATATGTGGGACCACACTCAGACCAAGATACAGAATAGCCCATCACCATGAACACTCCCTAACGCCTGTTCTACCACCACCCAACCCATTCCTAGTCTCCAAAAGACATGGGCTGTGGCCCTCAGTATCCCCTTGTTCTGTTCAAACTGCTGCTTGACCTATGTACAGGTTTCTCATGAGCACAATTAAGTGTTCTGGAGGACTCATTCTTCAGTGCCCAAGGACACTCCCACCAACTCTCTGAGACGCCTTTCAACCCCTCCTCCCAAACCCTGGTTCCACCTTCCCTGCTTCTCCCATTTTCTAGTTCAGAATTGTAGTCTCCTAGTTCCGGAACATGTGTTTCTCAATTTCACTGCTTTTCCAATGATTTCTGGAAAAAGGAAAGGAGACTTTTTGAAATCCAACAGTGCCTTCTGAAAAATCATACTAAATAAAACCACCACACATATTTGCCTCAGTAAGGTAAGTTTTCTAAAGAAGTTTAACACTAATTTGAATCAAATCAATGCTTTAGGAACATTCTAGGTGTCCTCTGGAGTCCTAGAGTGGCACTGTGGTCTAATGCGCTGCACTACATAATTGGTTTGAACAGCAGGGTCAGAGGTTCAAGCTCACCAACTGCTGCTCAGAAACCCTATACAGGGTTGCTATGGGTCAGAATCGACTTTATGGCACTTCACAACAAGACGTTTCCTCCATTCATGAAATGAACCCTGGTGTTGCAGTGGATTAGGCACTGGGCTGCTCACCGCATGGTCGGAGGGCTGACCCCACCAGCCACTCCTCAGGAGAACGATGAGGCTTCTGCTTCAGTGGAGATGTCCACCTCAGATTCCCTAGAAAGCAACTCTACTCTGTCCTCCAGGGTCACCAGAAATTGCAATCAACTTCATGGCAGGCAGTTGGATCCACAATAAACCAATTATCTGCACTAAGGGTTTTAGTAAAGAAACAAGAGTGAGGCACGACCGTGAGCCAGATTAGATCATTCTGTGGCATTCCCATGCGCAACGCCGTTCTGACAGTAGCCAACTCGGCTAAGAGGCCTTCACTAAAAAGAAACAGTTGATCACATTACCCATGACGTCATCTGGCCACTTCTTTTCCCACTCATGTTCAATGAAACGTAGATGCAACTGAAAACACATCAAGATGCAAATCCACAGAGCCCTTTGCTGAAATCGCTGGTATATTCCATATTAGCATGTTCACCAAAATGTAACCGCAAACAGAGTAATTATGGCACTAGAGTTATTAAATATACAAAGCAAGCTTGGAACTATGCACATTCAAAAAGAATTCCAGCGGCAATCAACTTTTCTATCTGAAACAATGCTCTAATTAATAGTCAGCTCTGATGACAAAATGGTCCTCGGTTTTTCGGTTAACATTCCCCAAAAAAGCTAAGCTATAAATATTAAAATGAATTCTTGTGAATAGATTTTAAAAATCTCAATAACTAAATTTATCACAATATGGTACTGCATTTAGACAACTGGCAATTCTCAAGTCTTGGATTCAAATTTGGAAGAATTCTTTTTCCATCTTTGTAATCTTGTAGGAAAAGGCTGACTGGACGGCCACAATGCCACTCCCATACTGAGTCTGTCACCCCACCACGCCCAGCGGGTAGTAACTGTGCTGAGGACCGGACCCCTGCAAGCTTCCCGACGGGGTTCACATGTTACTATGAAACATTAATGTCATAAACCTGTCCACCAGGTTTCTCAGCCATTCACAGACAACTCTGCACACACAGGACTACTTGCCATTCCAGGAACGTGGGAACAGCTGCTCTCCTCTCCACTCTGTAGCCGACATTTCCCAGTCTCGTTTCCTCAGACACAAGTGGTGTGGCACTTACTAAACGTAGTAACTGCTGCTCAGAGTGACAAGGGTGTCCACTCATTCTATTCTCCATCAGTGTATAAAGAGCCTCGATGACACAGTGCCTAAGGCACACAGCAACTCACAGAAAGGTCGACAGTTCAAACCCACCAGCAGCTCAGTGGGAGAACGATGTGGCAGTCTGTTTCCAGAGATGACAGCCTTGGAAACGCTGCGGGGCACTTCTACTCTGTCCTACAGGGTCACACTGAGTCCGAACCACTTTGACGGCAGTGCTTTGGTTTGGCTTTGGAGTTAGTGCATACACTCCTTAGTATGAGAGCCATCTTGTTCATAATCACACTGTGTCTGGCAGAAAGTCAATCAATTCAGAAAGCTAAACATCCCATGCAAGTAAAGTTGTACTAAAGGTAATACAAAAACAGCTGCAAGCATACACTGACAGAGAACTTCCAGAGGTTCAAATAGGATTCAAAAGACGACGTGGAACGAGGGGTATCACTGCTGACGTAAAGATGTGTCTTGGCTGAAAACAGAGAATACCAGAATGATGATTACCTGTGCTCTACTGTCTACGCAAAAGCTTTCGATTGTGTGGGTCATGACAAGCTATGGACAACACTGAGAAGTATTCTGGAATACTTAATTGTGCTCATGAGGACTCTGTACATGGACCAAGAGGCAAGAGGCAGTTTGTCTGAAAAGAACAAAGGACACAGAACAGTTTAAAATTGGGAAAGGAGTGCACAAGGCTTGTATCCTTTCACCATACTTATTCAATCTGTATGGGGAGCAAATAATCCAAGAAGCTGGATTATATGAAGAAGAGTATGGCATCAAGATTGGAGGAAGACTCATTAAAAACCTGCGATATGCAGATGATACAATCTTGCTTGCTGAAAAGTAAAGAGGACTTAAAATACTTACTGATGAAGATCATAAACCAGTCTTTGGTATGGGTTGCACCACAATGTAAAGAAAACAAAAACCTCACCCTTGGGCAAATAAACAGCATTCTTATCAACAGAGAAAAGACTGAAGTTATCAAGGACTTCATTTTGCTCAGATCAACCATCAACACTCATGGAAGCAGCAGTCAAGAAATGAAATGATATACTGCATTAGGCAAATCTGCTGCAGAAGACCTGAAGAGCACAGATGTCAGCTTGAGGCCTAAGGTGTACCTGACCCAAGCCATAATATTTTCAATAACTTCATATGCATGCAAAAGCTGGACAGTGAATAAGGAAGATAGCAGAAGAATTAATGCATTTGTATAGTGGTGTTGGAGGAGAACATTGAAAGTGCCATGAGCTGCCAAAAGAACAAACAGATTTATGTTGGAGTGCTCCTTAGAAGTCAGACTCCGCCTCTCATACTTCAGACATATTGTCAGGAGGGACCAGTCACTGGAGAAGGATATCATGTTTGGTAAACTGGAGGGTCAGAGGAAGACTGCCAACAAGACGGATTGGCACAGTGGCAGCATCAATGGGCTCAGGCATAACAATTGTGGGGTTGGCACAGGACTGGACAGTGTTTTCTTCTCTTGGGCAGAGGGTTGCTATGAGTCGGTACCAATGGGATGGCACCTAACAACAACAAACAGCACCAAAGTTGTGCTTTTCTTTTCAAGTACCTGAATTCTAACTTGATGCTCACTGTACACCAACCCACTGCAGTAGGAAGTGCACTCCTTCTAAAAGGCTTTGTTGCTTTGTTCAAAGCAAGGACATGTGCCACCTGAGCAACAGCAGTAAGCACTAAGGGACAATGAGTGAAGGCAGCAGGACAGGGAGCATGGACTGAAGGGAGGGTCGCACACTGACCTGGTGTGATACTGACTGGCCAGGATTCTCAGTGGTTCAGATCTGATCAGCTCTGACCTGATGCAGTTACTCTCTGTACTAGAAAGCCTCCCTTCTGTGATGTTGATGGAGTGCTGGGCTGGCACTGCAGGATAATGTACTGGACCCCAAGGTCAGTGTCAACTACAAGGTTGGCAGCTCAAACTTCCCAGCCTCTCCTTAGAAACCCTATACAGGGTCTGTATGAATCAGAATCGAAGGCACTTAACAACAAAAACACAATGTTAACGAGGCCAGCTGCAATCTCCACGATGGGGTTGTACCTTGAGTCAATCTCTTTTGAGGCATAAAAGGAGAGAGAAGTGAGCAGAGCTCAGAAGGACCTCCTATCACCAGGAAAGGAGAGCCGGGAGTGGATGCCTCCTCTGGACCTGGGCTCCCAGCACTGAGAAGCTCCTACATCCAGGGGAAGACTGAGGCCAAGACCCATGGAGCTCTCCAAGGCAGGCTGGGCCCACAGAGGCGGAAAGGAGACCGTCATAGACAAGGCCTTCCCCTAGAGCCAACACTGTGAATTTGAACTTCTAGCCTCCTAACTGAGAGAATACATTTCTGGGTGTTAAAGCCTCTAGAGTCTCGGTATGACGCTGTCGGATAAGCAATGGACTGCAAGCTTGGTTTGAATCACAAGGTTGACGGTTTAAATCACCCGTTGCTAATCCTAACCCTCTATCGGGTTGCTGCTATAAGTCAGAACCGACTAGACAACATTTAACAACTGCCTTGCACTTGTGCTATCTGTTATAGCAGCGATGGAAAACTAAAACACCTACCTGGCCAAGCTGGTCATGGTCCCTAGGGCAGTGCATCCAGCAGCAAACAGAGCAAGGGCTTACGGTAAACATGTCAAAGGGCAGGGGGTGGAGTGCTCGTCCAGGGCACAGGCAACTGTGAGCTGGTCACCAGAGCTGCTGCCTGGAGACATGACTGGGGAGCACACAGCTCCCAGTCCTTGCAAAGCACATAGAAACCCCTGAGCTCAGACCATCAAAGAAGTGATGCTTTTTTTAAAAGCTGAGACAAGCTGCCCCACCCAAACCAAGACTCCAGTGCTACTAGAAACAAACGACATTAGTGGCCGGTGGTCTCAGAAACCTGCTACTATCTCCCTCTAGGGTTTCTAAGTGTCATCTGGATGGCCACGCAGTGACTGATTTTTCCAAAACACCTCCGAAATACAGAATACCTCCTTGGAGCCAGGCTACAAAGATGACTGAAACGCACCCTCTGGGCTCAAGGCGCCAAAGTGGCCCCACATACCTGAGGGTCTACAGCTTGTGCCTGCAGCTGCCAAGCAGGGTCAATCATCAAAAAGTTTAAAAAGCCAACTCTCTGGTAAAGCCTGGTTTGGAATCCTCTCACAAAGCTCTGCATTTGAGTGGGCAGTTGTAGACACCCCCTCAGTGTGTGTGTGGGGGGGGGGGGGACAATGCCTCTCCGGATTGTGTGGGCAACAGGGCTCCTGGAAAGCCGTTTCCTGTTATAGTCAGCACCAGGAAGTTGACTACATGCAGCATACACGCCGTGCCGTAACTACCCCACCACCCACGGCAGTGGTTCTGCATTCTGACTGCCCAGCAGAACCACTGTGCATCTGGTTGCTTTAGGACTGCACGCAGATAACGTGGATACAAAAGGGGCCTGGGACCTGGGTGGTGTGAAACATGAAATCATTCATGTTCCAACTCTGCTGGATTAGTGCAATTTCATAAAGTCCTCGCCTGTGGATGAAAAAGGTGGGAAATATAAAAACGAGTGAGTGAGTGAATGAAGCAGGAGGAGGCAGCAGAGCAGTCACCCCGCCCCTCCTATCTGAACCCTAAACCAAACAGACTCGTTAGTATTTCAAAGGTGTTTGGGATTAAAGGGTAATTAATTACATGTTTCAGTGTAGATGGCGTCTTGCCTAACTACAGTCAATCAGAAAATAAAATCAAACCCCAGACCATCCACCAAGAAACAACTGCATCACCTCTTTTGCTAAATAAATAACATCAGGACCAATCTGAAAGCAATACATCTCAGGACAGTCTCTTGCAAATGAGGCGGCTACTCAGGACTGCCCCACGCCTGCCAGCGGTGCTAAGACAGCATGTGACCAAGCACACGGAGTCCTCACAGCCACCAGTTTGGGTTGTGAATTCTGTTCACCCAGGTTAACAGTGACAGGCAGAGTAACTACTCCAGAGTGCTTACGAGACTGTACATTTTTATCGGACAGACAGCCTGGAGAATTCAAGCCACCAGCCTTTCAATGAGCTGCGCAATGCTTTACAAGCACGCCATCAGGGACGCCCAGTCAATGCCCTGGTTTCAAACATTAAACACAAACTGTGGCACAATCCTCCTCGGGTTTTCACAACTCAGCTGCAGAGGCTTCGTGAAGACGGGCTTCAGACTAAGGAGGAAAGTGGTTTCTTCAGAGAAGACTCCCTTCTTCCCAGCCAGCTTGTTTTCACTGGTACAAGAAAAGCCAGGCATGGCAGATTATGACATTTGGTGGTATCACGAATAAAATGCTTAAAATACAGTTATCTAATGCCACCTCCTGATGTGGCAATGTGGGCTAATTCGCCAGACTGCAAAGCCATTTGAACTGCAAGATCAGCGGTTCAAGCTCACCAGCTGCTCCTCAGAAACCCTATACAGGGTCGCTATGGGCCGGAACCTACTCAACAGCACTTCACAACAACAACAATGCCACCTCAACTATTATTCCCCTGAAGTGATTTCTAAAAGTTATAGAAAACGAATGCTAACTATAGAATTGGTCCTTGACATTGAAACTCAAGTCAATATCCCTGCCCACCACTGCTTCCTACCAAGAGCACGTGCCACAGCGCAGACCTGCAGACAGCCGACTTCGCTTTCTTACTTCTGCCCCGGTGGTTAGAGGCCCCTCTCCGCGAGTCCTGGCAGGGCGTTCACACCCTAGGGAGAACCAGCCTGACGGGGTGCGATTCAAAGGGGCACGGCTTGTGGGCCACACACCCCCACAAAAAGCACTAAAAAGAACACTTCTCTGTAAAGCAAAACACTCAAACATCACCAAAATCACAACTCTGCAACTCGGCTAAAATACTACGGATTTTAGTAGGTCATCGACTGCCCATCCCTTCTCCTATTTGGGGGAGAAGAGCAAGGTCAAACTACTAAACCTTGCTTACAGCTCTGGGTACTCACAATTCAATCTATAAATACACTGAGGAAAGCCACTAGCCATTTCTCCTTCTACAGTCCCAGAGAGGGTTCCAAATGCTGTGAGAGGAAATCAGGATGACTAAACAGAGGCTACCAGAAGCATGCTGCCACCATCAAAGCAGCCTTCCTGCAAACAGGACAGCACTACCTCCGGAATCTCACAGAATAGTTTTCTTAGCAGCACACAAGACACCAGAGTCATCTGACACAGTTTAAAAAAATACCAGGGCAAAACTCAAAAGACAAATGGAAGATATTTGCAAAATAACAAAAGGATAATTTTCTTAGTATTTAAAGAACCTTTAAAATTAACAGAAAGACAAAAGTCCAAGCGAAGAATGACATGAATAGATAAAGGCACAGAACAAGGAATACAATAACTGAAAAAAAAGCAACTTTGTTAGATTTTCAACACATATAAGGTAGACAGGTACTACAATGAACCCCAAGTACACACCTCCCAGTTTCAAGGATTTTCAGCACCAAATCCATTGGGTTTCACCTCTGCAGACTACGCTACGGCAACTCCAGACATCCTGTCATTTCAGATCAATACTTCTGAATACTACAAACCAGGAAGGAGGTATTTGGTGTTTTGTGGGTTTTATAGAACAGGTGTGTCCACCCCACCAACACAGATCACGTCACACCTGAGAAAATTCACAAGAACCCCTTGGTCTCCCTCCAGTAAGAGTGTCCAAGCCTCTCCAATTATCTGGTGTCCCCCTGTGTGCTGTTTCTCCAAACACTGCCTCCTCCAGCCCCAAAGCACCAGGAGCAGCCTGACAGCTAAGCCAGTGGGGTTCAGCTGCCTCCCCAGCAGGCCCTCAGATCCTCTGGAGAGCATGGGCTTTAGCTGACTGACTGGGGAAGCGCTTGTCTGATCTACAGAGAGTGGGGGATCCTACAAGGGGCATCTATCTGCAGAGAGGAGAGGCCTCATATGAGGAAGGAAATATCCAGCTGTAATTGGTACCAACCAGGAAGGAAGTGTTTGGTGTTTTGTGGGTTTTATAGAAGTGATCTCAATCTGTCACCGTCTCATTACCTGGATGGAGGCTGGTGTCCTGAGTGGTCATTTCAATTTAACAGGAGAATGGCAGAACCTAGGTGTGAGTTCAGGCCAGCTGCTGAATGTCGGGGACACTTCTACTCTTTTCCTTTCACACTGGAGAGTGGAGGCCTCTTCCAGTTAGCCACTGTGTCCTTTGGACACAACCTAGGAGCCTGAGACCATCTGTTTCTTGCCCCAGAGTTGGAATCAACCACTTCTGCAAGGGCCTCTGCTTGGTTTTAGCGGCGATGATAGAGCCCAAAATCTGGACACTCTGATGGTTGCTGCTCCGAGGTTGTTATTCTGTCTAGCCTTTTGAGTAAACAGATCCACAAAAATTATTTTTTTTAAATACAGCACATCAGTTTATACTGATCCTTTCAGTTCCAACATAGGATTAAAGGATTTTTGCTTAACTGCTTTGACTTTAATAATTGCATCTCTTTTTTGTTAAAAATTTTGGTTCCTCAGATTGGCGCTGTGGGATAAGTATTGGACTGCTAACCACAAGGTCAGTGGTTCAAACCCACCAGCCACTCATTGGAAATCCTACACAAGGTCGCTACGAGTCAGAACCAACTCGAAGGCACTTAACAACATTACCTAAATTTTTAATTGACGCTTATTTTTTCTCATTAAATTTTAATTTATAAAACTTTTGAAAAGCATGTCTATGTTTCCAAAGCCAGAACACAGGCATAGTGTGCTCAGAGAAGCTCAGCTTGCACCTCTTCCCCATCTTCCTCTCCAGGAGTAAGTGCTTTCATCGGTTTGGGGCTTATCCTCCCTTTTTGTTTTTAAATAAATGAAATGCATATGTTCGGATAGCTGCTTTCTAGATGGCCCCACCCATTGTCTTCAAGTCAATTCTGACTCACAGTAACCCCTGGGGTGGTAGCACTGGACTGCGAACCACAAAGTAACCCTACACAACACAGGGTCGCTGTGAGTGGGAACTTGACTGGAGGACACTCAACACCACCACAGGGCAGAGCAGAACTGCGGCAGAGGGTTTCCCACGGCAGAAGCCCTTACAGGCTGCTGTGCCCATTCCCCTCCCCGTCCTTCACTAACACCAGTCCTGAAAGTCACACCACAGCACATAGGCACAGTTTCATTCATCGGTAAGATGTAAATTCAGACTGTGAAGAGATTCCACTTACAGGTAAATCACATTCTTGAGCTCTCGGAGTAGTCCAACTCAGAACACACACTGGGTTGGTCAGAATGTGGAGGACACAGCACATCACCCTTACAGGGCAAGCTGGCACCTTCAGAGAACACAAAGGTCAAACCCACCCACCCTCTGGAGCAGAAAATCACTTGTAGCGATTTATCCTACTGTGGGATAAACTGTGTCCAGTCCCCGGACATGTCCTCCAGACGAGCTCCACAAGGTTTCCAAGGAGCAGCTGACGAGTCTCAACCACTTTGTGCTCTATCCCACAGTGCCACACCAGGACTCATCTTTAGGGGCAGCAGACAGCTGGGAACACAGGACTCCTAAGACTTGGGGTTCACCTGACCCAATGCCACTTCCTCTGCATATTTAAGTAACCATTGTTGTTGTTGTTACGTGCCATTGAGTCTGTTCTGACCCAAAACCACCCTGTATAGCGTTTCCGACGAGTGACTGGTGAGTTTGAATTGCCAACCTTGCGGTTCAAACCAACTTTGCAGTCCAGCGCATTAATCCACAGTGTCACACCAGGACTCTGATGAGTAACCATATGGGGAGAAAAATTAACCTGGATCCCCACCTCACAACACACAAAATTCCATGTCTAGGGGCCTGAGTCCTAAAGGTGGCATGTGAAATCATAAAGCTTCTAGATAAAAAAACTATCCTCACAACCAAGGGCAGTAAAAGCTCATTACATAAGACACAAAAAAGTAAGCCAAAGGAAAAGGTCAATGTACTACAACGGACTAAAATTTACACTTCATCCATCACAGACACACTATAAGAGTAAAATGGCAAAGTCATAGAATAGAAAGAGATTCTTTACCTTTTGTATACCCAATAAAGAATTCAAGTCCAGAATATTTTAAAGCTCTAAAAAAAAAACAATAAGAAAAAAGACAGACAACCCAATCTGTTAAAAATGGGTAAAAACCTTGAATAGGCATTCATAAACAGAGGCTATCCTACTGGCCAGCAAGCCTCTGAGAAGCGGTGCCATCATGAAGCATCAGGAAAATGACAATTAGGACAAAACGAGATCTCCCATGTTGACTTTTCTGCTTTTTAATCTTTAACAGGCAAGTATAGGTGAGGCCGGAGAGCAACTGGAACTCTCCTACGCTGTTAATAGGAGATCTACCTCCTCTCTTACACTGGTGATTTGTTGTTGTCATTAAGGGCAGTTGAGTCGGTTCTGACCAATAAAGACCCTGCACAGGGTTTCCGAGGAGCAGCTGGTGAGTCTGAACCACCGACCATGCAGTATCCTGTAGTACCACACCAGGACTCTACATTGTTGATAGGACGATGCACTGATACACCTACTAAGGAAACAGAACTCTCCTACATTGGCACACTCTGTAGTGGTTACGAATCGGGCTGTGAACCACAGGGTCAGCTGTTCCGCAGGAGAACGAGATGGCTTTCTGCTCCCATAAGGATTTACAGCCTTGGAAACCCTGTACAGGGTCGCTATGAGTCGGAACCAACTCCACAGCACATAACCACCATTAAAGCTGGAGATGAATCTACACTATGACCAACAATTCCACTCCTAGACATAAACCCAACTAAAGTCTGTCTGTTTCAAAAGCTATGAATATGAATGACTGCAGCAGTAGTGAGAAATGATCAAAGCGCAGCCTATTCAAACAGCCATCTCCAAGAGGGATCCATGACTGTGCTACACACCTGTGCTGGTTTTCAAACGTGGCTGCGAATTCTGTGACACACCTCCCCAAAAGGTATGGGGCCTACATGCCCTACCTAGAACCCTGACAGACTTGTGTCCACTTCAGTCAACAGCATCTGAGGGAAGTGAGATCATTCATGTCTCTTCCCAGGACTGATCCGCTTTACTTAGTAAGCTCCCTCTGGGAACCCACCCCAACTCAGGTAGTGGACATGTGAGAGGAGGAGGTTCTAAAGACCTTTCCAAACATCCAATGCAGAGCCCAGGAGTCGAATCAGTGTGTGTGTGTAGTCTGGAGTGCTGCGTTCGGCGGTGCCAGCTAACCTGAACAGTAGAGCTATTAGAAAAAGACCTGCTGATCTACGCAACAGTGTGGAGGAATCTCAGGCACACGGCGAGGAAGAAAAAGGCCAGTCACCAAGAAGTACACAGGGCACAATGTCATTTGCACGTGAGTCCAAAAACCGGCAAAACGGCTACATGATTATAGAGGTCAGGGCAGTGATCACCCTGAACAGGCGTAATTAGCTGGGGTGCAGGAAGATGAGTACCTAGCTCGGGGCCCCGGTTGTTATAGCTGTTACTGTGCTCACTTGGTAAAAAACAAATACAGCTATAAGACATGTGCATTTCTCCAGTACATAACTATATTTCAATTAAATTTTTTTTAAATCAGAACTTGGCAACCCAATATGCCAGGGTGTCAAGAAAAATAAAGGTCTCCACCTTTTCAGAGAGGACTGGCTGGCTGGTACTGCTGACTGAATAGTTAAAGCGGACAGGACATCAAAGGGCAGGAAAGCCCAGAGCAGGCCTTGTTCACTCAGCACTCCAGTCTCCACCCTCCCCCGCTTCCCTCCTCCATCTCTTCTTGATGCCTCCTTTCCTGTCCAGCTGCCTCTGAATTTGGGGTCCTGCATGTTCTACCTCTTAGAGTGACTTCAGCCAATGCAGGAGCTTCCACTTGAGAACAATCACAACCTAGAGGACCCACACACCTCCACCTCAAGTTGTCTAAAGTGTAACTCTTCATAGTACTAAACCGTCCTCACTGCCACCGCCCAGCCTGCAGTTACAAAAACGCACACACACTTTCTCCTGCATTTACAAATTCTGACAACAGCAGCAACGCTTGTTCTTTTACATTTAAGCTAGAAACTTCAGAGTCTGTCAGTAACTGGGGCACAAACATCGCTTGAAATGTTACTGTTTGCTTAACCCGGTAAGAATAAACATACGTTTCAATGATTGGACCCCAAAACTAATGCCTGAGAACAGGATGAAGACAGTAAGGCTTAGATAGAGCTATGGGTTTTATTCAAAGTATTATGTGGTCACCAAAAGAATAGAGTTAATATTAATAAATGTGTAGCATATAAGAAAAGGAAGGTAATATTCCTCCTTACGTAGAGAAAAAGAAAAGCTAAAACTATAACCAGAGATAGTATTCTATTCTCGGTGGTCAGGCCAGGCCTGGAGCACTCCATGCACACTCAGTTCTAAGCAAGTTTAAAAATGGTATGAATTCAAGGAAAGGCCATTGATAATGAACCGACAGGAAGCCTGCCATGTACAGCACCACTAATGATGTGGGGACGACTCGACTCAAGACAAGGAAGGCTAGAGGACTGTCCCCACATAGCTGAAGGGATGGTATATATAAGAGGGAGCCAGCTTGTCCCACAGGCTTCCAAAAGACAGAACTGAGTAGGAGGAACAGTGAAGTAGCTTCTGCTCAATATAAGAAAGAACTTTCCAAAAGTCAAAACTGCATTAAAAATAGTGTCGGTGGTTTCTAGAGCAGTGGCTCTCCCCCTCCAGGGGACAAGTAGCAATGTCTGGAGACAGTTGTGATGATCAGGATGGCGGGGGCACACTACTGACATCTATTGAGTTACGTAGTCAGTGATGCTGCTAGACATTCGACAAGGCAGAAGACAGGCCCCCACGACAAGGACTTAGTCTAAGATGCCAATGGTCCCACAAATGAAAGGGACCTCTTGTCTCCCTGTCATTGGAGACATGGAAGCCCATGCAATGCGAAGAGCAATTGTTAGTGTTTCTGTTCAGTGCCTTGAGTCAGCTCCAGCCCACAGGGCCCTATGCCCAGCAGGACCAACGCTGCCTGCTCCTGCCCTTCTTCACAACCGTTGCTGAGTTAACTGCAGCTCACTTGTGCAACAGCCACGACGGCTGAGAAGAGAGGGCCTTCCTCTCTTTCGCTCTCTACAACATGATAATTCATAGCCAATAAATGACTGCGGACATGGTTGCTGTTGATGTAAAGTGCTGTCGAGCTGGTTCCAACACCAAGCAGCCCTGTACAGGGTTTCCAAGGAACAGCTGGTGGAATTTAAACCACCAACCTTGTGGTTAGCAGTCCAGCTCTTATCCTACAGCACCACACGAGGACTCCATGGAGTGTGGTGGGAGATGAAATGAACACAGAGTAAAGCCTCCTCAAGAATTCTCAAGGGGTGGTGGTGGTAAGCGTTTATTACACGGACATTTATACCAAGTGACTCACGTGCACATTTCACATGTGAGTCTCACAATAACCCTGTCAGGTCGGTATTATTTTACCTTGATTTCATCATAAAAGGAGTCCTGGTGTAAGCACAGGATTGCTAACTGCAAGTTCAGCAGTTCAAACCCACCAGCCACGCCCTAGAGACCCTATACAGGGTTACCATGAGTCAGAACAGACTCGACGGCATATAACAACGTCATACAGGAACCTCGGTGGCACTGAAAGCAGTGGACTTCTAACCACAAGGTTGGCAGTTCAAATCCTACAGCCACTCTATGGGAGAAAGATGAGGCTTTCTGCTCCCATAACGATTTACAGCCTCTATACAGGACCACTGTAGAACTGACTAGACAGCACACAACACCACCAAGTCACACAACAGTCCAGGTCTGAGCTCTCACACCTGCCTAAGCTGAATGACATACAATCATTGCCCAAAGCACAAACACAAAATGACTTTAAACTCTACAAAGTTCTAGCAGTTTACTACACCAACCAAGCATCACCTATTCCAGACATACCGGGCCAAAGTCTGAGCAAGCCTGTACACTGCGGACCCACTGGATGAGGAGAAAGAGGAAAGGGCTATTTGAAGTAGTCCGGTGAGGAAGGAGGACAATTATCCCGATTGTCCCCAATTGTCTACTTTCTAGAGAATCAAAAACCTCTTATAGACCCAGGGAATCTCAGTCAGAGGCGGCGATGAATGATGGCATCCCTTTATCCACAGGCGTGAAAGCTCAGGGTGGACAGACGTTTGAACATCCCCGACTGGGAATCCTGCCCTTAACAAACACACTAGATGCAGATACATGGTTTCTTGGCTGCCTATATGCAAGCCCATCTGTCGGGATGGCAGCATGCCTGCTCACATGTTGGTCAAACTGTCACTAGGGCATAGGTGCCAAGAGATGATAGTTTTCAATGGGCAGCTTGCATAGCACTGTAAGAGCCTACTCTTCCGCAGGAAAGAACAAGACACGAAAGAAACATGATGTGGTAATAATGAGGGGCTGAGGTGGCAAGTGAAAATGTATGGCCCAGCTCAACATTCCAGCAGAGAAACAGGGGAGGCACCCTGAAGACAATGAAACAAGCTGTCCTGTTCACACTCCTCACATGGTCAGCCATGGTAACCATTTATGCAACAAGACCCTGTGCGCAACAAACCATCGCTGATGAAAACAACAACAAAACAAACTGAGCCACGCATGCTTTTCCATGAACTCAGTAAGAGAAAGGCAATGGATTGATACCGCAAAAGCTTGACACTAAAAAAGTTCTATTTGATGGATGGCTATTTTTTAAGTGATAGTGTCTGATGGACATAGAGGATCATCTTTTAAAAGCACAGAAGAAATCAGAAACCAAGTGAGCTCCCCATAGATGACTGGGGATGGGGAAAGTGTAACTTATTTGCCTCAAGAGATCAGAACTGAAAGTGACTGCTGAGAACACAGAGGCAGAATACAGTCAGTCAGGAAAACTAGGACTTGAGAAACGAACCAGAGGTTTATTATTCAATGTTCCTGAACAACATCCAACTTTCTTAAAGATCTTTCGGATTGCTGACACACAGCATCTCCTGTCCTTCCGACCTGGAAGTTGCTTCCTAGGCTTAAAGCCCTAATGTGGCTCCCTGACCTGAGCACTTGCTCTGTTTCTTCCTGAGGAGTCCACTGTGGTTTTGATGAACAGCTGGCCGTCATCATTCTCTGTACAGTTCTTCACAGACAAGTATGGGGCATACTGATTCAACAGCCCCCCAATCACCTCTTTGCCATGATAAATAAATCTAATTCCATTAGCTTTTCCTCATTGGACCAATTTATCAGTTCTATGTTTTCATCATTCCAGTTGCTCACCTCTTGGACCCTTTTCAGACCTGAGAGAAAATGTTGTCTCCATCCATCGTGAACCAACAACAGCTATTCTTCCTCCCATATGAATAACTTGCTCATAGTAGTGTTCAGATGAAGATGTCTGAACACCAGCACAGCTGTTTATATCACCACAGAGATGTTGGGTGGGACTCAGGACATCAAGTGACACTCAGGACATCAAGTGACACCAGCTGTGTACATTTCTGTTTATGCTGTTGTGATCCCATTCACTGAAACCTTTCCTATTTCCTCTTAAACCTATCTTTTTTTTCAAGACTCAGTAAAACTGCCTTTATAAATTGTACTCATTTTCAAACTTAACTGCCCACTTCTTCCCACCTTTCTTCATCTTAGGATACCGGTACAATAATTTTCCAGTGATTTATATCACCAGCAGTTCGAAACTACCAGCTGTTCCGTGGGAGAAAGATGAGGCTTTCTGCTCCTGTAACTATTTACAGCCTCGGAAATCCTGTACAGGGTCGCAATGAGTCAGCTTCAACTCCACGGCATATAACAACAACTTAAGTGAATACACTAATTTTACAAGGCGTATTTTCAGATGCAGTGTCTAACCTAGACAATGATATTAATTGCCACCAAGTCGACCCCAACTCATCACGTAGAGTAGAACCAATCCAGAGGGTTTTTTCATTGGGATCTTTCAGAGCCAGATCGCCAGGCTTGTCTTCAGAGACACCTCTGGGTGGGCTTGAACGCTAATTAAGTAGGAGCGCTTAGCTGTCTGTGTCACACAGGGAATGCAACCTAGACAGCAGATACATTTTTTTTAAAAATCTCAGTCTAAAAATTTACCATCTATATAGCTTGAATGCAATTCCCATCAGAATCCCAGCAGGATTTCTGCAGACAGAGAGAGGCTGGTTCTGAAATCTACATGGATGACACAGGAAGTAGAAGCTGGCTAGGCGGAGGAGTCACACAGCACCACCTTCAGACTCCCTCACATGTGACAGCAGTAGAGGATGGCATTGATGGAGGGACAGACTCCAAACGGTGACCAATACAAGTACATCCAAGGAATTCTTGATGCAGACACACTTCCATGAAGGAATGACTGCACACCTGTGGGCAAGGCACCTACACCTCATGCCTATGTGCAAAAATTAACTCAAACTAGATCACAGCTCTAATTGTAAACATAAAGTATAAAATGTGCTTTCTTGATCTAGGGTCAAATAATAAATTCTGAGCCACGCACAACATCCAAAACGTGATCCAGAGATTGAAAAACACTGAATAAAAAGACTCGGACCATGAGAACCTATCTGCAAATCACCTCCGTCAAAGGACTTGTATCCAGAATACACCAATAAAGACTTGGACACATCACAACCGACTTGATGGCACTTAACAACAAAACTCTATAGAAGCAAAATCCTCATCTTTCTCTGGCTACGTGGCTGGTAGGCTCCAACCACCGGCCTTTTGGCTCTCAGTCCATGCTTATCCTCCAGAGCCACTGCACTTCTGCCTTGATGCTGTTGTGTTAAGTGCCGTCGAGTCGGTTCTGATCCATAGCGACCCTGTAAAGGGTTTCTGAGGAAGCGGCAAGTGAGCTTGAACCGCCAACCTTGTGGTTCAAACTGAATTTGCAGTCTAACCCAAAGCACCACACCGGGACTCAAGAAATACTAACTAAAGTCACAATGAAGCACACTACACACCTGTTAGAATAGTTAACATTAAAAACAGTGCCCACACCAAGTGCTGACAATGATACGGAGAATGCATCACTCAAACACTGATGGTGGCGGTGTGCCGGTTCCGACTCACAGCGACCCTGTATAGGGTTTCCACACTGTAAATCTTTACAGGAGCAGAAAGCCTCATCTTTCTCCCACAGAACCACTGGTAGTTTAGAATTGCTTATGGTGAGATGAGCAGCCCGACTCATAACCACTATGCTACCAGAGCTCCTTCAGACACTAAGAAGGGTTATAAAATGGTCCAATTACTTGTGGAGAGTTTGGCAATTTCTTAAAAGTGAAAATGTTCTTAGTACATAACCCAGTTGTACTCCTGGGCATTTACCCTAGAGAAATGAAAACTTACATTCACACAAAAACCCAGCATGAATGCTAAGAGCAGTTTTATTTGTTAACAGCCCAAAACTACATATCGTATGAATAAAATAGAACAGAACGTGGTAAAGCCATACAATGGTACACTACTCAACAAAGGAACAACCTGTGGTCACATGCAACAACTAAAATGCAGTTTAAAGGGATCTAGAGAAAACAGCCACTATCAAAAGGCTTGTAACCGCTAGGTTGTAAGCTAAGTGGTGTATGTAGCAGGTTACACGTTGGGCTGCTGACTGGAAGTCAGCAGTTTGAATTCACCAGCCGCTCCTCAGGAGAAAGATGAGGCTTTCTGCTCCTGTAAAGATTTATAGCCTCAGAAACCCTGTACAGGGTCACTGTGAATTGGGACCAACTCGATGGCACACACCACCACCAAGCTCTAAGTGGTTAGTAGTCCAGTGCTTATCCTATGGCACCACACAAGGACTCCAACATCAGCAGTAAAACAGTCAAACACAGTCTATGAAGGCCTGGTCTAATGGCACCTTTTAACACTGCTTGTTGCTGCTCCACCGAGACAATTTCAGCGCAGTGTCCCTGTGTGACAGCCCAACTGCCCCTCAATCTCTTGGCTGTGACAGTCCCAGAAGCAGGACACTAGGTCTTTTCTTCCCCAGAGTTATTGGGTGGGTTAGAACCATTAACCTTTTGTTTAGCAGTCAACTGCTTAACTGTTTGTGCCATCAAACACACTGTCATCAATTCTGACTCATTCTGACCCTGCAGAACAGAGGAGAATGGCCCCACAGGGTTCCAAAGTTACCTCATCTTTCTCCACTGGAGCAGCTGGTGGTTTCAAACCACCAGCCTTCTGGTTGGCAGCTGAGTGCTTAACAACTGCACCACCAGGGCTACTATTTTAAAGTTTACTATTATGAAATGATCACAAGGCATATATTGTTGTTGTTGTTAAGTGCCATCAAGTCGATTCCGACCCATAGCGACTCCGTATAGGGTTTCCAAGGAGCAGCTGGTGAGTTTGAGCCACCGACTTTGCAGTTCAAATGACTTTGCAGTCTGACGCATTAGCCCACAGAGCCACACATGAACTCCAAGGCAACAAGTATCATCATTTGACAATACAAGGCATATCTGTTGTTGTTGTTAGGTGTCATTGAGTCAGTACAACCTTATGCACAGCAGAACAAAAACACTGCCCGACCCTGGGCAAACCTCACTACTGTTGCCACACTTGAGTTCATTGATGCTGCCACTTGGCCAATCCATCTCCTTGGGGGTCTTCCTCTTTTTCTCTGACCTTCTACCTCACCAACCATGATATCCTTTTACAGCCACTGGTCCCTCCTGACAATGTGTCCAAAGTACAAGAGACGAAGTTTGGCCATCCTGGCTTCCAAGGAGCACTCTAGCTACATTTCTTCCAAAATGGATCTATTGGTTCTTTTGGCAGCCCATGGCACTTTCAATATTCTCCTCCAACACCATAATTCAAAAGCATCAATTCTTCCACAGTCTTCCTTATTCACTGTCCAGCTTTCGCATGCATATGAGGTTACTGAAAATACCATGGCTTGGGTGAGACGCACCTTAGCCCTCAAGCTGAAATCTTTGCTCTTCAACACTTTAAAAAGGTCTTGTGCAACAGATTTGCCTAATGGAATACGCCGTTTGATCTCTTGACTGCTGCTTCCATGAGTGTTGATAGTTGATTCAAGAAGAATGAAGTCCTTGACAATTTCTTTTTCTTTCTTATAAGTAAAAATATAATTGACAAGAAGATAACAGTCTCTTATGGTCCTGTAACAAGAACATATTCTACAGAAAGTCTGGAGTAGGTACCCTACATGCAAGCAGCAGGTCCACACAGAAATGAAAATACCCAGAAAACCTGGCATCCCCAAGAGGGGGACGGTGCTGCCTTTGGCCCTAATGTATTTCCAGTTGGTTTTTTTGTCCCTTAATATTGTGCTCGTTGACACACCCATGTCCTCCTCCCAGTAACTGTGAGGGCTGGGAATGTATGCTGTCTGACTGTATATTCCCAGCCCTAAAATTAACAAGCTGGCCATTTAATGAAGAGTTCCATGTAGCCTATCTTCCAACTTCATACAGACAGTGCTCCCACATACAAACAACACGTGCAGAGGTTGGACCCTAAGTATGTGTCAGTGTGAACTTTGTTTTTCAAGTATTGAAGAGCAGAGATGTCAGCTTGAGGACTAAGGTGCACCTGACCCAGGCCATGGTATTTTCAATAACCTCATATGGATGTGAAAGCTGG
>NW_006408543.1:3193465-3211992 GCF_000296735.1 Chrysochloris asiatica | reverse complement strand
GCCCCGCGCCCGTGTCGCCTCAGACCCCACCTCAGGCTGCAGACAGCCGCCTTCCGTTCAGTACGAACTTCCCGCCGCTCGCGCCGACAGCAACTCCCAAGTGCTGGCGGTCCGGCACACCCCGCAATATGGCGCCTTCTCATTGGCTCTGCGATAGGCGGGGGCGTGTCCAAAGGGACGCAGCGCTGTGGGCGGGGCCGCGCTCATTCCCGCCGCCCATGGGAATGCCGGGAGCTGCGGTTGGCGTCGCGCTGAATGCGGGTGGTCCTCAGCCCTCTACCCCGTTGGCTTTTGGGAAATGTAGTTTACTGACGGATCCACCTCTGATTTTTGTCCTTCAGATCTTATACCGAAATTGGCTTTTTTAATCATTTAAAATATTCTGTTTTACATTTGAAAAATTTCAAACAGATACAAACTCAAAATGTATCTGTTTGAACAACCGTTGTTGTTAAGTGCAGTAAAACCTACAAAAGTTAGAACCTATGTAAGGCAGAAACTTGTCGGACTGGGAAAACTCAAATATTTTCCACTAAAATGAGCTATAGAAAAGTGTGAGAGTGAGCTCTGTCAAAGGCGGAAATCTTGGGGAAAACAGAAAAACAGTCGCGTGGAGTCCCGACCTTCACAGCTTTCGGTCACTTAACCAGGAAAACGGTTTTTCATCACCTGCCGCTGATAGGGCCAATATTCAGAGACAGGACTCAGAGCAAACAGCAAAGTGTTTATTGAGTATTGACACTTGTGAGAACTAGGGAGCAGAAATCTCCCAGACCTGACACTCCCAGGGGAAAAAGAAGGGCATAGGGGGAGGGGGAGGAGGAATTTCAGAAACTTCTTTGTTGCTTTATCCTAAGTCTCAATAGCCATTCAGAACCTGGTGTCTCTAACAAGCACTTAAGCTTTTTAGTGGACATCAGTGTCCTTTACAGGAAATATGCAACTTTCTCTCCCTTCCTGGGATAGTCCTTGGAATGGAGATTGTTGTTAAGTGCCATTGAGTCGGTTCTGACCCATAGTGACACTGTATAGGGTTTCCGGGGAGCAGCTGGTGAGCTTGAACCACCGACCTTGCAGTTCAAACAGCTTTGCAGTCTGGCACATTAACCCACAGCGCCACACCAGGACTCCTGGTTGTTGTGCTGTTGTTGTGAAGAGCTGTCGAGTCAGTTCTGACCCATAGAGACCCTGTATAGGGTTTCCGAGGAGCACCGGGACTAGTTACCATTTAAAAGAAGAAATGCTTAATTTCTAAAAAAGGAGATCAGCTATAGGGTAGAAATTCACTATGACAGGTAGTTAGGGAAGAAGCCATATTTTAATTGTAGCTGTTAGGACTGTCTGGGTCTAGTTTTTTACTTTGGCCATGCTAAACCTTTCCTGATCCCCTTAATTTCTGACTGCCCCATTTCATTATAATGAACCATTTCATTCCTGAGTTTCAAACTAGACATTTGGGGGAAGGATACAGAGCAGCAAAAACCCTCCAAAATTCTGTAGCCCCACCTGCCAGTGTTAATTAATGCTGATGCATATACACCATCATTTCAATGTGTGTCATATATCCAAGCACAAACCTAGCAAGGAAACAAATGTTACCAGTGTCTTCAGTAGCCTCAGGTATTATATAAAAGGCTTGGATATCAAAGAAGCCCTGGGTTCCCCTTGACTGAGTGTCTCCCCATCTTCTGCTCCTCCACCCTGGAATGTCTACCTCTACACAGCTTGGTTCTGGGACCAAATGAACCAAGGTTCAAATGCTACCTCTTCTACAGAATAACCTTGTGAACTGAGTAAAGGAAATCATTCAGCCTCTATAAGTCTGTTTCTGTTTCGATGAGGATCAAATGAGATAATCTATAGACAGAACTTAGCACACAGTTGTTAAGTGTCATTGAGTTGGTTCTGACTCATAGCAACCCTGTATAGGGCTTCCAAGGCATAGCTGCTGGGCTCGAACCACTGACCTGATGGTTAGTAGTCCAGTACTTATCCTACAGCACCACACCAGGACTCCTTGTACATAGTTGTTATTGTTGTTAAGTGCCGTTAAGTCGGTTCCAACTCATAGTGACCCTGTATAGGGTTTCCAAGGAGCAGCTGATGAGTTTGAACTGCCAACCTTTCAGTCCAAACCAACCCTGAGGTGGAGTGCTTATCCTACATCCTACAGCAGCACACCAGGACTCCATTTGCACATAGTTGTTGTTGTTGTTGTTAAGTGCCATCGAGTTGATTCCGATCCATAGATACTCTGTATAGGGTTTCCAAGGAGCAGCCAGTGAGCTTGAACCACCAACCTTGCAGTTCAAAAGACTTTGCAGTCTGACGCATTAAACCACAGCACCACACCAGAACTCCAAATAAAGAATACATAGTATTTAGAGGCATTCTGCTCCCGTAAAGATTTACAGCCTCGGAAATCCTGTATAGGGTCGCTATGAGTCGGAACCGACTCCACAGCACATAACAACAACAACAAGTATTCAGCATGGATTGAATTGTATCTCCCCCACCTCAAAATAAGTGTGGGACTCCTAGTATGGCGCTGTAAATTCAGGACTAGGCTGCAAACCACAAGGTTGGCAGTTCAAACCCACCAGCTGCTCCTTGGAAACCTATACAGGATCAGTATGAGTTTGAACCGACTCAACAGCACTTAACAACAACAAAATAAGTGTCCGCTTTGCTGGGCCATGATTTTCAGTGGTGTGGAGTTATATGATGAGCCAACAAGAGTTTAAGGGTGGACTGTCATTTCGAAACCACCAGCTGTTTCCCGAGAGAAAGATGAGGCGTTCTGCTCCCGGTAAAGATTTACAGTCTTGGAAACCCTGTGCAGGGTCATTAAGAGTCTGAACAGATAGGTACTTAACAACAATGTAATATATTAATCCCATTATATCCCTGATCAATGTCAGGGAGTTTCTCAGGGGTGTGGCATGCAACACCTTCACTTACAAGAGGAGGGAGGAGAGAGCACAGAAGGAGGCCCTATGAACGCCAAGAGAGAAGAGCCAAGAGTGGAGTACAGCCTTTGGACCTGGGGTCTCTGACTGCGAAGTTCCTTGTTATTGCTATTAAATTATTGTCAAATGTCGTCGAGCCGGCTCCCACTCAAAGCGACGCTGTATAGGGTTACCAAGGAGCAGCGGGTGGGTTTGAATTGCTGATCTTGCAGTTAGCAGTCCAGTGTCTATCCTACAGTACAACATCAGGACTCTTAGAGGTAGAAACGATTAATGCCATAACACACAGAGATTGCCAACAAATGCAGGGCCTACGGGTGCCGAAAGGAGACACAGCTCTGCCTCCGGAGCCGGATCTCTGAACGCGGACTTCCAGCCTCCTAAACAGGGAGCGAATCAATGTTTGTTAAAGCCATTCACATGTGGCATTTGTGTTCTAGCAGCCCCAGAGAACTAAGATTTAAAAGGCACGGGGTAGGTGTGTGGTTTAAACCCACCCGCTGCTCCATAAGAGACAGATATAGCAGTCTGCTCAGAAATCCTATAAGGCAACCCTGTAGTTGTTGTTTTGTGCCGTGGAGTCGGTTCCGACTCATAGCGACCCTGTACAGGGTTTCCGAGGCTGTAAATCTTTATGGGAGCAGAAAGCCTCATCTTTCTCCCGCGGAACGACTGGTAGTTTCGAACCGCCGACCTTGAGGTTATCAGCCCAATTAGTAACCACTATGTATAAGCAGCGCTAGTCCGTCCTAAAGGGTCGCTATGAGCTGGGATCAACTCAGCGGCATCGGTTTGAGATCTTCACAGGAGTCCTGGAGGTCTCTGTAGAAGACACATGTGGCCGACTGTTTCTGTACAGACTCACTGCCTCAAAACCCTCTGGAGCAGTCCTACTCTGTACTGTAGGGTGGGAATGAGTCAAAAATCAACTCACCAACAACGTTTTCTTGTTTTGTTTCGTTGTTGGTGTTTTTTAGCATCACGTTAACATTGTTCTGTCCACCGATTGCTACACGTCTGAATCTGTCCGGTGTAAACTCATGGAAAAACTTTAAATGCACATTGCTGAGTGTAAGGAGTCAGCCCAAGAACATTATATACAGTAGGAATTCAATTATATGACATTATGGCAAAGGAAAAACTTGTTGTTAAGTGCTGTGGAGTTGGTACTGACTTATAGCAACCTTATGCTCAGCAGAAGGAAACATTGCCTGCCCTGTGTGAATTTCACAATCATTGCTACACTTGACACATTGTTGCTCCCTCCGGTTCAATCCATCTCATTGGAAACATCCTCTTTTCTCTGACCCTCCACTTTCCCATGCATGATGTCCTTCTCCACGGACTGGTCTTTCCTGATAATATGTCTGAAGTATGAGAGATGAAAGCTCGCCATCCTGCTTTCTAAGGAGCATTCTGACTATACTTCTTCCAACACAGATTTGTTTGTTCTTCTGACTCCATGGTGCTTTTAATATTCTTCTTTTAATATCATCTCTGCAGGAAGGCATGGAGAAGTGAAAACAGCACATGGTGCTTTGGGAAGAGGTGAGGGGGGTGATGTTGGCTAGACTGAGGTGCAAGCCAGTCTGGATTGGAGACTTCAGGAAGGCAATTCTGCCCTGCCAAGGGCCCAGCAAGCACTGGCTCCCCAGTCCTTGTGTTCTCATCAGTAGAATGGGAGCCACCGCCCGGGACCAACTAATTCTCTGCCTCCCCAGGCGGCCAGGAGCCTGGGAGGGAATGTCTGAGAAGGGCTTTGATCTGCAAGAGTGTTGTTCCTCAATTGCAGGGTCTGACAACAAGCAAGAGGACCCAGGCAGAGGAGTGAGAAGGAGCACTCCCTCTGATCACTTCAGACGTGCCTAGAGCCTTGAGTTCATTTGAAAAAGGACTTTGATTATCTGCCATGCCAAGAGACCCTGGGTACCATGAACTGTTAACTGCTCCACTACTAGCGGAAAGGTTGATGGTTCAAACCCACCTAGAGATGCTTCTGAACAAAGGCCACGCCCTTGAAAACCCTGTGGAAGCGCAGGTCTATTCCGACACCATGGCTTGAAGGTGACTCCACAACAGCTATTTTGTTTCATTGTGTTGTTTTTAGAGATAAATTAGTAACTGGCTCAAGGTCACATAGCTGGTAAGTGATACGGCTGTAATCCAAGTTCCCATGAACTCAAAACCAAACTCTAGGTCATGGTGCCATGCAGTGCACCAACCATACAGCTTCCCGGGCTTATGTGTCCTGAGCTGCTTTCCAGGACGCCAGGGTCCATTTGTCCTTCCCAAATGTTGAGAGATGAACGGCACAGGGGAAAGTAGCTTGTCTCACAGTGAAACAGTGAACTCTGTGAGCTGAGAAAGGCTGTGAGCCACCCGGGGGAAGGCAGTCCTCTGCCCTCTTGTCGACAGGGAGAGTGGACATGTAATCTCAGCACTCAACGTCCACTTCTGCCACTTCCTACTGTCTGCTCCTAAGCGGGCCATGTCATTCCTGTAGCTTCTGTTGTAAGGTGCCTTCAAAGTTGATTCCAATCTTAGTGACCCCATGAACAACAGAACAAAACACTGCCTGGTCCTGTGCCATCCTGCCAATTTTGGTTTGAGCCCACCGTGGCAGCCACTGTTGTCAATTCAACTCGTTGAGGGTCTTCCTCTTTTTTTTTTGCTGACCCTAGACTTTATCAGTCATGGTGTCTTACCCAGGAATTGGTCTCTGCTGATAATATATTCACAGTATAAGAGACAAAGTCTCGCCATCCTGGATTCTAAGCAACATTCTGCATCTACTTCTTTCAAGACAGACTTGGTGGTGCCAGGGGTGTGGCATGGAGTCGGTTCCGACCCACAGTGACCCTGCATAGGGTTCCCGAGGCCGTACATCTTTACGAGGCTGTACATCTTTACAGGAGCAGAAAGCCTTGTCTTTCTCCAGCGGAATGTCTGGTAGTTTCAAACTGCTGACCTTGAGGTTAGCAGCCCAACTCGTAACCACTATTCTACCAGAGAGCTCCTTAAGACAGACTTAGAAAGTTAAAAACTATCTTTTCCAGACACCCCAACCCTAGAGCTCTGGGTGCAAATTAGACCCCACCAGTTGTATTCCTCCAGGGCAGTGTGGGAGGCAGAAATAAGGTGCTGAGTATGATGAGGAATCATGGGCGTTTTTTCCAGTGGTGGTCCAGGGGCCCATCTCTAATGTCTGGAGATAGTTACGACAATAGGAGCTCCCAGGTCCCCACGTGGCAGACACAGTTGAGAGCTCTTGCGTTCTTGTCCCCACAGTGGCCCTCCTTCCCCTGGGTTTGACTGCAGCAGAGCCAGTGACCCCCCGCCAGGCAGCTCTGCCATGTGCCAGCTGCTCTCACTAGTCTGAGCCTTCAACGACGTTTGTTGTTGTTGTTGTGAAGTGCCGTCGAATCGGTTCCAACCCATAGTGACCATGTATAGGTTTTCCGAGGAGCAACTGGTGAGCTTGAACCACCAACCTTGCAGTTCAAATGACTTTGCAGTCCAGCGCATTAACCCACAGTACCACCCCAGCCACGTTACATGGGCACAATTCCCCATAAAACCACACCTTGAGTGATTTCTGTTCCCAGATTAAACTTGGGCTAGTACAGGAGTCCTGGTGTGACACTGCAGGATAATGTGCTGGATTGCAAAGTCGGTGGTTCAAACCCACCAACCGCGCCTCAGAAACCCTACACAGGAACCAACGCAACGACAGTTCCCCACAACAGCACAGGAGAGGAGCTGACCCCGATAAATTCCATTCTCTCCTTAATTCAAGGGTGTAAGCGCTCACATTTTAAGACTTCTGGAATCTGGACATGTCTTGCAATTGGCAGTGACTTCATTTATTTTTTGTCATTATTATCATTGTTGTTGCTGTTGTTGTTAGTTACCTCAGAGACTCCGTGCACAACAGAACAGAATGATGCCCAGTCTGGTGCCTTTCCGGGGATGGATTGTGGATGGACCTCTGTGATCATAGCATTTTCATTGGCTGATTTTTGGAATGAGATCACCAGGACTTTCTTCCTACTCCATAACAGTCTAGAAGCTCCGCAGAAACCGGTTCAGCATCCTAGCAACATGCAAGCAACATGGAAAGTGAGAATTCTACCACTCAGCACCGGTGCCCCCTTTCTCTTCAGTGTTGTTGTTGTTGTTGTTAGGTGCTGGCAAGTTGGTTCTAACAACCCTGATTAGACTTTCCAAGGCTGTAAATCTTGATGGGAGCAGAAAGCCTTGTCTCTCTCCTGGGGAGCACCTGGTAGGTTTGAACGGCCAGTCTTATGGTTTGCAGTGTTACTGTTACTGTTGTTGTTGTTGTTGTTGTTCTTAAATGCTGTTGAATTGGTTCTGATTCATAGTGACCTTGTATAAGGTTTCCACGGAGCAGCTGGTGGATTTGGACTGTCGACCTTGTGGTTAGCAGTCCAGTGCTTATCCTACAGCCCCACACCAGAACATTCCTGTTGGTGGTGGTGTTGGGTGCCATCAAGTCACTTCGGACTCATAGTGACTGTACGTACAGTTTCTGAGGAGAGGCTGATGGGTTTGAACTGCCAACTCTGCAATTCAAACTGGTTAGCAGTCCAGTGCTTATCCTATAGCGCCACACCAGGACCCCCAGTGCTGCTGTTGTTGTTGTAAAGTGCCGTCAAGTCAGTTCCGACTCATAGTGACCCTGCATAGGGTTTCCAGGGAGCAGCTGATGGGTTTGAGCCATCAACCTTGTGGTTAGCAGTCTAGTGCTTATCCCATAGAGCTACACCAGGACTCCCCAGTGCTATTAGTGACACATAAAATAACATGGCGTCTTACAACTGATGAAGTCTTCTTCCCACAATCACACTGTGTCGGATGCTTGCAAGTTCCCCGGGCTTGCTTCTCTTCTCTTCCTTTCCAGAACTTGCTGGAAGGGAAGATAAAGTCATTAGAAAAGCACTGTGATCTGGGAGAGGCAGCATGCATTTTGTGATGAGCCAGAGGCGAACTGCAAACCTCCCACCACCACTCACTCACTGTGTGACGTATACAGGTGATCAAACTCTGGGCCTTCCCATGACAGTGGTTGTCAGATGGAGTCAGCACACACCTGTAAGAGTCGGGGCCGTTAGTAGGCACCCCAGGACCACTCTATCCTCTATCCTCTGCCTTCTGCCCATTTCCCTCTTTCTTTCCTCCTTCTCTTTACCTCTCACGTCTTCATCTCGGGAGGCCATTATTTGTGTTCATGGCTACCTAAAGATGAGATGGATTGCCAAACTGGCAGCCATAATGGCCTCAAACAGAGCAGCTACGTCATGAATAATGCAAGAGCTGGCAGTGGTTCATTCTCTGGTGCCTGGAGTTGTTGGGTTGAAGCTGATTTGATGGCACCGCTATGGGTTGGAACCGACTCGACGGCACTTAACAACAACAACAACAACAAAGGAGGAGTCCTGGGGTGGCGCTGTGGGTTAATGCACCAGACTGCAAAGCCGTTTGAACTGCAAGGTTAGCGGTTCAAGCTCAGCAGTCACTCCTCAGAAACCCTATACAGGGTCACTATGGGTCGGAATTGACTCGACAGCACTCAACAACAACAAAGGAACCCTGGTAGCATAGTAGTTATAAATCGGGCTGCGAACCTTAAGGTCAGCAGTTCGAAACTACCAGCTGTTCCACAGGACAAAATGAGGCTTTCTGCTCCCGTAAAGATTTACAGTCTCGGAAACACTGTGCAGGGTCACTATGAGTTGGTTCCGACTCCACGGCACATAACCACCACCACCAAAGGAGCATAAGGATTGGAGGAAGACTCATTAACAACTTGCAATATGCAAATGATACAACCTTGCTTGCTGAAAGTGAAGATGACTTAAAATACTTACTGATGAAGATCAAAGACCACAGTCTTTGGTAGGGATTACATCTCAGTGTAGAGAAAGCAAAAATCCTCGCCACTGGACCAATAAACAACATTCTACCAACGGAGAAAAGATTGAAGTTGTCAAGGACTTCATTCTTCTTGGATCAACTATCAACACTCATGGAAGCAGCAGTCAAAAAATCAAAAGATATATTGCATTAGGCAAATCTGTTGCACAAGACCCTTTTTAAAGTATTGAAGAGCAAAGATGTCAGCTTGAAGACTAAGGTGCGCCTGACCCAAATCATGGTACGTCCAACAACCTCATATGCATGCAAGAGCTGGACAGTGAATAAGGAAGACTGTAGAATTGATGCCTTTGAGTTATGGTGTTGGAGGAGAATATTGAAAGTGCCACGGGCTGCCAAAAGAACCAACAGAGCTGTGTTGAAAGAAGTGCAGTCAGAGTGCTCCCTAGAGGCCAAGATGGCCAAACTTTATCTCTCAGACTTTGGACATATTGTCAGGAGGGACCAGTCGCTGGAGAAGGATATCATGTTTAGTACGATGGAGGGTCAGAGAAAAAGAGGAAGACTCCCAGCAAGATGGATTGGCCAAATGGCAGCATCGATGGGCTCAAGTGTGGCAACAATATGAGGTTGGCCCAGGATCGGGCAGTGTTTTGTTCTGTTGTGCTATGAGTCTGCACTGACTCGATGGCACCTAACAACAACAACAACAAAGGAGCTCTGGTAGCATAGTGGTTATGAATCGGGCTGCAAACCGCAAGGTCAGCAGTTAGAAACTACCAGCTCTTTGGGAGACAGATGAGGCTTTCTGCTCCCATAAAGATTTACAGCCTTGGAAACCCTATACGGGGTCACTATGAGTCAGAACTGACTCCACAGCACATAACAGCCACCAACAGCAAAAACAGAGTCTTGGTGTGGTGCTGTGGGCTAATGTATCAGACTGCAAAGTCGTTTGAACTTCAAGGTCAGTGGTTCAAGCTCCCCAGCTGCTCCTTGGAAACCCTATGCAGGGTCGCTATGGGATGGGTCGATTTGACGGCACTTCACAACAACAACAACAACAGCAACAGCCAGAGACTCAAGTCAAATACACATACATGTTCATATCCAGCTGCCAAGTTACAAACTGGGAAAGGAAGCAAATGAATAACGTCTTTGATAAGGATCAGCGCAAAGCTGAGTCCTATGAGGCAAAAGTTAAAGATATTCCAAAGGCCCAACGTTTCCAAATTTCTATAGCAGTCCATCATCACTCACATAAACCACTCATCCTCCCCTCAGTCTTCAGGCTCTGGTCTTGTTGCTGTTAAGTGCCGTGGAGTCAGTTCTGACTCATAGCGACACTGTATAGGATTTCTGAGGAGTATCTGGTGAGTTTGAACTACCAAGTTTGTAGTCTAGTGCTTTATCCCACAGCGCCACACCAGGCTCTGTTCTTAAGGCTCAGTACTTGGCTGCAACGTCTAACCGAACTCATGAATCATATTTAGAGTTAATTGGTTTGTTAGGGAAATAAGAGAATCAGCTCAGACTAGTTCTTGGTCAGGACAGCCTCTTCTCGTCCCATCACTGGCTCTGCTGGGGACCTGTTTGGACAGGTGTTCTAACTCTCAGCTCTGTGGGTTTGCTAACCTCACTGCAATATTTGGCACCTCTGCTTTCTGTCATCTCTCACTGCCTCTCACTGTCTTCTGTCTAACAGGATGGCAAAATAGTTCATTCCCCTCATTAGGCTTCCATACACCTAATTTGCATGGCCCCACCCCTGCAAGGTGGGCCACAAGCACCTCATTTGCATAGCCCCACCCAGTCATTTTGTGGGAGTCACAAAGACTATTGGTAGAAGTCCATATTAAGCCATTCACTGTACTGCGGGAAAGAATGCTGCTCCAAAAACAAAAGCAAATCGTGCCTTTTATTTTTGCAAGCATCCAAATCTTGTCATGTTTTGATTTCAGAGCTGCTCCAAGATTCTAGGACAAAAGGCACTCTAGAAATAAGCATTATTGTGAGACTCAAAGAGGCTCTGAACAAAACAAAATTCTTTCATCAAAAAAGAATCAGAGAGAATTGTTACCAAATATAGTCACTGGGTAGAAATGCATTTTTCTCTTCCCTACACATCATCACCATCACTGCCAAGTTGTCTTAACTAAACCCATAGTGTATCAATGACTGGAACCATGAATATATAAAGGGAATAGCAATTCATGAATTTTAGCAATGACTGTGTGTCATGCATGCTCCCAGGTGCTTATAGATGGTATACCATTTGATCTTCCAATAGCTCTATCCAATGAACACAACTATTATCCCATTTTGTTGTTTCTTCTTCTTAGGTGCCATCGAGTCCGTTCTAACAGTGTGCCCCTATGTACAATAGAGCAAAACACTGCCGGGGCCTATAGCATCCTCACAATTGTTGTTTGAACCCATTACTGCTGTCACTGTGCCAAGTCATCTCATTGAGGGGTTTCCCCTTTTTCACTGACCCTCTACTTTTCCAAGCATGATGTCCTCCTCCAGGGACAAGTCCCTCCTGATAACATGTCCAAAGTACATGAGAGGAAGTCTCACCATTCTGCCTTCTCAGGAGCATTCTGGCTGCACTTCTTCCAAGACAGATTTATTTGTTCTTCTGGCAGTCCATGGTACTGTTCAGTATTCTTTGCCAACACCATAATTCAAATGCATCAACTCGTCATCAGTCTTCCTTGTTCATCGTACAGCTTTCTCATGCATGTGAGGCAACTGAAAATATCATGTCTTGAGTTGGGCACACTTCAGTCCTCAAACTGACATCTTTGCTTCTCCTCACTTTAAAGAGCTCTTTTTCAGCAGATTTGCCCGGTGCAAGCGGTTGTTGCATTTCCTAACTGCTGCTTCCAGAGACATTGATTATAGACCCAAAGAAAATGAAATCTTTGACAATTTCAATCTTTTCTCTGTTTGTCATGATGTTGCTCATTGACTGTTTTACAGGTGAGGAAACTGACATTTAGGAAACTTAGGCAGCCTGTCCAAAGTCACAGAACTAAGACAGTAGCAATCAGGGTCTGAACTGAGTGGACAAAGCCAGTGGCTCTGCTTGTTTTCTGTGCACAAAGAAGAATGGTGCAAGTCTGTGTCATACAAAAAACATGATAGTAACTATCCCTGTGTGGTACTGTAGAAGAAGAACTGGACTGCTAGTTGCAAGGTCAGCAGTTCAAATGCACTTGCCGATCCTCAGAAATTCTCCACAGGCTTTCTATGAGTCAGAACCGACTCCACAGCACTTAAAGACAATCAACAACAACAACAACAACCCATTCGACTGGAGTCCTGGTGTGGCTCTGTAGGAGAAGCAATAGACTACTAACCGCTAGGTTGAAGGTTCAAGCCCACCAGCTGCTTTTCGGAAACCTGTGAGTCGGAACTACATTTCATAACGAACAGCAACTATCCTTACAGGTGCGGTGAGATCTTAGTGAGCACGATCTTTGAGAGAACAGGATGTAGGCAGCTTTTCAGTTTCTGCTGAGTCAATTCCAACTATTGGTGACTCTGTGTGTGCAGAGTAGGACTGCTCCATGGGGTTTTCAAGGCTGTGGCCTTTTAGAAGCAGATTGCCAGGGCTTTCTTCCAAGGTATTATCTGTTGTTGTCATCAAGTACCAATGAGTTGATTCTGACTCAAATGGATCATGTACAGGGTTTTGAAGGAGTGGCTTGTAGGTTTGAACTGCTGACCTTGTGGTCAGCAGTCCAGTGCTTATCCGATAGCACTTCTGGGTGGATTTAAACCACCAACCTTCTGATTAGTAATCAAGCCACCAGGGGCGGCTACCCTTGGTTCATCTGAATGAGTTTACACCCCTCCCCTTTCCCAAGCCCATTTCCTCTGTCTCCTGTGGCTTTCCCCCAGTTCAGACAAGGATGTCCTAGCTTCAAGCTCACAGAAGGTCAGCCACAAGGTAGGGAACCAGGGAGAATGACAGGAACACTGTCTTTCCGTTTTCAAACGGGCTTCTGAAACTCTCAGCAGAAGCAAGATGATTCAGAGTTTACTTCGTCTCCATGTGATCAGTTTGATCACATGTCTGTAGAATTGGAACGGTCAACAACAAGTAAAGGCCACACCAGTTTCAAATGACCACTGTCCCATAAACACTGGGTCCATTCCCCTGGGAAATGGGGGTCAGAAGAGAAGCAAGAGGGCAGTGCAGGGGTGAGGATGCCAAGAGCCCCAAGAAGGGTCCCATGTGTACCTGACCCCGTCCCCATCCTGAGACCAAGTCCCAGAAGGTGGTGGGTGATAGAATCCCACGTGGAGCCTGCACTGTGTGTCAGAGTGTGGTCTCCCCTGGACTCGGGTCACTTGCTCTGCCTCCACCACTGCTTGGTGGTGGCCAGTGGCTCGGCACTACATAACTCTGCCATCTAAGCCACCTGCACACCCAGAGCCTCTGGTTCCTCCATCCCCTCCCGCGAGAACCAGCTCCAGGTGGGCACCCATGCATCATCTCCTTCTCACAGCTCCATTTAGCAGCAACCTGCCTGTAAGGCAGATCAGAACCTCTCTTGCTTCCCAGTTCAGGAGTCCTTGGGTGATGCCAACAGACAAGTGTTCAACTATTAGCCCTGAGGTTGGCTGTTGGAACCCACCCACAGGTATCTTGGAAGAAATGTCTGGCAATCTGTTTCTGAAAGCAAACAGCCTTGAAAAGCCTATGAGGCAGGCTTCGCTGGGCACACGGGGTCGCTGTGAGTGGAAACCGACATGACAGCAACAACTTGGTTAAGAGAGAATCTTCTATGAGGTCAAAAGTGTGGCTTGGGGAAGGGATACTGATGCAAATACATTTAAAAATGTTAAAGAGGCTGAGAGAATTCCCATTAAGGTGGCAAAGGGGCAGAAATGAGGATGTTGCATTTCTGTGACTTACTTAATCCTCACATCAGCCCTGGCAGGTAAGATCATGACCTAAAACACAGGAAACAGCATCTTTGGCTGGTGGTTGGACTTGTTATGACAGATGGGGTTTTATACCCAAGATGACTTGGCTTGAAAGCCACAGTAACTCCACGCTGCCTACTAAAACGACACAAGTGGACATTTTTCTCTCTGCAAAACTGCCTCCGGTGAATACCTTGGAGAAAGAATGAATAATCAGCAAATTGATAAATTATACTTACTTCAAGCAAACAAGCCCGATTGTTGTTTTGCCTCTAACAGGTGTGGCTTGATTGCAGACTGTTGGTGACCCTTAATAAAAGAAGCCCAGCCTGCAAATCACAAGTAGGTTTCAATTTCCCCAGACTAGCATTTCACACCAGGGTGCTGAGCTCAGCCAGTATTTTCCTGAACTAACACCTGTGTTAGAGGCATAAAGCATGATTTCACTGAGCTAACATTTATCTTTGGGAATTAAAGCAGAAATCAAAGGATAATTTACAAAGTTGATCATTCTTTCCCTGAACTGTCATTGGTCTTGGCTGAACACACAGGTAAAGCTCAGGTATTTAAAAAGATCTGTTAAGCAGTTTGGAGAGGATGTGACACACTTAAATAAATGGAAAGATGTCCCATGTTCATGGATTGGAAGATTTAATATAGTTAAGAGGCTAACCATACCCAAAATAATCTATTGATTCAATGCAACCCCTATAAAAATTCCAACAGCCTTCCAAATTTCAATCAGTCTTCAACTTTACATGAGGCCCCGAATAGTTAAAGGAATGTTGTAAAGGACGAACAAAAAAGGAGGGCTCACACTTGCTGACTTTAAAACACAGTGTAGAGAGCTACAGTCATCAGAACAACCTGGTGCTGGTATAAAACAGGGACAAAGACAAATGAGAGAGATCTCAGAGTCCAGATATGCACTCCACAGCTACTGACAACTGCTTTGTGACATTCAGTGAAGAAAGAAAAGTCTCTTCAATAAATGTTGTTCTTGGTAAGTGCCATCTAGTCAGTTCTGACTCACAGCAATCCTCTATAGGGATTCCAATGAGTGGCTGGTGGGTTTGAACCACCAATCTTGTGGTTAGCAGTCCAGTACTGATCATAGAGTTACACCAGGACTTCAATAAATGGTGCTGGGGATATTGGATTTCCACATGCAGAAAAATGAAGCATGACCCAATCACACACCATATGCAACAACAAATTCAAAACAGAGTAAAAACCTTAAAGTGTGCAAATTAAAACCCTATAATGTTTAGAAGAACAAGCAGGGGCAATGTTGTCAAGGCTGGCTTTCAACAATGGACTAGCTAATATAATAACAAAATCTCAAATAGCGAAAAACAAAATAAATACACAAAAATGTTGTTGCTGCTGTGGTTAAGTGCTGTCAAGGTGGTTCTGACACACAATGACCCTGAGGAGCAGGTGGTGGGTTTGAATTGCTGACTTTGCAATGAGCAGTCCAGTGCTTATCCTACAGCTCCACACCAGGACTTGAGTCAGTTCCAACTCATATTGACCCTGTATAGGGTTTCTGACCTTGAAGTTTAAACCGACCTTGCGGTCCAGTGCATTATCCTGCAGCACTTCACCGGGACCTAAATAGGTCCTAATAGGACTAAATAAACAAAAAGGTTTATAAAGGAATGTTTTTGCTGTTGTTGAGCTCCATCAAGTAGGCGCTGACCTTGTACAGGGTTTCCGAGGAGCAACTGGTGAACTTGAACAGCCAACCTTGTGTTTCAAACTAACCTTGCAGTCCAGCACATTAACCCACAGTGCTACCCATATCAACAAATGATGGTGGCGGTGATGGTGTGTCTTAGAGTCAGTTCCAACTCATAGACACCCCGTGTGTAGGATTTCTGAGGCTGTAAATCTTCATAGGAGCAGAAAGCCTCATCTTTCTCCTAAGGAGCAGCTGGTGGTTTTGAACTGCTGACCTTGAGGTTAGCAGCACGACTCATAACCACTACACAACCTGAGCTCCTTAAATAAAAAAACAGGGCTACATAAAAAAAAGAAAACATTTGATCATTAAAAGACTTCTCCAAAGAAGTGGAAAAAAGAGCTACCAACTGGGAAAATATCTTCAGAAACCATACATCTAATAAGAATCTAATAACTAATATATATATATATAAACTTGCACAACTTAACAACAACAATAAAGGTAGGGTTGCAAAGCAGATTATGCAATTAGTAAGTTATACTCCTGTAACAATTGGCAAAGTTGTGTGATAGATATGTTTACAACAATGACCAAAAAACCCTAAGCACCTCATGGCATTTGGGTTCTTGGTTTGGAGGTTTGTTGTTGTTAGGTGTTGTCGAGTGGATTCTGACCCTTAGAGACCCTACGCACAACAGAATGGAACACTGTCCAGTCCTGGAACACTGTCTGGTCCTGGTCCATCCTCACAACTGTTGTAATGTTGCTGCTGCCACTGTGTTGATCCATCTCATTGGGGGTTTTCCTCTTTTTCACTGACCCTCCAGTTTACCAAGTATGATGTCCTTCTCCAGGGACTGGACCCTCCTGATAAGATACCCAAATTGCAAGAGACAAAGTCTCGCCATCCTGGCTTCTAAGGAACATTCTGGTTGTATTTCTTCCAAGATCAATCTGTTTGTTCTTCTGGAAGTCCATGGTACTTACAATATTCTTTGCCAACACCATAATTCGAATGCATCCATTCTTCTCTCTTGTTGCTATTAGGTGCCAGTTTCGATTCATAGTGACCTGGTCTAGAGTTTCTTAGGAGTAGCTCATGGGTTTAAACTGCTGACCTGGTGGTTAGCTGTACTTACCCTACTACAGTGCCACACCAGAATCCTTCTTCTATGGTCTTCTTTAATCATTGTCCAACTTTCACATGCATCTGAGGCTATTGAAAATACCATGGCTTCAGTCAGGCACACCTTAGACCCCAAACTCACATCTTTGCTCTTAAACACTTTAAAGAGGTCTTGTGTAGCAGATTTTCACAATGCTGACTGCTTTTTCCATGAGTGTTGATTGTGGATCCAAACAAAATGAAGTCTTTGACACTTTCAATCTTGTATCCGTTTATCATGATGTTATTTATTTGTCCAGTAGTGAGGATTTTTGTTTCCTTTACATTGAGGTACAACCATACTGAAGACTGTGGTCTTTAATCTTCATCAGTAAGTACGTCAAGTCATCTTTGTTTCCAGCAAGCGATGTGTGTCATTTGCATGTTGAAGATTGTCAATAACTCTTCTGCCAATTCTGATGCCAAGCTCTTCATATAGTCCATCTCTTTGGATTATTTGCTCAGCATACAGATTGGATAAGTATGTTGAAAGGATAAAATCCTGACACACACCTTTCCTGATTTTAAACCAGTTAACTATCCCTTCATTCTGTCCGAACAACTGCTTTTTGGTCTATGTATAGGTTTCTCCAGAGCACAACCAAATGTTCTGAAATACCCATTCTTCTCAATGTTATACATAGTGTGCGAATACCTTTGCATAGTCAATTAAGCACAAGTAAACATCTTTCTCCACCGCTCATCTGTCAGTTTGTCATACTGTTGTGGATTGTGAGTTGCTGTGATTCTGGAAGCTATACTTTGGATATTTTAAATACCAGCAGGGTCACCCATGGTGGACAGGTTTCAGATAAGCTTCCAGATGAAGACAGATTATAAAGAAGGAGAGATGAACTACTTCCAAATATTTAGTTACTGAAAACCTTAGGAATAGCAGAGAAATACTGTCAGATACAGTGCCGGAAAATGAGGCCCTCAGGTTGGAAGTCACTCAAAATTCAACTGAGGAAGAGCTGCCTCCTCAAAGTAGAGTAGACTGTGACGATGCGAGTGGAGTAAAGCCCTTGGAGCAAAGCCCTCCATTTGCTGATGGGCACAACTGAAAATGAAGAGAAACAGCCGTAACCATCCATTAATAATCGGAACATGAAGTGTATGAAGTATGAATCTAGAAAAATTGGAAATTGCCCAAAATGAAATAAAATGCATAAAATTCAATATAGTAGGCATTAGTGAGCTGAAATGGACTGGCATTGGCCATTTTTAATTTGACAACCACGTGGTTTACTATGCCGGGAATGACATTGAAGAGGAATGGTGTTGCATTCATTGTCAAAAAGAACAAGATCTGTCATGCGGTACAAGGCTGTCTGTGATAGGATAATATCTATGCGCCTACAGGGAAGACCAGTTAATACCACTAGTATTCAAATTTATGCACAAACCAATAAGCCAGTGAGGATGAAATAGAAGATTTCTACCAATCTTCAATCTGAAATTGATCAAACATGCAATCAAGATATATTGATAATCTTTGGCGATTGGAATGCAAAGGTTAGAAACAAAGAGGATCCAATGATTTGTTAATTTCAAATATCTTTTTTAAACAGCATAAGAGACGATGATACACATGGACCTTACCAGGTAGAATACAAAGAAATCAAATTGACTACATATGTGGAAAGAGACGGTGGAAAAGCTCCATATCATCAGCCAAAACAAGAGCAGGGGCAGATTGTCGAATAGACCATCAATTGCTCATATACAAATTCAGACTGAAGTTGAAGAAAATGAAAACAAGTCCATGAGAGCCAAAATATGACCTTGAATATATCCCATCTGAATTTAGAGCCTATCTGAAGAACATATTTGATACATTAGACATTAAAGACCGAAGACCAAAAGAGTT
>NW_006408543.1:3183524-3189933 GCF_000296735.1 Chrysochloris asiatica | reverse complement strand
CATGTTGTTTTCTCCTTTACACGTAATATCTGTAAAATAGCTTGATTGTGGAATGGCTAGCTTAACTATAAAACATTTTCTTATTACTGTCTATCTTAATTTAAAAAAATAGAGATAGTAGAATAAATACAACCTTTTGTGGCTATAACTGACACTAAAATAAAGATTATTTAACTTCTAAAAAAAAAAAAGTAAGGATGGCCAAGGGAGAAGAGCACAAGCGGGGTCCGGGACCCTATCCAGAGAAGCAGGGACACCAAAGATGGACATGGAGAGAGGGAGCAGCTGAGGACTGAGGACTGAGGACTCCGGATTCATGGAAAGAGAGGGACTGGGTCCTGGCGGCCAGGAGGCAAGCATACAGAATGTACTCTTTGGTTGTTTAAATTATTATATATTCCTGAATGTTTCTGTGTACACTCCCCGAAAATAAAAAATTATAAAAAACCCTCTGTGTAGATAAGAAAGGCCTGATTGCACATTCATAGGAACCAGGGGATGGGACTTAGATGTATTTTTTTGAGGGAGGGGTGGTCCACTAGGGCAATTAATGCCCTTCAATGACTGGGGTGGTCAACTTCCCAGTGACCTGGGACTCCACTGCCACCTGCTCTCCTCAGAGCGAGACTTCTCTGGCCCCAGCATGGGCCTGGGTGTCACTCTGGCCTCTTGGTCATTCTGTGAGGTCTGCACTCTTTAGAGAAGGAAACAGAGCCTGAAATGGTTAGATCAACTGTTCAAGGTCATGCATGAAGGGGAGAAGCAGGATTCCACTTCAGGTTTGTGTCTTCTCCAAAGCCGGGGACATGGCCATAACACGGTGCTCAAAAGACCATTATTAAACTCTCCGACCATTATTAAACTCAGTGACCCCACAGGACACAGTCAAATTGCCCCGTAGGGTTTCCAAGGCTGTCAACTTTACAAAGGCAGGTGGCCACATCTTTCTCTTCTAGAGCAGCTGGTGGGTTCGAACCACTGTCCTTTCAGTTTGCAGCCAAGCACTTTAACCACTGCACCAGGGGATCCTTGAGTGGTATACATGGTGAATACACTTGGCTGCTGACTGAAAGATTGGAGGTCTGAGTTCACCCAGAAGTGCCTTGGAAGAAAGACCTGGCAATCTTTTTAAAAAGACCATGGCCATTGAAAATCCTGTGGAGCACAGTTCTACGCTGATGCCTGGGTTCTCCATGAGTCAGAAATGACTCAACAGCACCTGGTTTATATTTGCTAAAGTCATTTGTTAAAATACAAACACTTCCTGAGACCCCAGGTGCAGCCACTCAGGGAGGAGCTTTGATGAAAGGATAAGTTTACAAATTGAAAGACTGATGTTCAGAGGGGTTATGTGACTTCTCTAAGGTTGCACAGCAGTTGGTGGTACAACCAGAGACCAGCCTAGGTGGTTGGTCCTCACTTCAGAAGACAAAGCTTGGAAGACATCAGTCCACCTGTTGTTAGGTGCGACCCTATGTACAACAGTGAAACATTGCCCGGTCCGGCACAATCCGCACACTGCCTGTGATGTTTGAGCACATTGTTGCTACCACTGTGCCAACCCATCTCTTTGGGGGTCTTCCTCAATTTTCTGACCCCTTTACCAAGCATGATGTCCTTCTCCAGGGACTGATCCCTCCTAATGACATGTCTAAAGTATGTAAGATAAAGTCTCGCCATCCCTGCTTTTGATGAGCATTCTGGCTCTGTCTTCCAAAACTGATTTGTTCTTTCTTCTGGAAGTCTACGGTATATTCAATGTTCTTTATCAACACCATCACTCAAATGCCTCTATTCCTCAATGGTCTTTCTTATCCACTGTCCAACTTTCACAGGTCAGTGGTTCAGACTCATCAGCTGCTCTCAGAAACCCTATACAGGGTCGCTATGAGTTGGAACCAATTCCCTGGCACTTAACAACAACAACAAACCAGGAGTTCTGGTAGCATAGTGGGTTATGTGTTGGACTGCTAACCGTAAAGTCAGCAGTTCAAATCTACCAGCCGCTCCTTGGGAGAAAGATAAGACTTTCTGCCCCCTTAAAGATTTACAGCCTTGGCAACTCTATACAGGGTTGCTATGAGTGGAAACTGACTCAATGGTACTTAACAACATCCAGGATCCCGGTGGCGCTATGGGTTAAGCTTTGAGCTGTTAATCAGAAGGTTGGCAGTTAAAACCCACTAGCACCTCCCTAGAGAAAGATGAGGTGGTCTGCTTTGGGAGACCCTAGGGGGCAGTTGTACTTAGTCTTGTTGGGTCACTGTGAGTCAGAATTAACTTGATGGCAGTGAATTAATGAGATGTTGCTTGTGGGCTGCTGTGATGCTGAAGAGATTTCAGCAGAACTTCCAGACTAACACAGACTAGGAAGAAAGTCCTGGTTATCTCCCAAAATTGACCAAGGCAAACTCTGGATTTGAAACCAACCATGGGGTTAGCACAGGATCATACAGCATCTCGTTCCCTCGTGCGTGGGGTCGGCTGAGGTTGGGGGCTGAATCGATGACTGCTGGTGACAACAAAAAAACCCAGCTTGATTATTGAAATGCAGTAAGTGTGGACTGGTGCCACAGCTCACGTGGACACATGGCAGGGAACCTACCTATGAAGTCCACCCCCCAGCCGCTGATACCACAGGGCAGGGCTGGGAGAGCAGCTGCCCTAAAGCCCTTCTGGAAGGATTCTGAATTAAGGGAATGGAGAAATGACAAGTCCAAGAGACAAGCTCCCCAAGGGGAAGAGAGCGATGGAGAGGGGACGGCCCAATGGACTTTGTCCCAGATTTCAGTGCCTCCCTGAAGCTGGCAGCACTCAGGGGCAGACACAGGCCCTGACGGGTCCTCTCACCCTGCTTCCAGTCCCATTTGTTCCCCCAAGAAAGAACCTGAAAGCTGCCCACCTCCAGGTGGCTTGGTGGGTTATTTTCCAAGAGCACAATGAGAAACCAGAGATTTCTTGGCAGATTTTACAGAAAATCCAGTTAATTGTCCTTGACACTCTCTGTGGTCACACAAGCAAGGGATGGGTTTAATTACATGGATTATTGTCATCAGCTTGCCAATGCAATTTTGAAATATTTCATTTTTGACACAATTACAGTCGAATACCCACAGCCCATCCGTAATATGGACAAGGCAACATTGATCTGGGGCTTCCAAAGGGAACCCGGCAAGGCTGGTGGCGCCTTTGTTCGCGGGGAGAAAGGCAGGCAGAGAGGTTTAACTAGGCTGTCTGGAACCTTCCTCAGAGGAGCCTGGAAGAGTCCGCTCGTCGGGCCACCATCCGGAAGTTTCCATAACTCCAGCCTGGTTTGTGTGAATCTCATAGACTCACAGATGCAACAAGAACACTTCACAGGGGCGCTGTGGGAGGGGGGCGCCTTTGTGTTCAGAAGTTCGGATGCAACTGAGGCATGTTGTAAATTTCTCTTCTGTGTGAACTTACCTGGCTGTATGGTCTTTTATGTGAATTTACCTGAACACTGGTTTCAAAAGTAAGACGATTGCATCAAGTCTTAGAAAATCGGGGCTGTAACCCTCTTTCTCCCCCTGAACCCACACACTGAAAGGTGAGATAGTCCCTTATTCGCAGCTGTGAGTTTACAGGCCTCCATCAAATCCTCAGAAAAGTTTACACAGCAAATTTGTCTCCCATTCAACGCCTCATACATCTTGTTTTGTGACATTGATTGAAATACCCACAATGCAAAAGAACTCTTCCCACTTCCTCCAAGTGTTTCCTGCTTCCCTTCCTCCTTCTGTCCTGTCCCTTCCTGCCTTCTGAGCTTTGTTATTGTTGTTGTTAAGTGCCAGTTCTGACCCATAGCGACCCTGTATAGTGTTTCCTAGGAGTGCCTGGTGAGCTTGAACAGCTGACCTTACAGTTCAAGCTGATGTCGCTGTCCAGCGCATTAACCTACAGCGCCACAGCATGCCTCCCTGTTGATCTGGTACGATTGGTGGTTCTAAAGAGTGCGGAAATCCCTGGCATGACTGTTCACTTTCTACACCTGTCTATTGTCTGGCCGGAAGTTAAGCCCTGGGGTGAACTGAGTTCCAGACTTGAAGAATGTCTAAAGGCTATAGTCTTGGGGGTTCCGCTAGCCTCTAGCCTACCAGTAAATCTGATCTTTTTTTGTGATTTTACATTCTGTTCCACATTTTTTCCTCCACTCTCGCTAAAGAATACCTGTTGTGATCCCGTTCACAGTTGTTTGCAGGGGTAGCCGGGCACCACTTAGTTCTTCTGGTCATTGGACTCACTTTATAGATAGGCTTCCATCCTGAGAACCTAAGACCATTTCCATGTTTACCTAGTTGCGTGGAGGAGAATAGTATGTTAAACTCACAGGTCCATTTCTTCAGCCTCCAAAGTTCCGGGAATTTTATTTTAATTGTGGAAAGCAACCGACTGCAGAACTGGAAGAATCAGGAAGAGAGGAGCAGTTCTGTCTGCTTGAGCACACGGACACTCGTACTCACATGTCGTGAGCGTTTCCCCAAAGCATGAATGCTGTACACACAACATGCAAACACAAATTTAGTGGCGTTAGGTCACACCCATCGGGAGCTTGAGGTTTCAGTGGTGTGACTGGGCTCTTGACTGAGATCTAGCACCACTTATTTGGTTAAGACTCTGTCAGCCAGTGCGCTCATCAAGATCCTGGGGTCCTCTTCCACACCCACTCGGGTTCCTGATGGCTGAGGGTGCGTCTCAGTGTCCTCATCGAGGGCAGGCTGCTGGTTGCTGTCAGTTCCCGGTGGCTGTTCTTTGGCCCTGGGTTTCCCCACCAGCTGGAGGAACACTCTGCTCTAGACGGTTCGTAGGATGAGCTGGAACTCACTGTGGTCCTGGCCTGTTGTGATAGTAATGTAACATGATCATGGAAGGGACGTCTTATCAAAGTCATGGGTCCCAGCCACACCCATAAAACACAAAACCAAACCCATTGTCACTGAGTCGATTCTGACTCATAGCGACTCTAAAGGGCCAAGTACACCTGTCCCCATGAGGCTCTCAAGGTATAAATCTTTATGGCAGCCGATGACCACATCTCTTTCCCTCAGAGTGGCTGTTGGGTTTGAACTGTGGACCTTGCAGTTTGCAGTCCAGACCTTATCCAACAGTGCCACACCCATGATTGTTGTTGTTGTTTTTAAGTGACATCAAGCTGGTTCTGACTTAGAGCAACCCTGTATAGGGTTTCCATGGAGCAGCTGGTGGGTTTGAACCACTGAGCTTGAGGTTCAAACCAGCCTTGCAGACCACTGCCTATCCTACAACACCACACCAGGACTCTCAAGAGTATTGTTGTTGTTGTTAAGTGCTGTGGAGTAGGTTTCAACTCATAGTGGCCCTATATAGGATTTCTGAAGAGCAGCGGGTAGGTTTGAACTGCAGACTTCATGGTTCACAGTGCAGTGCTGATCCTACAGCACTACACCAGGACTCCAAGAGTATTATAGTCAGGAAAGGTGGAGCACAGGTAGGGAATAGACACAGGATAGTTTGGGTGCTGGGGGGGTGGCAATACACAAGAAGGGGGAGGGGAATGGAAGAACAAGGCAGATGGGAGAACAGTTAGGCAGGTTTGCATGGGTTAAGTGGGACAGAGGTAAATAATGATGTATGCACAACCTTGGAACAACAGGTCTCTGGGATACAGGGATCGAGGCATGGTTGTAATGGTGAAAAGGGGGGAAATAATGTTAAGATGATTGGGTGTCTTTTGAATCTTGGTTTCCCTTGCCTGCAATTATAAAATAGACCCTTGAAGGGGAGAGAAAGGAATAGCCAGAAACATCACCATAGAAAGCTTATAAGTCCGTCTTCAGCCTATAATCAATTGGTATACCTAAAATGGGGCTAGAACCTGCCCAGTGAAGGAGGTTTCCTGTGGAGCCTACATTATATAAGACCATAGGTGGAATCCTGAACAGCATCCAGAATCTTCTGAGGTGAGAAATCTCCACTTGAAAGGACAAGCAGACTTGCCTGCAGCAGCTAGAAAAACAGAAGATACTTTTTGAAAGAAAGCCCACCAGGAAAAATCAAAAACAGTAACTGCAGTCCAATTGACTACTACAAGAACAAGCAAGTTGTTTGCCTGGAAGCCATCAAGGCAAGTGGTTGGGTCCCCTCAGGGCAAACCCCCTTCCAAGACTGAGACTCAAGGGGAATACACAAACAGGCATGTGGTCTTGCTGGTGACCACGTTGGTCTCCGATAAGGGGAAGTGGAAGAAAAACAGCAATGAAGTTGTGAGCTAAGTCTGACCACGTTCAATAGACCCCTGTCAACCTGGGTTGAGACCTGGTTGGCCAGCAGTATGGCAAGACCTGGGGACTCCTGGGCCCAGAGATAGTGCCATGGCCACAGAGGACTAGAGCAGAGAGATGCACAAGAG
>NW_006408543.1:3174436-3183202 GCF_000296735.1 Chrysochloris asiatica | reverse complement strand
ACTTATGGATGTACTAGCTCAAAATAGGGAACATCTTTACAGCAAGGAACACTCCCACCCCCTCAGTACACAGGGTTGACAGGGATGGGCAACGTGGACATTGGCTACCCAAAATGGGGGGCTACAAAGGCAAGAAGTGCCTGAATTACAAGATTTTTAGAGGGAAGGTAGTTTGAGAGAGTACGGGGGAAGGTAGAATCTCCACTGAGTGATTTCCAACCTGTCTGATGAAAGGAGATGGAGATAAGACTCTTTTGGTTCAATAGTGAATAATTATTACCAGGACTGACGGATAGTAATTTTCAACTGAGGATCGAAAATGTAAAGGTAGACGTTTTGTAACAAAAGGAGGGGAGTGGTTGATTTTGCAGTCCTGGAGCAGACGTCCTTGGAACCATCAAGGGAGAAGAGCAGAGTGCTGTACCTTATCCAGAGAAGCATGAGGCCAGGGATGGAGGCAGAGATGATGATGTGGAGAGATGGAGTGTCTGGGGACTCTGGACTCAGGGAGGGAGAGGGTCTGTGTGCTGACGGCCAAGGGGCAGGCTTGTGGGGTGTATGTACCCTTCGGTTGTTTGATGATGCATGGAGGGGATTGTAATCATCGCAATGAAAGGAAATATGATAAGATGAATGTAAAGCTAATGTTCTTTCGTGTAAATTATCACATAATTCACAATAAAAACTAAATGAAAAGGAGTATTATAGTCCACCTGTAATCTTTTTTTTTAACTTTTTATTGTGAGTTGATTGAAGGTTTACAGAGCAGATCATCAGTTTTACATTCAACAAACCGTACACCTTGTTTCATTACAATGATTGCAATCCCCTCCATGTACCAACAGTTAACAGTATTTACTTCTATTCACTTTAAGTATTTCATTCCTCCCTGTGTGGCTGGCTACCTTCATCTTTCCTCTGGTATCCCCTCTCGTTGTATATTGCCTACCCTGTCACCCATGTTAGTAGCATGTGTTTTCCCTTTAGCTTGTGAATAATCTTCCCTCCCCACCTGGTGTGGCGCTGTGGGTTAATGAACTGGCCTGCAAAGTCATTTGAACTGCAAGGTCGGCAGTTCAAACTTACCAACTGCTCCTCAGAAACCTTATACAGGTTTGCTATGGGTCAGAATTGACTCGGTGGCACTTAACAACAACATGGGTCAGAACCAACTGGACGGCCCTTAACAACAACACCCTGCCTGTAACCATCATAGATTGTTTCTTTTTATCAAGAAAATCTTTTTTTTTTTTTTTAAACTTTTTACAACATTGGTCTCATACAGTGTTAGTCCTTTTGTAATTGACTAATTACACTTAGCATAATGTCCTTCAGGATCAACTATGTTGTGGTATGTAGCTTTGTGTGTATATACCAACGTTTGTTTAATCATTCTTCTGTTGATGGACAGTTAGGCTGTCTCCATCTTTTTGATGTGTCTCTTGTAGAGAGCATAGCGAGGGATCCTGTTTTCTTATCCATTCTGCTCCTTATGTCTCTAACTGCTTGCTACATTGAATCCATTTACATTCGGTGTAATTATCAATAGCGAGCTGTGGTAGCGTAGTGGTTACGAATCGGGCTGTGAACCTTAAGGTCAGCGGTTCAAAACTACCAGCCGCTCCGCGGGAGAAAGATGAGGCTTTCTACTCCCGTAAAGATTTACACCCCTTGGAAACCCTGTACTGGGTCGCTATGGGTCGGAACCGACTCAATGGCACTTAACAACAACAACAACATAGATTGATTGCTGTCATTTTTCTGTGTTTTTGTTGTTGTTGTTATGCAGCTGGTTTCTTTGTTCCACACAATTTTCTACAATTTTCTTTTCATTTTCATTTTTGTTATATTGTTATCAAGTGCCGTCAAGTGTATGCTGCCTTATCGTGACCTTCTACAGAGTTTCTGAAGAGTGGTTGATGAGTTTGAATCACTGACCTTGTGATTCAAACCGACCTTGTGGTCCAGTGCACTATCCTACAGCACCTCATCAGGACTGTTAGTGTTTAATAGATACCTGCTTTCTGATTTTCCTCTTTTTTAAAAAAGTTTTGATGTACAGGTGAATTATTTTTCTTTGAGGTTACCTTGTAATTTACTAATTCCACCCCCAGCCCCACACACACTTAAAACTGTCTATTTTATCTTGAAATCTACTTGACTTCTTTGCCATTAGGAAGTTCTGTATCTATACTTATACCCTCTTTTTGCTTTGGAGTTGACTTCATTATACATGGATCTCTCTGGTTCCTTATTTTCAGTCTTGTAGGTTTGTTTTACTTTAAACATTTCTATATCTGGATTGATTTCTGGTAGTGTGGTCATGTATGGTAATCTCATGTTGTTGTCTGCTGTTGTTGGTTCTCAGTCCAAAGAACCAACAACTTTCTGTAAAGTTGTTCTGGTCATTACAAATTCCTTTAATTTCTATTTATCAGGAAATTCCTAATTTCACCACCATATTTGAGGGACAGCTTTGCTGGCTATATGATTCTTAGTTGTCAATTTTTCTTCAGAGTTTTATATGTCATCCCATTGCCTTCTTGCCTGCATGGTTTCTGGTGAGAAATCCGAGCTGCGTCTTACGGGTTCTCCTGTGTAGATAACTTTTCGTTGTTCCTCGAGCTGCTCTCAGGATTCTTTCCTTGTCTTGATTTTGGAAAGCTTGATTATGATATATCTTGGGTATTTGTTTTGGGATCTATCCTATTTGGGGTTTGACCAGCTTCATCTACGCTGACTTTTTTCTTCTTTCATGGCATTAGGGAAGTTTTCTTCCAACAACTCTTTGACAACTTTCTCTGTGCTTTTTATTGTCTCTTCCTGTTCCGGAATTCCTACCTCCCATAAATTGGTCCTCTTCATGGTGTCCCATGTAAGTCGTAGGTTTTCTTTAGATCTTTTCATTCTTCTTTTCTGATTGTTCTTTTAGCATACTAGTGTTGAGAGATTGATCTTCAAGCTCACTAATTTGGGTTTCCATTGCTGAAAATCCACTCTGTGCTCTTTCAATATATTGTCAATTTCTGAAATCTTAGTATTAATCTTCTGGATTTCTAATCGCAGGTTTTTTATCATTTCAAAATTTGCATTTATTTTGTCTGTTTGTTCTTGTAGCATTTTCCTGGATTCTTCTAAAGTTTTTTCTGTGTTCTCCTTGCTTTCCTTGATCTTTCTGTCAATCCGTTGAAGGTGCCTAATTACCATTCTTTTTCAGTTAGTTCCATTACCTTTTCTTCATTAGAAATGTTTTCTGTCTTTGAATCTTTGTCATTTGTTTGAGCCATTTGCTCTTGTTTCTTTGTGTGAGCTAAAATTGTCTGTTGTCTCCAGGGGATTGTGGGGTTGTTATATTTGTAAAAGCAAACAGTGTAGTTATTGGACCCAGAGAGGAGAAATCTCTGGGAGACTCCTGTAATTCAAGGAGCTCTCAATGTGGTTGTGAAAGGGAGGTGACAGCAGAGTTCCAGATCCTATAGGCCTTGGTGTTACCTGTGTTTAGATTATTCAATCTGGAAATCGTTCGGGGGACTCTTGTTGGAGCTGGTTTCAGTGTCTGTCAGACCCACAGAGCATCTGGGGGCTGGGGGGCTGGTTAAATGCTAGTCTGGTAGTTCTGCGGGTTTTATAAATCTGGAGTTGAGCCCACATGAATCGAGGCACCAAAGTGGCACACCAAAGTGATGCAGCTAACCTTCTACTGGCTGAACTTTTGGAGAGTAGTGTTTGTGCTGGGATGGATAAGGGTGGGAGCTGGCCACACCTCTGGTCACCAGGGGAGCATGGAAAAATGAAGGAATTGCAACTTTGCTGTTGCCTGTGTGAATCTGCTCTGCCAGACTTCCTGTTGACAGAGCTGCTCACAAGACGGTCAAGCCAGTTATTGTCCCTCTCTGGCCGTCCCTGCTCAGCTGCTCCTCCCAGCCAACACTCCATCCACTTCTCTAATCTTCCTTCTGAAGTTCAAGGTCCCAGGATCTTCATCTGTATCTCTTGTATCTCTGTTGTAAAGACTTCATGTAGCATGTCTTCCTAGTCTACCATTTTGCGGGAAGTTGAACCACCCATAATCTTACTGGTTTCTCACATGAGATCACATTGGGGGTAGGGGGGATTAATCCATTACCACCAAAGCACCAAGAACCTTAGTCCAGCTAAATTGACACATATTTTGAAGGGACACAATTAAATCTATGATAATCTGGAAGATCTTGTTTTTGTTGTTGTTAAGTACCATCAAGTCGATTCTGATGCATAGTGACCCTGTATAAGGTTTCTGAGGAGTGGCTGGTGGGTTTGAACTGCTGACATTATGGTGAGTAATCCAGTGCTTACCATATAGTGTCACACCAGGGCTCCTGGAAACTTCTAGGGATCATTATTAGAATTATGGAGACGCTGATACGTGTATAAATGCACAGGAAGGCTCTGAGGGATGCATCCCAGCTTGGCACCACAGTTCTGGGATGGGGAGGGCTGTAGTGGGGGGAACAACACAGGAGGGCGGCCCAAGGGACTTGAGCTTTCTTTTTCCTAATAAGGGAATGTAATCATTGATTATTTGGGGAGTTAGGAATGAAAATTTAAAAGCCTACAAATCCATAATATGCCAGGTATCAATTTATTACCACTAAGTCGCATTCCTGGTGTGGTGCTGTAGGATCAGCACTGGACTGCGCATCACAAGGTCGGCAGTTCAAACCCACCAGCTGCTCCTTGGAAACCCTATAGGGTTGCTATGTGTTGGAATCAACTCGGCAATACTTAACAGCAAGTTACACATTCGAGAGTGCAGTGGCTTTGTACAATAATCACTGGACCGCAAGTCACAAGGTTGCCGGTTCTAGAACACTAGCTGGTCCACGGGAGAAAGATGAGGCTTCCTATTCTCACAAAGATTTGCAGCTTCAGAAACCCTACACAGGGTTGCTTCTTGCTGTGGTTAAGTTGGACTAGACTTCAGAGCAGTGAACTGGGCTTGGTGTTCCTCAGTAGCCAGTCACTGGTTCCTGTTGCGGCTCATAGTTCTCCACATTCTGTGCTGGTCAGTAGGTAAGGGGACAGATCATCTGACTAGGGATGGCTTGGTGAAAAGAAATGGAGATGTGCTGAAGTTCTTGTTCTGTGTGGAGGGCAAATATTCATTTTCATTAGTACTAGGAACATGTGTCTGAATGTATGTGCTGGCATTGAAAAGTACGTGCTGCTGACTGAGGATAGATGTGTTACAAAGGAGTTCTGGGAGCGTAGTAGTTATGAGTTGGGCTGCTAACCTCAAGGTCAGCAGTTTGAAACTACCAGTCATTACGCTGGAGAAAGATGAAGCTTTCTGCTCCCGTAAAGATTTACAGCCTCGAAACCCTGTACAGGGTCGCTATGAGTCAGAACCGACTTCACAGCACACCACCACCACCATCAAGTAAAGAAGAAACAACAGCGCAAACACAACTCAGTTTTTCCAACAAAGGACTTTGGTGGTGGTTAAACTGCCGTTGAACTGGCTCTGACCCACAGCGAGCCTGGTTAGGGTTTCTGAGAGCGGCTGGGGAATCAAAAGAGGACCTTGTGGGTACCCGTTCAGGGCTTATCCTATGGCCACACCCCAAAGTCCTCTTCATTAATTGTTGTTGCTAAGTGCCGCTGAGTTGGTTCTGACTCATAGCAACCCTGTGTAGTTAATCTTTTCTGGAGCAAAAAGCCTCATCTTTTCCCTATGGAATGGCTGATGGGTTTGAACCACCAACCTGTGGCTCACAATCTAGTGTTTTATCCTACAGAGCTACTGTGCTCCCCGACACAGGGCTACAAAGAGAAAAAATAGTCACAACAAAGTCTGATAACTAGGAAACATAAAATCATAATATCATTGTAAAAATAAATGTGAATGTATGAAATTCTTATGTTAAAAGTCATAAACTCAGAATGAGTTTTTAAAATTCAGATTTACACCATTTATAAGAGACACGTGTTTTTATTTAAATAATGTAAAAAGACAAAACAAAGGCATGGGAAAAGATGTATCAAGTACTAGAAAAAAAGGCAAAAGTAGCAACGCTAATGTAAGATGAAATAGGACAGAAGGCAAAGCAGTAGTTCACATTGATAAGAAGTATCATTTATAAGATGATGGAACAGTTACAAAATTTTTGCATATGACAAGGATTTTTAAATTTAAGCCAAAAAAAAAAGAAAACAGAAATAAAAATGTAAATGAAATTTTTCAAAATCATATTGTTGTTGTTGTTAAGTGTTGTAAGTCAGTTCTGTTGACCTGTCTAGGGTTTCCAAGGAGTAAATGATGGATTTGAACCACCAACCTTGTGGTTAAGAGTTCAATGCCTATCCTACAGTGCCACACCAGGACTCCAAAATCATAGTAAGTGTTTACTATGTTGTTCTCAAAAATGGATGGATCCAATCCGCAAAGAAATATATAGAAAACTCAAATAGCACCATCTGTGAGTTTGATTTAACAAAAACAGAATTTTGAATCTGACTACCAGAGAATATGGAGTTCTCATGTGGCTTTGTAGGGTAAGCACTGGTCCGCTAACCACAAGATTGGCTGTTCAAACCCACCAGCCACTCGTTGGAAACCCTATACAGGAAGACTGTGAATCAGCATCAACTCTACAATACTCAACATCAACAATCAGAGAAGAGATACTCTTTTAAAACCTCCACAGAAGACTCAGAAAATCTGATTGTTACACTATTTGTTGTTGTGTGTGCCAAGTAGAACTGCCCCTTAGGGTTTCCTAGGCTGTGTGGCGCTGTGGGTTCATGTGCTAGACTGCAAAGTCGGTTTGATCCACAAGGCTGGTGGTTCAAGCTCACCAGCCACTCCCTGAAAACCATATACAGGGTCGTTATGGGTCAGAACCAACCCGATGACACTTCACAACAACAATCTTTACAGGAAGGAGCTCTGATGATGTAATGGTTAAGACTGCTGACAGAAATGTTTGACACCACCAAGCAGCTTTGTGGGAGAAAGATGTGGCGGTTGGTTTACGTAAAGATTACAACCGTGGAAACCTTGTGGGGCACTTCTACACTTCCTACGTTGTTGTTGTTGTTAGGGGCCATCAAGTCAGTACCGACTCATAGCAACACTACACACAACATAACAAAACACTGCCCGGTCCTGCACCAAACCCACATTCATCGTTAGGATTGAGCCCGTTGCTGCTGCCACTCTGCCAGTCCCTGTCCTTGAGGGTCTTCCTCTATAGGATTCCTATAAGTTGGAATTGGTTCTATGATGATGGATTTTCATCTTTACAGGACCAGATCACCAGGTTTTTCTCCCATGGAACTGCTGGGTGGATTTGAACTGCCAACCTTTCAGTTAACAACTGAGAACTTTCCCATTGCAACACCAGGACTCTTGTTTAAAAAAAAAAGCTTTTCTGTGTCATCTAATCCTTTTGTTTTTTAAGAAAGATCAGACCACATAGGAAGTCTTTTTTTTTTTTCCTTTAAGGAGAAATAATATAAACCACATTTCTGACCACAAGTCAATAAAATTAAGAATTAACATCAAAAGCCATGAAAATAGCTAAATAAAGTCTATCTGCTGCCAGATGTTAAAACGCCATTCTAAATAACACATGGGTTAAGGAAGAAAAGCAAGCTGAAATGAAAACTATTTGGAAATGAACAGCAACAAGAGCAGTGCCCATAAAACCCTGTGGATTACAGCCAAAACAATACGCAGAGGAAAATTTATAGCCTTAAAATCTTTTACTTGAAAATAAATGAGCTAAGCACTTAACTCTGGAAATTAGGGGTAGGGGCTGGCCGGCAATAAAATAAGCCTAAAGAAGGTACAAGGAAGAAATTAATAAAATAAAAGAAGGAATTACTGAAACAGAAAACCCCAAAGCAGACAACCAGTGAACACAAGAGCTGCACTTTAAGAGGCCCATAAAACAGACGTGCTTTTGGCAAGGGCAGGCCATCGCTGACTCACTGAGGTTTGGGCAGCAGCCACTAATGGAATGAACAGTGAACAATGCAGACAGACACCCTGCCCTCATGGAGTTTACATCCTGGCTGAGGTGATAAAATGATGAATCTATAAACAAGGACAATCTTCAGGAAGTCTGATGATGCTGAGAGATATTACGCATGTCGTCGAGTGGATTCCAACTCATAACGACCCCATGTCCCAGAGAATGAAATATAACCTGGTCCTGTATCATCCTCACAATCATGAACCCATTGTTGCAGATACTGTGTCAATCCAGCTCATTAAGGGTCTTCCCCTTCATTATACTGTTGTTGTTATAGCAACCCACTTGCGGCATCTCTGGTACTAAGACACGTAGCTGGACGGCCTTCATGACATTGCAACTGTTAACGAGCAGGAGAAAAGGAAGACCCCCCAGTTCAGCCTTGCAGGTTGGCATAACCTTGATACAAAAACAAGAACAACTGTTGTTAGGAGCCATCCAGTTGATCTGTGACTGCTCTGTTTGTAATTGTCTTTTCCATCTCTTTGAAGAATGTCACTGGAATCTGGATTGGGATTGCATTGTGTGTGTAAATTGCTTTGGATAGTATTGACATTTTCACAATCTTAAATCTTCCTATCCAGGAGTATGGTACATTCTTCCACTCTTGTAAGTCTCTTTTGGTTTCTTGTAGTAGGGTTTTGTAATTTTCTTTGGATAGCTACATAGAAATGTAGCTTTGTTTCTCTAGTTACATTTACTCCTAGATATTTTATCCTTTGGGCAGCTATTATAAATGGTACTGTTT
>NW_006408543.1:3172894-3173591 GCF_000296735.1 Chrysochloris asiatica | reverse complement strand
TTGCTTCATAAAATATATTAGGAAGTTTTCCATCCTCTTCTATATTCTGGAATACTTTGAGTAGAATTGGTGACAGCTCTTTCCTGAATGTTTGGCAGAACTCACCAGTGAAGCCATCTGGGCCTGGACTTCTTTTGGTTGGGAGTTTTTGATGACCTGATCAATTTCTTCTCTTGTCACCGACCTGATGAATTTCTTTTTTTGTTATTGACCTGGTCAATTTCTTCTCTTGTTACTGACCTGATCAATTTCTTCTTTTGTTATTGACCTGGTCAGTTTCTTCTCTTGTTATTGACCTGGTCAATTTCTTCTCTTGTTACTGACCTGTTCAATTTCTTCTTTTGTTATTGACCTGATCAATTACTTCTTTTATTCCTGACCTGATCAATTTCTTCTTTTGTTATTGACCTGGTCAATTTCTTCTCTTGTTACTGACCTGATCAATTTCTTCTTTTGTTATGGACCTGGTCAGTTTCTTCTCTTGTTACAGGTAGACTGAGATCTTTATAGAAGCCTATTGAAGCCTTGCTCCTGAAGAGCAACTGGATGGGTTTGAACCCCCAAACTTGCAGTTAGCCAGTTAGCAGCCAAGAGCTAAATCGTGCACCACCAAAGCAAGAAGAGGACCATAGTCAATACCACCAAGGAGCATAGAAGCAAGAGCTAAGTTACATACAATCAACCATTTGTTAAGAAG
>NW_006408543.1:3170214-3170984 GCF_000296735.1 Chrysochloris asiatica | reverse complement strand
ACTTGATGGCACCTGACAACAACACCAACAATCCTAGAGTTTCCATTGGAGTCCTGGTGTGGTGCACTGGACTGCAAACAAGCTGCAGGGTTGGAGGCTCAAACCCACCAGCTACTTCTCAGAAACCCTATGAGTTTCCAGGGTTGCTATGAGTCAGAGCTGACTTGTTGGTCTTTAACAACAACAACATCCTAGATTGGGAAATAATAGGCTGAACTAGGACTAGAAAGGCATGTATTGAACTTACTAAAGAGCGTTGTGGCAGAGCTTCTTCTAACTGCCAGTTGATGTTGAGTTGACTTCGACTTATGGCGACCGCATGTAGGTAGAGTAGGGTTTTCAATGAGTGAGTTTTCAGAAGTAGATGTCCACGTCTTTCTTCCAGAGTGCCTCTGGGTGGGACTGACTCTCCAATCTTTGGGTTAATAGCCAGCATGCTAAATATCTGAACCACCAGGGACTCCTCCAGATGAAAGAACCCTTCCAATGTGGAACCAATGTTCCCAGAGACATTTCTATTACTCAGGAAAATCTGTTCCTGTCTATTCATCTACCCATGCACTGGTCCATCCATCTACTCACCTACCCATTCATCCATGCATCACACATCCAACTATCCCTCCATATACCTACCTGTATAGCCAACCATCCCTCCATCTACCTACCTGTACACCCAACCATCCCTCCATCTACCTACCTATACAGCCTACCATCCATCCATCCACCTACCTGTATAGCCAACCATCCATCTGCCTACCTATACAGCCAAC
>NW_006408543.1:3169108-3169434 GCF_000296735.1 Chrysochloris asiatica | reverse complement strand
CTACCTGTACACCCAACCATCCATCCACCTACCTGTACAGCCAACCATCCATCCATCCACTTACCTGTACAGCCAACCATCCATCCATCCACCTATCTGTAATCCAACCATCCATCCAGCCACTTCCTGTACAGCCAACCATCCATCCATCCACCTCCCTGTACAGCCAACCATCCATCCATCCACCTCCCTGTACAGCCAACCATCCATCTATCCACCTATCTGTACACCCAACCATCCATCCATCCACCTACCTGTACAGCCAATCATCCTTCCACCCACCTACCCATCCATCTACTCACCCTCTTATATCTATCCATCCACCC
>NW_006408543.1:3115724-3169008 GCF_000296735.1 Chrysochloris asiatica | reverse complement strand
TCCATCCATCCACCTACCTGTACAGCCAATCATCCTTCCACCCACCTACCCATCCATCTACTCACCCTCTTATATCTATCCATCCACCCACTACCCACCTTCATATATTTACCCACCCACCTACCCATTCATCCACCCACACACCCAGCCAGCTATCTATCCTTTCATCATCCATTCACCCACCTACACATACAACCATTCCTCTATCCACCTAACCATCCATTCACCACCTACCTGCCAATCCATTTGCCCATTCACCCACCTACCCATCCATCCATCCACACATCTAACTATCCATCCATCCATTCACCCACCTAAACACCCATCCATCCATCTCTACACCCAACTATCCATCCATCCACCTACCGATCGATCCATCCATCCACATACAGAATCATCCACAAACATTATTGAGCATGTACTAGCATCAGACACCATAGTGGGCACTGAGTGGAACATACCAGGAACTGGCTGACAAGGAATTCAGGGTACATGTGACCCAACAGCAATACTACACAGTGACAGTCACTCTGATAGAGTTTGCGTTGAAGAGCTGTGGAGGAATGGGAGCCATAATTGCTGTGGGTGGCAAAGAAGGTTTCCAGCAGGGATGGTATTTTAACCAGCAGCCAAAGAACGTCTAGACAAATGATCCAAGCAGACGAGAAAGGAAAGCCATCACAGACAGAGGCTATAGAAGACTTATTGTAGACATACACAGTATGTTCTGAAAATTACAAATAATCAGTAGGGCTGGGTAGGGTGTGTTTGGGAGGAAGGACAGTGACAGACAGTGGGCTCAGAAAGGTGACAAGAAACAAAACTCCACAGAACTGCACACCGTGTTCTTGGTGAGTACAACAGTCGTTCTCTAGAAATCTCTGTAAAAAAAAAATATGCAAAGAATCCCCCTGATGTTCTTACATTAATCTATGCCACCGGCTCAGGCTTAGATGCAGCTTTGCAGAAATATATTTTTTAAAGTTTCATTATGCCACTGTACATCAGAATAGGCTAATATAAATTATAATGTGGTCATGCCAATAGGACTTGCAAGCATACTATTTTAAGTTTATATTGCATTCCAAGACCCATAAAAATTATTCCGAATGGCTGTTTGCTTTTTGAAGCCAAATGAAAGGGTATTTGCAATTTGATTATTAACAAATCAAATCACTGATATGATATTGGATTCGGTACATCTGAAACTGACAGGAGGGAGAAATCCTCAGTGGTCAATTACGTAGCGTGGCTGGTTTATAGTTTCCTGTGTGTCATCAAGAATAAACACTACAAGCAACTCCAATTGTATTTTGATTTATTTTCACCATTTCCCTGCTCTGAGAATGGCTCCCTAGGCCTGTGTCAGGAAGCAGAGCTTTTCTGCCCCGGGGGCTGGTATAGATTTGGCCAGCTGGTCAGTTGACTACGCGGAAGGGGCAATGAGTAGGTGAAAATGTATGGAGGATGAATTATCACACAGATGAATGAATGAGTGAATGAATGCCACTCCATTCACTTCACAACAAATTTAAAAATTACAACAACAACATGCTCTTTAGAAGCCAGGATGGTGAGACTTTGTCTCATGTGTGTTCAACATGTTGCCAAGGAGGGACCAGTCCCTGGATGAGGACATCATGTTTGGTAAAGTAGAGGGTTAGCAAGAAGGAGGAGGACCCTCAGTGAGAGGAAATGACACCATAGCTGCAACAATGTGCTCAAACACAACAATTGTGAGGCTGGTGTGGGATCGATCAGGCAGTGTTTTCTTTCTGTTGTGCCTGGGGTCACCATGATTCAGAACTGAGGCAATGGCATCTAAAAACACGACTTTAATTAACCTCACTTACGTTGACTATTCATTGTTTTGGCGCACTGCGGTAACTTGTGTGTTGCTATGATGCCACTGAACATTTCAAGCTCTAGAATGTGCTTCCAGACTACAAAGAAAGACTCAGAGATCTACTCCCAAAAATGAGCCAGTGAAAAGTCTAAGGGTCTCAACTTTGCACACGTCACCAGGAGGGGTTTGTTGCTGGAGGAGGACACCACCACCACACCACGTTCGGTGATGCAGAAGGTCAGTGAGGGTGAGTGATCTGAGGTGAGATGGTTTGGAACAATGGACTCGAACATGTCAGAGGTGGTGAGGATGAAGCAATGTCTCCTTTTGTATACACAAGGTCACCATGAGTTGTAGTCCACTTGACAGTGGCCAACAGCCAAATGTTTACTTGGTACTATGGTCCTGAAGGAGCTCTGGTAGCATAGTGGTTACGATTTGGGCTGCAAACCGCAAGGTCAGCAGTTCAAAACTACCAGCTGTTCCGCGGGAGAAAGATGAGGCTTTCTGCTCCTGTAAAGATTTACAGCCTTGGAAACCCTGTACAGGGTCGCTATGAGTCGGAACCGACTCCACGGCACATAACAACGACAACAAATATGGTCCTGACCAACGTAAAAGTCTCTTTCTTTTAGATACATTCATCCAGGGTCTTTTGAGGGAAACGATGTTCCTCACTCAAGTAAAGCTGACCATTCTAGTGGGTGTCCTGAAGGTTCTGGGTGGAGGTTCCTTCTTCCAGTAAAGAGATGTCTGTCTCATTTCTACAGGTAGAAAGAGTCTTGTCAGCCATCTCACAAGCATGGAGGTTTCAGAGGTTCATCATTCAACCTACACTCCCTTTTGCTTGCTCATCAGGAAACTTTAAATCTGTGTTCCTTTTCTCATTGTGTGTAGGACTTGGGCTCAGGCCATGAAGTCACACCTTGCCCTGGGGTGCTCAGCTTGCAATCTGTCTCTAGACAGCCCTGAGGGCTGGTGGTCACCTGTTCAAGTAGATATCTGAGCTTCCCAAGGAAGGTGGCAAGACAGGTTTTCTTCTTCATTTCAGCTATAGGAGACAAAAGCCTCAACGAGGGCAGAGTGGGTGTCTATGTTTTCCTATAGCAATAACATGAAGCATCAGCCATCTTCCCACAATCCTCTCTACTCAGCTGGGTTCAATAACTCGTTGCAGTGGCCACACAGAATTCAGACCCCACACTCACAGTGAGAGGGTTTACTCAGGAAATTAACAGGTTCCAGTTCAGGGTCATCAGAAATGCTCAGGGCACTGTTGTTCCCATCAGCTGCTGGTAAATGCCCACAGGACACAGCACTCAGCCTGAAGGCACTGGGCCCCAGCTCCCCCACTTGGTGCCTGGAGGGAGCCCACTCTACAAGCAAGCTACCCACCCTTCCTGGAGTCCCTCAGCTTTACTTGCTCCGTGGACTGGGAAGCCCACTGCTCTGCCTCGTGCTCTGGATCTTGGTTCTGCTGCTCCTTCTCTGGTATCACAGCTCCCTGTCCCTGGGTCAGGGAGGCTCAATGTGCAGGGATCTCGACGTCCAAAAAACATGCTGCACTCCTAGTTCTTCATCTTTGATGGCAGTGCATGTCCTCCTCTTGCTTCTGAGATGACTTTTTTTTTTATACCCATGCTAGGGTTTCAAGTATTTACAATTACAATGAACTCTGCTGTGGCGTTGTAGGGTAAGTGCTGGACCACAAGGTCGATTTGAACCACAAGGTTGGCAGTTCTGACTCACCAGCTGCACCTCAAAAAATGTTATACAGGCTCTCTGTGGTCAGAACCAACTTGACCACACGTAACAGCATCCACATCACAGCTGAACCATGTCATCCTATCAGTAGCTCCTCTCACCTGCTCTTCCCCAGCCCCAGTCGGGCAGAGACACTGTCTGGTGGGCGTTACAGACTACGGCTGGAAGGGACATTAGGTACTTCACTGCACCACACCTACCCAGAACTCCTGGATCTAGATTCCCTTAGATCTAGGCCCACAAACTTTCACACTCATATTCAAGCCAGGTTTGGGCAGACCTGAAGCCTGTTGCCGCTTTTACACGTCTGTAGACGTTTCCTCACAACTCTTCCTCTCTTGCCATCAGTGGTCACCAAAGGGCATGTTCTCAGACCAGTGAGTCAAAATATAGCAATACAAAGTCATAGAAACTTTTGTTCAACAAAAACATCAAAATGTGAAGCCGTTTTTTAACATATCTTCCATCTACGTCTATACACTGCCGAACCCAGTGTTTCCATCTCTTTGACCCTTCCCTGAAGAAGGCTGTGGTATTTATTTCATTTCCATCACATCAAAATAACAGCTTTGGCATCCGCAAGGGACTCAAATTGTGTTCCTTTTAAATGTTCTTTGCATTTTGGGATCAAAAAGAAGTCTGCAAGCCTGCCCCTCAGTCCTCAGCACAGAGCCCCTCTCCCTCCCTGAGTCCAGAGTTCCCAGCTGCTCCATCTGTCCACGTCATCGTCTCTGCCTCCATCTCCGGTGTCACTGTTTCTCTGGGTAGGGTCCCTCTCTCCACTCTTCTCCCTTGGTGGTCCCAGGGACCTCCACTCCTCACTAGCATGCAGTGTTCTTACCAAGGGTCCGGCTCTCCCTAGCATGAACACATGAGCAGCAGCTTCCGCTGCCACATGTCAGCAGTTGGATAGCATCATTTCCACCACCAGAAGCTACGAGACTCTCTCCAAGTTAATGGCCCTCTCCAAGGGAAGGAGCCTACACAAGGGTGTTCATACTGGAGGCGTGGTCCATTGGGAGGCCATCTTGGAAGACTCAGCCGCTGCCATCACAGTGACCCTATAGGGCCGGGTAGACGTGCCCGTGGGGTTTCCAAGACTGCTAGAGTGCTTCATCTTTCTCCTGGGGAGCAGCTGGTGGGTTTGAACTGCTGACCTTTTAGTTAGCAGCCTAACACTTAACCCACTGTGCCACCTGCCACAATAGAACAAAACGCACAAACCAAACTCACACCACTGAGTTGCTTCTGACTCATAGACAGCCACCCTGTATAGGGTTTCCACGTGCGTATCCTACAGCGGGTGACGCCAGGCTGCTTACCACAACATACCAACCACTGTATTCTGCCGGCTGCTAGCCAAAGGATTTGGCCAGTTTAGTCTACCCAGAGGCACCTCACAAGAAAGACCTACTTCTAAAACATCACTGAAAATTGCGGGGCACAATTCTACTCCGACACACTAGGGGGCACCATGTGTCAGAATGGATGCCCATTAACTATTTTTTAAAAAATATCCCCTTTAAGTTGTTAACTTAGAGTTGGACTTCCCTTACTTGCCACCAGAAGCAAGTCTGAGCCTGGATTCGAATGGAGCTCCACTCTGCCCCGCCGCCTGTGGAGCCCAGCAAGCCCACTTCAAATGTCGCCTCTTGGCGTCTTCCTTTCTCTGCATCCCCTTCCCAATCCAGAAGGAATCTTTCCTCCTTGAACTTCACAGCTCTTCTGGAAATCTTTTGTTCAAACAGGCCCAGCAAACTACTTCACCAGCTGGGGAAACTGAGGCCCAGTAGGCAACGGGGACTGGACCCGAGTCACTCCACATGTTGCTGGGTGAACTCAGGAAGCATATGGAGCCCCAATATCATTCTTCCCCTTACAATGGATTGTTGCTGTTGTTAGGTGTTGTCGAGGGGACTGGGACTCACAGCTCTCCCATGTACAACAGAGTGAAAACTACCGGGTCTGAATCATCCTCACAATTCTTTCTACGTTTGAGCCTCTAGCTGCAGCCACGGTGTCGGTCCATCTCAACGAGGGCCTTCCTGGTTTTCACGGGCCCTCTACTTTACTAGGAGTCCTGGTGTGGCGCTGTGGGTAATGCACCAGACAGCAAAGCCATTTGAACTGCTCCTCAGCGGTTCAAGCTCACCAGCTGCTCCTCGGAAACCCTTTACGGGGTCGTTATGAGTCAGAATCGACTCGACGGCAGTTAACAACAACTACTACTTTACTAAGCAGGATGTCCTTCTGTAGGGACTGGTCTCTCCTGACGACTTGTCCAAAGTACATGAGACAAAGTCTCACGACTCTTACTTCTAAGGAGCTTTCTGACTGCACTTCTTCCGAGATGGATTTACACAATGGGTTGTTGTTATTGTGAAGTGCCCTGAAGTCAGCTCCAACTCAGAGCCACCCTGGGTAGGGTTTCCAAGAGCAGCTGGAGGGTTTGAACTTCCAGCCTCGTGGTTAGCAGCATCACTCCAGGACTCTCTATAGTGGGTAGAATGTGCACATTGCCTGCCCTCTGCTGCACCGTACACGTGGGACAAGCTGGGTTGTTCTACTGCCTTTTCCCCATGGCCCCTAGTACAGGGCTTGAGTGGGGATGACCTCAATGCTGATTGGCTGACTGTGGTGGTACATTTTGGTCAAGTCAGCCCTGACTCACGCACAATGGAATAAAATGCTGCCCGTACCTGCCCCCTCCCCATGATCCCTTGTGGAGCAGATGGTTGTGACCCATGGTGTTTTTGTTGGCTGATTTTGGAGGTAGATTGCCAGGACTTTCTTCCTCATCCATCTAAGTCTGGAAGCTCCACTGAAATCTGTTCCGGATCACAAAGTCCCCACTGATGGAGGCGTGGTGGTTGTACATGAAGTGGACTGGCCAGGAATGGAACCTGGGTCTCTCACATGGAAGGTGAGAATTCTGCCATGGACCTACCTCTGCCCCTTCCATGCTTATTTGAGGAAATAAATTTTACAGGCAAGCCCTGCCCTACCTTTGTCTGGTTCCTGGGGAGTCCCTCCTCTGCCCCAGTGTAGGGACAAGGACAAAAAGTAGTGAAGTGAGGTACAAAGGAAGCATCCCTGATGGCTTCTCGACCAGGCTCAGCAAACAGCCAGGTGACCAGCTCTGTGGACAAAACAGGACATCCCATCCCCTACTCCTCCTCCTGCTTGGCTGCTAAATGCACTCACAGGAGCACAAGGGCTTTGGGACCCCTAACAAGGGACACAGAAGCAGGGGGCTGCCATCATTAGTCCATTAGGATGGTTATGGGTGGGGAGGGGGGCACGGGGAGCCACACAGGGCCTGGACCTTCACTAGAGCTGGCTCTCTTCCCACCCCACCACCGCGGCTTCCCCCTCCCAGGGCTGCAGGAGGGGCACCCCCTACACCCCTCCATTATTAGCCCTGAGTGGGGAAGGGGACGCACATGACTAATTGTGCCCCCAGTTGCCTCCTGGCATGGACAATTAGCCACCTGCATCTCATTCTGAGGGACCTTGAGGCTAATTACATCTGCCAGACCCCATAGGCTGTGTGTGTGTGTATGTGTGTGTGAGTGTGTGTAAGAGAAAAGAGAGAGAGTACTGAAGTAGGCTGCTGAAAAGAGAGAATATTGTTACATTTAACATCTACGAGGGGCCAGGCCTTGTGACATGACTTCCCCTGAGGAGGAAGATGGGGGCTCTCACTGGCATGGGCACATGGAGCCTCTGAGTCATCATAAGGATGAAGTGGATCCTCTTCCGAGCTGCCTCCTCTTCCAGCAGGATCTCTGCTCCATCCCCTCCCTGAGTGGAGAATGAGCCTCTTTCTGCATGCGCAGCTCTCAGCAGCAACGGGTGTGCTGGCCTTCTAGTCAGGATCTCTGTTTTGCTTGGGGCTAGGCAGGTTGTAAGTGTTGAGAAGATGTGTGTGGAATGAGTGAAGGGTTGAGTGGGTGGGTGGATGGATGGATGGATGGATGATTAGATGGATATATGTATGTATGTATGCGTGTTTGGATGGATGGATGGATGGGTGGATGAATGGGTGAGTGGATAGGTGGATGGATGGATGGATGGGTGGATGAATGGGTGAGTGGATAGGTGGATGGATGGATGGATGGATGGATGGATGGATGGATGGATGGATGGATGGATGCGTGAATTAATGGCAGCTGCTTCCTCTATGGGGCTTCTCTTGGATTCAGTCCCTTGTTCTTAGGGCAGTTGGGCACCCAGTGATTCTATGGGGTCCAGCCCCACCGCTGGCCCCAACACTGTCTCCTGTCCTGTCAAGAGGAAGAGAGATATCTGGGAACAACTAGCCAGTTTTCACCACTCTCCAACTAGAGTCCAGACATGAAGCAAAGACCACTAACACGTGGGCATTTCTTCCAACCTACTCTTGATACAGGTGAAACCCCATAACCTGACATTTAGCCTCACCACCTGGTTCTGTCCTGTCTTCCATTCCAGACATTTCCGACTAATAGGTCCCCTCAGAGCTGGTTTCAGGTCACTCCCCACTACCATGGACCGCTCATCCCACTGGCTCTAGTGCCAATACCTGTCCCACACCTCACCCTACCACCTCCAGGACTCTCCTCACAGGCCTTTCCCAACTGCCCTTCCCAGTAAAGTGATGGCCAGTCTTGGTATCTCCCTGCTTCTCCTCATCTCACCTTGCTCCCACCCACATAGACTTCATAGCCTACTGCCCACCTAGCTATCCACTTGTACAGGGTTGCACTGTGTTCCCTCAAAATGATATGCCCAAGTCCTAACCCCTTTAATGAGACCACTTTGGAAATAGGGTCTTTGCAGATGTGATTAAGCTAAGGATCTTGTGCTGAGGACATCCTGAATGTAGTGTGGACCCTCCACCCCATAATGTGTGCTTAGAAGGAGGTCTGATGCAAACTCAGGGGAGCCTTCTGAAGATTCAGAGACTGGGGTGATGCAGTCACAAGTCAAGAAACACCAAAGGTTGTCAACAGCCGCCCTATACCAGGAAACGAAGCATGGAACGGATTCTCCACCAGAACACTCAGAGAGAGCCAGCCCAACAGCACCTTTATCAGGACTTCCTGTCACCAGGACTGTAACAGGAGACATTTCTGTTACTTTCAGCTGAAACCGGTGGAAATTTGTGATTTCAGCCCTAGGAAACAAAGGCACCGTCATCAGCAGGTTGTTGACATTTTACCGGAAGCCAACCCTCAGATGTTTGGGAGATCAGGCAGGTGATCTGATTCCATGACCAAACAAAGTGGCTAGCCTCTGCCAACACAAGAACATCTACTTCTCTGAGGACCATCTACATCTAACATGGCAGCTGTTGTTAGGTGCTGTTGGCTAGCATAAAACGGAACGAAACCCTGCCCGATCCTGCTGTACCTCACAATCACAGCCATGTTTGAGCGCACTGCTGCCGCCACTGTGCCAGTCCATCTCATTGGGGGGTCTTCCTCTTTTTTTCTGACCCTCCACTTTACCAAGCATGATGTCCTTTTCCAGGGACTGGACACTCCTGATACTATGTCCAAAGTATAAAACACAAAGTCTTGTCATCCTGACTTCTAAGGAGCATTTTAGTTGTACTTCTTCCAATCCAGATCTGTTCATTCCTTTGGCAGCCCATGGCACTTTTAATATTCTCCTCCAACATCATAACTCAAATGCATTGATTCTTATACCGTCTTCCTTATTCACTGTCCAACTTTCGCATCCTATTGAAGATACCATGGCTTGGGTCAGGCACACCTTAGTCCTTGAGCTGACATCTTTGCTCTTCTACACTTTGAAGAGGTCTTGTGCAGCAGATTTGCCTAATGCAATATGCTGTTTGATTTTTTTTGACTGCTGCTTCCATGAGTACTGATGGTTGATCCAAGCAAAATGAAGTCTTCACAACTTCAATCTTTTCTCCGTTTATCTTGATGTGATTTATTGGTCTAGTTGTGAGGTTTTTTTGTTTTGTTTTGTTTTATTTTCACATTGAGATACACCCCATACCATAGGCTGATGGGTCTTGATCTCAACCATGCAACTTGCTTTGGCCAATGGAAGGCTAGCAGAGGTGGCATGTGACTTGCTTTGGCCAATGGAATGCCAGCAGAGGTGTCATGTGACTTGCTTTGGCCAATGGAATGCTAACAGAGGTAGCATGAGCTGCTGAAAAGAGCATGAATGACTAAGTTGTGCCTCTTACATCTAACTGCATCATCAGCATCAGAAAAGCATCTGCTCTCAGGTAGTTGCTGCTCTTTCAGCCTGGGGCCCACGATGAACAGCCTTGGAGCAGACCAGACCCCAATCCTCAGGGAAAGCCTAGCAAAGATCAGCTGAAGCCCAGCCCACCTGCTGAAGTTGACTGAGAAACAAAGGTGGACTTCTGTATGCTGCTGAGATTTTGTGACTTAAACACCACAAGTCTATCGGTTCCTGGTATATATGTGTTCACCCTATCACCTGGGCTTCCAGCGCCACCTGGAACTTCAACCTCAATGAGGGCCTCGTCATACATCTGGAGTCTCAGCTGACCTCGCCACCTGCCTTCAGGGAGCCACCTTATGTCAGCTCCACCCCTTTCAAAAGCAAGAGACAGAGGGAGGGGCCATTGTTGTCCAGGCAACTCTGACTCTGACAGTCTGGTCACAATAGAACCAAGCGGTACCCGGTCCTGCCATTGTAGTGAGCACCAGTGTGCCTGAGTCTACTTGACCGAGGGTCTCCCTTGCCCTCCTCCAGAGACTGGGCCTTTCTGCTGACATGTCCAATGTGAGTAGGATAATGTTGTGTTGTGATCCAAAAAGTCTCTGGGAATATTAAATGATTATTTAATTCAATTTTTCCACCAACTTTTTGAAGGCCCTTGTATAATGGTTTAATGGTTAGGACAGCTGGATAAATAAGTATAGCATTTTCTAGAACACACTTTAAAATAGGAGCCCTGGTGATTGGGTGGGTAAAGTGTGGGGCTGCTAACAGAAAGGTCAGCAGTTCAAACCCACCAGTCGCTCCTTAGGGGCAAGATGAGGTAGTCTGCTCCCATAAAGGTTTGCAGTCATGCAAACCCTTCTGGGCAGTTCTATCCTACGCGGTCGCTACGAGCTAGGATCTACTTCAGCAGGCTGGTTAGGGTTTTTATCCTTTAAGATGAATTTTAAAAGATGGAAAAGACCACCCCTGTGACTATTCCTGGAATACCTGAGGACTTTCTCTATGGTGAGAGAAAGTTTGGGAAATGTCGGCTGGAGACACACACATACTCTCTCTAAAACGGCCAGAAGCCATTTCAGATAAATCATCCAAGATTAACTCCATGGGTTTCCCTTCTTCCCACTCCAACTTCCCAAAGGGCAGCTTACACTAAAAATAGAATACATTCGACATTCCAGACTGGAGGATAATATTCCAGATTCTGCTCCAGAAATGAAGGCCCAGCTTAGAGAAGAGTGTGGGGCTCCCCTCCGCTCCAGGCAGGGCCCTGCCCCGCATCAAGAACAACATTTTCTCTTGGCCCACCGCCCTGGGATGCATTTGTCATAAGTGGCATTGAGTAGTGTAATCAATGATGTCCCCAGTACCCATTTTATAAAAAATGCAGCGAGATTCCTTGGGCAGCTCATTTTATATCACTGCGTAACCTTTGCTGAGGGCAAAATATTAAAGTGTTTTTCTGCACAGGTGATTCTAGAGGGGGATTTAAGTAACCGTGATGCCTGAATACTAGATGAAAACACACACTAAAATCATTCTGGAATTTCAGCTGAAGCTGCTTTCATCTCTATGCCTCTTGTCACGGCCCCAGGTCAGCTTCTCTCCAACTCTCCCCTGGCCTCTCACAAGTAGGTTTCCCACTTCTAACCCTGCTCAGCAGGCCCTGCTTTCCCCAAACCAGAGTTAAGCACTGCTGGCTTTCTCTGGGCCGTACATATGGCTAATGCACTCAGCTGCTAACTGAGAGGTTAGAAGTTCGAGTCCAGCCAGAGGTGCTGCTGAAGAAAGGCCTGGCAACAGACTTCTCTAACAAAGCAGCCACTGAAAACTGTAGGGAGCAAGTGCCACTCAGGCATGCGTGTTTTGGTATTTTGGTGTTCCACCAGCTCCTGGAAGCAGCTGCCTTGTCTGATTTGTGTTTACCCCCATGTTTCTCTTTAGACCCCCAACAAGAAGGATTGGTACAGTAGCAGCAGCGATGGGCTCAAGTCTAACAACAATTGGGAGATTGGCGCAGAACCGGCTAGTGTTTCGTTCTGTTATGCATAGGGTCAGTATCAGTTGGAACCGACTCAAAGGCACCTAAAAACAACAACAACACCTCGTAGGTGGTTATTCAATGTTAATTGTTTAAAGCACAAGACCTCAAGTTCCGCCAACATCCTGGTTCCCACAGTTGAAGACCTGTTTCTTTCCCTGTCCTGGCCCATCAATAATGCTGTCTTCAGACATCTCTCCTAGGGGCTTCTCCTCTTCTCACCCCATGGAAATGAACCCCTTCATCTCAACGGTCCCCCAGACCACAGCTCAGGCTGTCTGCCACGTATTCTGGGTAACACGTGAGAAAACCTGCATCTTGAGGTCAGGGGGCGTGCAGTAGTGGGCTGTCAGTCCACTCCCAGTGAGTTGGTTCTGACTCCTAGTGCCCCACAGGGTTTCCAGGGCTGCACATCTTTAGGGGAGCAGACTGCCTCATCTTTCTCCCATGGAGCAGCTGGTGGGTTTGAACTGCCGACTTCTCAGTTAGCAGCTGAATGTTTTAACCATAGTGCCACCAGGGTTTCTGTACTATACTAGAAACCAGACCAGACCTAGACATCCAACCCGACCAAGCCCAGTGCCATCGAGTCGACTCGGACTCTAAACGCCCCTATAGGACAGGACGCAGTTTGCAAGGCTGCTGCTATCTTTATGGAGACAGAGGTGCCTTCTGTGGAGTGGCTGGTGGGTGGGTGTCAATGGCTGGCCTTGTGGTTTGCAGCAGCGTGCTTAACCATTGTGTCACCAGAGCTCCTTGGTGGGCTGAGTAGTATTTCCCCAAAGTTCACGTCCATCGACAACCTATGAAGGTGATTGTATTTGGAAGGGTCTTGAGATGAATCTTCCTGGAATTTGGACTGCCCTAAATCTGATGACAAGTGTGTGGAAGGGGGGAGAGACAGGCAGAGAGCAAGACCATGTGAGAGGGGGCGGCAGATGCTGGAGAGATGTTGCCAGAAGCCAAGGAATGCTGAGGCTTCCAGAAGCTGGAGACATAAGGAAGAGGCCTCCGCTGGAGTCACCGGATCTTCAGACTGGGAGGTCCTACAGCAACACCGGGAGGTCCCACCAGCCCCTCGAACCTGAAGGCTGCATGATGCTTTTCAGATTCACCTGTGGTATCCAGCACAGGCCTCTCCCCAAAGGATGTAGTCAGCAGACTTAAATGCGAGGTGCGTGTGTTTTATGGCTAGCAGCCTCGTCTCCAGAAACCCTGAGCATTAGCCATACAATTCCAGAGGATCTCCCAACATGCCCAATGTCTTTACTCATGGCTTTAAGTTCAGAAATGGGGAGAGGGCTGTGGTGGGCCCTGGGAGGAACTTTCATTTTCTATGCAGGAGGCCTGTGCTCTGTTCCAGTCACTGAGCCTCACCCAAAGCCACTACCCATCTGTGTGTGGGGAGACGTGTGTGCTGCTAGGAAGCTGAACAGGTTTCAGCAGAATTTGCAGGCCAGAACAGACTAGGAAGAAAGTCCTGGAGACTGACTTCCAAACATCAGCCCCTGGAAAACACCCTGTGGCCTGAAATGGTCCGACCCACAACCCATCATGGGGTTGACGCAGGACCAGGCAGAGCTTGGCTTCTTCCGCATGCGGTTGCCAGGGATTGGGCCCAACTCAACAACAAACACAATTTTAGAAGCCATCTTTCTGTTCTAAATTGAATGTGGGGAGCAGCAGACGAGTGACAGACACCCAGGCACAACCGCGGGGTCCAGGGGTCAGGGAACACGGTCTGAGAGTCCTAAGAGCTCCTTCTGAGCAGGGGTAGCAATGATGACTAACAATAAACGGAGCGCACCTCAGGGGACCCTCCTACAGACAGTCCATTTCCAAGTTTAATTAGAGAAACACTTTCCAAGGCTTAGATGCAATTAACCCCTTGGGAGCAGCCCCGGTGTGCTGTCAAAATTTATAGGCCACAGGGGCGCGGGACCCACGACAGTCCTGGATGTCAGAGGAAAACATTTCTGAAAGGTTGAACTCACTGGTACGTGTCTGTGGAGCTGAAAAAGAACTTCTTTTTGAAAAGCCAGAGGAAAGTAAATCCCTCTATGGGAGCCGGGCCTTTGCCATCAGCACTTTCTTCTTCACACAAGACCATGCCTCCGACTCCAGAAGGGAAGATAAGGGGTTGGTGGCCTCCCGGCAAGGCCAGGGCCTGTGGACTGCCAAGGCGCACACCCTTGCCCTTTGCTGGTCACCGAGATGACCGCCATTTAGTTAACGTTGTGAGAGAACACAGACCCCGTTAGGGTCTCTACCTCCCGCCTGTTAATAGACTGAATGTGTCAGCCACAAAGATCCACTGAAGTCCTCCTACCCGCTATCCCTGAGGGAGCAACTTTGTTTGGGGAGCTGGGTTTTTTGTAGGTGTTTTCAGTTAAGTAATGAGCCATCATGGTACCATCCAGTCAACTCTGACTCCTGACGACCCTAGAGGACACAAGTGCGCTGTCCTCAGGGTTTCTGAGACTAGGGACGGACGTTTGCAGCAGTGACAGCCCAGCAATTGGTCCACTAGACCATTTCACACCACTTCTGTGTGGACCAGTTACCATGAAGTGAATTCTAACGCCTGGGGACCCCTGGGTGCCAGACTAGAACTGCGCTCCACAGGGATTTCTAAGGTTCCTTTTGTGGAAGTATGTGGAACACTAGAGCTGTTGTTCGTGCAACAATGGGTTTAAACAAACAACTCTGAGGGTGGTGTAGGGTCAGGCAGTATTTTGTTCTGTTGTGCAGACGGTCACTATGAGTCGGAACTGAACAGACGGCACTTAACAATAACACCATCCTCCAAAGTGCTTCTGAGGGACTTGAACCTGCAGTCTTTGGATCAGCAGCCAGGCCATTACCTGTTTGCACCACCTTGTAAAATGGGAGAAGGATATGGAGACAGACAGATGGTAGAAGACAGTATGCAAGGGCCACCTAAATCTGGAGGAGATGAGAAAAGATCTTCCCCAGAGCCTGGAGAGAGGACCACTCTGCTGACAGCTGGCTTTCGCGCACTTTGCTTCCAGACCCCACCTTCCCTATCCATATTATGCAGAAATGGACATTGTGTGAAAGTGGAGGATGGTGACATCAGATATCTTATTCGCCAGATTACATCGCAGTTTACCTGCTAGATTATATCATGGTTTACCTGCTAGATTATATCATGATTTACCTGCTAGATTACATTGTGGTTTACCTGCTAGATTACATCATGGCTCACCTGCTAGATTACATCATGGTTTACCTGCTAGATTACACTTTGGCATACCTACCCAATTACTGAGGCTCATGACCCAGCCAAGTTAACACATAATCTTAACCATCCAGTGTTTGTTACTGCCAGACATACAAATATGTTGTTAATGTGCAAAGTACTCAGTACTATTGTTGGAAACAGGAAATGTTTGATAAAGAGATGGTTGGCAAGTGAAGAGTAGGTACACATCTCTTCTCTTGAACGCTGCCCACTCCATGGTATTCCACGAGGACAGAATCAGGACACTAAAACACCACCGGGTGCACAAACCTAAGACAGCAAGGGGTCAAAGAGAATTCAAAATAGACTCAGCCTTCCAAAAGCAACATGCCTCTGTGCCTGGGTTTTCAAGGAGTCCTCTAATTCACTTGGGCTTGCAGCTGGCCCACGAGGTGGACGGGACAGAGAGGGGACTTCCTGAAGTTCACACAGCCGGTAAGAGCGAAGTTCACACTCACAGCCCCCGCCCTGCACCTTCCTCTGCTTCTTGGTTCATCAATTTAACAAATGGCTAAATGCTTGATTGGAGTCCTGGTATGGTACTGTGGGTTAATGAGCTAGACTGAAAAGTTGGTTTGAACTAAAAAGTCAAAAGTTCAAGCTCAGCAGCTACTCTTCAGAAACCCTATACCGGGTAGGTGTGGGTCGGAACCACCTTGATGGCACTTAACAATAACAAAGTGCTCAATTATGAACTAAGAGATTGGTCATTCCAAGCACTCGGAGGTGCCTCGGAAGACAGGTCTGAGGATCTGCTTCTGAGTGATCACAGCCATGAAGCCCAGTGGGGCAGTTGGATTCTGTCACGTGGAGCGGATTGCGTTTGGTGAGCTGAGGACCGTTTTTACAGGCCTGTACTGTCCATTACTGAAGCCAACAAACATGTGTGTCTATCACATTTAAATTCAAACAAATTCCAACTAAATGAGATTAGGAATTCAGACCCTCCAGTGCTCTGTGGAGTGTCCTGGTGTGGTGCTGCGGGCTAATGCACTAGACTTCAAAGTTGTTTGAACTGCAAGGTCAGAGGTTCAAACTCACCAGCCGCTCCTCGGAAACCCTATACAGGGTTGCTATGGGTCGGAACCAACTCAACAGCACTTAACAAGTGCTCCGTTGTTGCAGCTGGCTGTGGCGACAGTATCAGAGATCACAGAAGACAGAACAGCCAAGTCTATCAGACAGCACCGCAAGGTGGGAGAACCCAGGTGGCACAAGTGGTAAAGCGTTTGGCTGTGAACTGAAAGGTTGGAGGTTCAAGCCCACACAGAGGTACCTCCGAAGAAAGTCCTGGTGATCTAATTCTGAAAACCCAGCCACCGAGAACTCTGTGGAGCACAGTTCTGTTCTGACACTCTTAGGGTGCCATGAGTCAGCGTCAGCTCAGCAGAAATGGGTTGGTAGGGCAGGAGGGAGAAGGGGCTTGGATTTCTAGTGAGAAAAGAGAAAATCTGAAATGGGAACTAACAGTCCTCTCAAATGTCCCTCTTCAACGTCCCCACTTGACCAGGGTCAGCCTCCTAGGAAGGGTGGACTGAAGGAAGAAAGACCTGCCAGGTGACGTCAGAGGTGAAGGGTGGAGCCAGGCAGTCCAGCACCTGGTCATGACAAGGCATTCCCAGTCTGGGCACTGAGAGCATGGGACAGGATCCCACACTTTGGGAAACACCTGTCCAGCTACCACTGGATCCGATCTCAGCAAGTGGGGTCCAGGCTGGCTGTTGCTCCTGGCTGAATCACTCAGACTGTGGCTGGGGATGATCCCCCCATGGGAAGAAGATCTCTCTGTGGAATCGTCCACACACCTTGTTGGCATAATGGTGGGCTGATGCTTGCTGAGTGGTCAGTGACTGAAGAACCAAGGTCACGTTGGGCACGGAGGGTGGGCAGCGGACACTTGGTGGAACTTAGCACAGCCCAGGCCGGGGTGTGGTGGAGGCAGCATCCACATGGCTTGGTTTTTCCACCAGACCCACACTTCCCCTCCCTCAGTATTATTCTAGTAATCGGGCATCACCTCTTGGTCACCATGGTCTAACACGAAACCTGGTACCTGCTTTCCTTCCTTCCGTCCACTCCTGCACAACTTTAAATGTAAAATGGGTCTGTTTGAAAGGCCAACCCATGCTCCCTCCTGAGGATGAGGAGGCAAAGAAAAGCTGGGGGGTTGGAGTCCCCCAACACAGTCCACTTGCAGCAGCAATGGCACTAGGACTGTTTCTAGGCGTTCTGCTTCACTGTGACGCCTGCTTGTCCCAACGCGAATCCTTAGATCTGCAGCCACTGGCTCCGACAGACAGAAGTTCCCAGGAGAGACCCGGTGCCCTCAACAGTGCCCGGCTCTCAAGCCATTGGATTCTCTCTGCTACTTCTTTCACAATGACGGTATGTTTTATGTCTTGGTATCTGAAGTTCTCCCACACCTCATGTTATTTCTTTGGGGTAGACCCCCAGAAGGGGAATGATGGGAAGAAACTCAACCCGAGAAGATAGAGTAGACCTACCCCACAGGCTTCCTAGGTTGTCATCTTGTGGGAACACATTGTCAGCTCTTTTCTCCCACAGAACAGCTGCTGGATTCGAACCTCTGACCTTTCAGATGGCAGCCAAGTGCTTAGCCATTGAACCACCAGGGCTAATACTTCCTTCTATTTAAAAAAACCCACTGCCGTTGAGAGAATTCCCACTCACAGTGACCCTGTACGACAGGGTTTGCAAGACTTTATGGGAACAGTCTCATCTTTCCCCTGCAGGGTGGCTAGTGGGTTTGAACCACAGACCTTTAGGTTAGCAGCCTAACCCTTACTTAACCCACTGTACCACCAGAGGTCTACAGGACCAGAAGGTGTGAGCATCTGCAAGCTTCTTGGTGCAGACTGGCACAGTTATTTCAAAAGCGCTGACAGCTAATCCCCTTAAAGCCGTATTCAGGTCCTCTCTTCCTCTGCTCTTAGCAGCCCCGCCTCGCCCCCGCCCCGCCCTGGGCTATCTCCTGACTTGTTCTCTACTCTTCCCACCAGTAGCTTGGTGAATGCATTGCTTTGACCAGAATTCCATTCATTACTTGGCTACTTGATCCCAGCAACCTCTTAAATTAAACCCCAAACCAGAGCTACTGACATGGATTCAATTCTGAGTGATAGGGAACCCGGCAGAGAGTTGCCAAAGTTGTCACTCTTTACAGGAGCTGAGAGTCACATCTTTCTTCTGATGAGCAGCTGGTGGGTTTGAACTGCCAACCTTATGATTAGCAGTCCACTGCTTACCTTACAAGGACCACCAGGGCTCCTTAACCTCTTAAAAGTCTGGTAGAAATGGAAACTCCATCAACCTTTAGCATAGGGGGCCAGACTGAGAGAGCCCGGATGTCCAGATGGGATCTGCAGTTTGCCTGAACACACCAAAACTATGGAGAGCTCCGACCCCTCTCCCTTCTCACTGACCCTGCCCACCACGTGGTCACCCTGGCCTCATGCCACTCTGCCAGTGCGGCTAGAGAACTCCAAAGGAACTAAATGGAAGAATTCAAGTCCTCTATATTTTTTAAGGGGAGCATGGTAGCTCTGTAGGATAAGCACTGGACTGTGGACCACAAGGTTGGCGGTTCGAGCCCACCAGTTGTTCCAAGAAAGAAAGGTGAGGCTTTCTGCTCCCGCAAAAGATTTATGAGTCGGAATTGATTCGGCAGCTTTTAACAACAACAGAAATATTTTTTTCAAAGACGCCCTGGTGGCACTGTAGACTAGGTGTTCTGCTAACTGCAAGGTGAGTGGTTCAAACCCATGGGAGGCAGATGAGGCTGTCTGCTCCCAGCAAGATTTACAGCCTCTGAAACCCCATGCAGGGTGGATATGATTCGGAATGGGTTTGGTTTGGTTTCTGGAAGCTTTTTAAAGCAGGTGACAATAGCACCAAAGATCCTAGTCAGGCTGGGCTGACAGGCACCTGTGATCAGCTGCCTGCAGAGGACAGCTCCGTGGATCTGCATCCCGAGCAATTCGAGGGGGGGGGGGGCAGAGAAGACTGTGAAGTTGGAGACAGAGAAACCAGAATGGGGAGGATCCAGCAGCAGAGGGAGCTATAGACAGTGCAGAGGGGGAGGAGGGAAAGAGGAGGAGGGCGGAGAACATAGGAGATGCAGATGCTCAGGAGGGGAGTGGGCAGGAATGATGGACCAGGAGAGGCTCAGGAGCTGCATATCTAAAATGAAGGAAGTGGGGAAATTGAGGCCGGCCGTTGGGGGCCAGACCAAGATCAGGAACCCCTGGAAGCACAGGGACAAAGCCAGGCTGGGGGCCAGGACCAGCTGAGCAGCTCTGAGACCCCCACGGGCTGGTGGACTCCCCACAAAGGTCAGGTGCAGGGCCAAACCAGAGGCCCAGATGCTTATGGAGCGCCCCAAAGTTTGCAAAAGGACAGCCCATAGCCCACCCCCAACTCAGAGGGGACTTGTGCAAAAGCATGTGCCTGGGTGACCCTCTTTCCTATGCCTCCCCTACAGCCCTGGGCCCTGAACCCCGACTTGGTACCACAACACCCCCAGTGCCCAGGGGTACTCCAGCAAGCAAGAGCTAGGTCACAGGGACTTAATTGTGCTTGCTAACTAACCCGTAGTGAAGAGCTTCACATGGTTCTCACTGTCTCTTTGACACTGTTCATTATAGATTAGTAAGTAAGTACAAGCCAGCCCGTGCTTACCTTCCTTCCTGGGATCTCTGCCCCTGTCAGTAACTCTGCAAAGAGGCTTTGATTCTGTAGGAAGGTGCTGTAGGGTTGGGAGAGACACAGATGACAGTGAGACCTAGAGGCAGAGTCTCTGAAGTGGTGGAAACGTGAAATTGTTACCATTCAGGTAAGTAAGCAAGCAGAAATCAGCCCTTGCTTACCTCCCACACTGCGCGCTCGGGTCCAGCAGGGATGCTGGCGGGGCGATCCCAGGCAGTGACGCCAGAGGGCGCGCGAGGGTCGCAGGAGCGCGCCCTTCCTCCGCCCCCCCCCCAAGTAGCAGAAAGCGGGGTGCCCTGCGGGGTGTGTACACCGGCTAGGGTGGCTGCTGGGGTTTGTGGGCGCCATGCAGGGGTTGCTGTGCACACTTCATTTATTTGGGAGTAAGGCTGCACTTCCACTGAATGTTTACAGGGTTCCTACAAACCCGTTGAAAAGACGGGAGAGAGATCAGACGAAACCAAATGTACTTCCTCTAGAGCCCGCGCCTCCAACCTGGGGTCCCACCTGCACTCACAGCCCTACACAGACAAGGCACCCTTCTCAGAATGGGAGGGGTGAACTTTAAAGGGCTTTTAACGCAGAAAAGAAACCCAGGCTGAAACACTTGAAATGCTTTTTGTGTTCCAAATTGCTGGGCTTTTACGGAGGCGCTGATGAAAATAAATGATGCTCCTCGCTCGCTTTTTGCTAATAAATGAAATGAAAAAAGCACCATTATTATGCCACCTGCTTCTAATTCCTAATTGTGGTAACTTAATTCTCAGATTTTGTTAGCTGCTTAATATCTCAGGCGCACAAGCAAAAAAATAAAAGGGGGGTAGGGAATGGAAGGCCTTTTGGGTCTGTTCTGGAGGGTGAGGTAGAGTCGGGTTTGGGTTTTTATTGCATTGAGTGAAGGTTCCTACAGCTAAAATGCACTTTCTGGTTCTCCAAGAAGGGATAAAGGGGTTTCTGAGATGCTCAAAACCTCAATAGTTCATAAAAACGATCCCGGACAAAGTCCCTATTTTCCTCCCTACTGAAATAGAATGGTATCTATTGCCCAGGAAAGGAAAAAGCATTCGTTTTTATCTGCTGGTCCTCTGGAGCTTCTGTGAACCCCTAAATCGCAGTTCCAAGCACAGTATCCGAGCTAGTTTGTTGCTGAGAACACCCCTGTATCTGAGAAATTTGTCACAGATGACAAGTAACCCCCATTGATGGCTCCCTTGCCCTCCTGCCTTGAGTTCGGCTTCAAGATTCCTTCCTGGCAAATAGAAATTCCCATATCGAAATCGCAACTTTGCCAAAGTCAAGAGCTATATTTAGCTACTCTAATTTCCCATTGAGACCCAATTCTTTTTGTTGTTGTTGTTAATTTTAATTGACATTTCTAATGGACTTTCGTAGAATTGGAAAGCGCTGAAATATTATTTATCCAGTGAGTTTATTAGAGGGCCGCAGGAAAAAAAAAAAGTACACCTTGAGGAGCAACCTATTTTAATGACACAATTGTGAAGAATATCTTCTTGTGTTTCATATCTATCCCCTCTCTCTGTGTCTGCAAACAGCAAAAGAAATACACAAGCATAAAGCTAATTTCACCAAGAATCATTTGGTACAATGTTGCTCCATCCCTTGACAAAGCCCATTCACCTTCAAGAAACAGGAGAAATCAACCTAATTCTTTTCCACTGGGGCTTCTCTGGCCTTTGAGCTAGATGCAAGCTGTCCATCCCTCAACTGTGAATGGAGGTGGGGAACCCACTGGAAAATGTGAGTGAAATCACATTCAGTCCCCTTTCAAACAACCCCCTAAGTGTCATGAAGACACACGGCATGCGTAAATAAAGGAGCAGACAACCAGATAGCCGCTGTCCCTGTCTGCAATGTAGAGGAAGACGCTGAGGGACACACGAGCTAGACCAAACAAGAGAGACCACACTTGTGAACGAAACTTAGCAAGCTCTCAGTGGTGTGGAGCAGCAGGTGCTATTTAAATGACCCAAATCAGGTTGTGGGCGGCCAGTGGATGGGAGGTTTGCTGGGGGTGTGGCAGGCAAGCCCCCCTCCGTCTGCAGGCACAGCTAGGCGGGTGTGGAGGATGCAGAGAAGGGGCCCCCAAAGTCAGAAAAGCAGACATAAGCCTTGTCCTCTGAATCCAGCAGAACAGCATTTGGGAAGGATGTGTGGTGAGGAGAGACTGCTAATCTGCTTCACTAGCACCCTGGAAGGTCTTATTTACATCTGAAGCTATTCGTTGCTGATTTTCCATGCAACTGGAAATTCTCAACGTGGAACCAGAAGGATTTAAATGACCCTGGGTGCTTGCTGAGTATCTTCTGGACGGCCCGTGCACACACATACACACACGCACACATGCACACAGTCTGTCCCGGTTCTGCATGCAGAAACGAACTCCATTTATCTCTAGAAATCTCTGCCGCCTCGAATATTCCCCAACACAGGAGAATCTCTGTATTTATTTCTCTCTGAACTCGACTATGAAACACAAGTCAACATTGCTAAATGTCATCTTTTAATACCTCATATAAAAGGCAAACTTTTCCGAACAGGCTTCCCTCCCATCCGATTTAATGAACTCTCCGAATGCGGCACATCCCACCACCCAGTCTCATCCATAGACCTCAGGCATAATATACATTTTTCCCTCCCTTTCTTTTTGGTATTAAAAAAAAAATGAAAGGGGAAAAAAAAAAAAGCAGGGGCAATATTTTGAAAGTCAATTAAAATTTTGTGTACGTTTTCATTTTTTAATGATAAATTAAGTTACTAATTTTGTCCGTGCTCTTTGTAGACACTGCAGGTTTAATTGCTAATTGTTAACTATGAATGAATACATTTGCATATTAATTAGCTCCCAATTTACATTTTTAATTTGCTTCCTTCAAAAGGTGCAAGATAAAAGGTCGTGTTATTTTAAATAATTTATGCTTTATTGCATGAAATACGCTAATATGAAATGTGCCTACTAATTTTAACCCCTTTTCTAAGAAGGAAAATGAATACCGTTTTCGAGGGGGGGAGGCAGAGCTGGTGGTGTTTTGAAAAACAACATAATGCCATGTTATTCCTCAGCCTCAGAAGCTGTGTTTTTTTTTTTTTTTTCCAGCAGCCTCGTTGGGCTGAAAAATGAATGTATTCTTTCCTTTACCATCAGTTTAAAAAGTGATAATATATTTGAAGAACAAAACAGCTGCTATGGGGAAGAGGGCTGGAGCTTTATCCAAGAAGAATTCACAATATGGGTCTTGCTTTCTCATCAATATCGCCAGCAAGTACAGCCCCTGGGAAGGGCCACTTCCTCCCCCCTCTACAAAGTCTTCCTCTCAGCTCTGGAATTTCAGGAACCGGACCAAGCTTCACAACCACCACCACAACAGAGGTTGTCATAACCAGGGAGGGTTAGTGCTTTTGTAGCGTCAATACAAGAGGCTCTCAGATTGCGATATTCACTCCCTGCTCCCTTATCCACCAGCATCCTTGCAGAAAGCCAAATCCGGTTATTAAAGGCAGGCGGTGGCGTCAGACCAGGTCAGGGGTCAGGGTTGGGACTGCCGTGGTCATTGTGGATAGAAACATCTTCCTATTCTTGAGATCCTCTTGTTCTTTTTGTGTGATGTGGTTTCAAAACATCCGCACTACGACCATGCGGGTTTCGTAGAGTTGTGGTAATCATATCTCTGAATAAGTGTTCATTAAAATTAAAAAAGAAAAAAAAAAAAAGCTTTGAAAAGGAGAACATAGCATTTGGGGGGACCTATTAATGATTCTGAGGGAATGAAAGTCTGTCACTTTGCTCCCCTGGTGGTTGCCAAATCACAGCCCTCCTGGCTTTCTGTTAGTTTTGCAGATGGGACACAGGCCAGCCTTGCAGTGCGACCCCCATAGGTATGGCCCACCTAAGACTGTGCTGCCCGGACCAGCGTGGGCGGCCCTGCTGGGGGCAGGGAGCTGGGCAGCACAGAGCAGCCCCCAGCCCTGACAGAATCTGGGCCTGCACCCCAACCTCCACACAACACCCAGAGGTGACAATCCCGTAGCATCATCCGCCCACCTCATTCCAAGTGGACAGGAACAGGAACAAGTTGACTGTCCACCAGAGGATCACTCTTTGAAACAATCAGAGCTGCTGTGAGAAGAACATTCTGGAAGATGTTCTGGCATTGCTCCCACTCTCACCTCCCCAGAGAAGCCAGGTTCATTAGAAGGACTGGAAAGTTTTCCTTGCCAGTCCAGGGACATCAGTAGAATAAAGCTGCAGGCCAACGTGCAGCCCAGACTGTCTGTCCATCAGAGGGCGCCTGTCAGAATGCCCTCCGCACCTCGCCTGACTCCAAAGAGCCTTGACAACTGCCCAGACCTTCATACAGTCCTTAGCGGGCCGGCGGCTCTGTGCAGACGTTGAGCACAGGAGGTGGGAAGCCGGGTGAGTGAAGGGACACACAGACACCCTGAACACGGAGTCCTTCTGCACTGGAGACCTTTGCTTTTAATCTGGGGTACAGGGAACCTGCTGGAAACTCGCTGGCCAGCCACGGGAGAAGCTCAGTGGTGTCACCGCGTGCCTGTCACTGGTGCAGAGCACTCCAGCCCTCCAGGAAATCAGGAGTTAATTGCGATTCATTCACAGGGGTGAATAGAAAGCAGAGTCTTCAGCGGGATGGCTGGGAGGGAAAAGGCTGGGGTGGGCGCCCTCCATGGAATCCGACTTTCCTGGAGCCATTTGTACGGGGTGTGTTTTTAAAAGTGACATTTGGGACAGATGTTGACACATCCTGGTGCACTTTGATGAATCAAGACTCAAGTGCGAATCCTGAGCCCGGTTTGTTTGGTGGAATCGTCACAACATTGTTTCTTCCAGGGTTCATGTTGATCTGTGGTATAATTTGAATTCTCAAGCTGTTATCCATACATCATGCCCGAGAACATCCCAACGAAAAAAATCCGCCTCACAGTCTGTAATGAAGCAACAGGCAGGAGGGGTCCCCTGAGGGACAGGGAAGCTGGACCTTGGCACCCTGAACAGGCAACCTGAGCTTCACCTGGGACAACCTCTAGTAAGCAGTCTCCCCCCCACCCCTAGCCAACTGCCTCCCCTCCTTAAATGAAATCTCTCTTTCTGGAAAATTCCAAGATGTTTGAGAGATTAATACTGTGGAGTACCCATCTCAAAAGAAACCCGTTTGGTGTGCGCAGAATGACCCCGCCTTCCTGTACTGTTTCCTGTCTCTTCATTTCCCCCCTCTAACAGGAGAGGTTTGAAGAATTGCTCCTTCCATGGATACAGAGAGGGGAATGTTAACTAGGAAGAATGTAATCACCCGAATTGGAACCCAGCCAGGCACTGTCAAGGCCTTTGTTCTCCCCGTGAGCTAAATCTCAGGGGACGCTGGTGACCCCAAGTGCCACAGACACGTGGGGCTGCACCCACCTGGAGCAATGGGGACCCACAGAGTTTACCTCAGACACCAACCACGGGTTCCCACTGCCTCTAGCTCATCCGACTCACCCAGCCCTAGGATCCTGTCATCCAGAGGTTTCACAGGTGACTTGGCAAATGCTCCTACATCTAGTGTTCCCCACTTCCTGAGGCCAAAGCGGAGGGTCCCAGAGGCCATGAGCTGGCCCTGAGGGACACAAAGTAACATTCAGTGGTTCCAACCAACCCAGAAGCTCTGCAGAAGAAAGTCCTGGCCATCTGTTCTGACAAGGATTCCAACCAAGCAGACGCATAGAGCAGTTCTATTCTGTCACACATGGGCTGCTGGGGGTTGTATTCAGCTCGATGGGGTGGGGTGGGGTGGGGTGGGTTTTGTTTTGTTTTTAAATGTTTTATTGTGAATTATGTAATAGTTTACGTGGGAGAACATTAGCTTTACACTCATCCTATCGTTTCATTGCCATGGTTACAATCCCCTCCATGCATCATCAACCAACCAAAGGGTATACCCTGCAAGCCTGCCCCCGAGTCATCAGCACACGTCCCTCTCCCTCTCTGGGTCTAAAGTCCCCAGCCGCTCCATCTCTCCACGTCATCGTCTCTGCCTCCATCTCTGGCATCACTGCTTCTCTGGGTAGGGTCTCACTCTCCGCTCTTCTCCCTTCATGGTCCCAGGGACCTCCGCTCCTAGACTGCAAAGTCAATCACTCCCCTCCTTTTGCTACACAACGTCTACCTTTACATTTCCAGCCCTCACAGTCAGTCCTGATAACAATTATTCACCATTGTACCACAAGATACCTATCCCCATCTTGCCTTTGTAGCCCCTCCTCCCCCATTTTGAATAGCCAGTGTCCAAGTTGCCTATCCCTGTCTGCACTGTGTATGGGTGGGTGGGTGGGTGGGTTGGGTTTTAGAGAGAGTTCCAAACCCAGCAAGGTCTGAGCCCAAAGCCCAGCAGGCTTCCCTCTGATGAGGAATCCAGGCATAGCTCCACTCTGCTTAGGTTTTCCTGGCAAAGGAGACCTGGAGACACTGGGGCTTAAGCACTGGGCTGCTAACTGAAAGAAAGGTCTGTGGTTCAAAGCCACCAGCCACTCAGAGGGAGAGAACGAGGCTGTCTGCTCCCTAAGGGGTAGTTCTACTCTGTCCTATGTGGATGGCAGTGGGCTTTTGTCCTCTTTGGAAGGCAAGGTTCAAAGTTCATAGAAAAATCCCTTGGAATTTCTGAAGCCTCCTCCTATTTCTTCCCGAGATGTCCCATAGGTGTCCAGGGCTGAGCGTGAAGAGGGCTGCCATGTTGGTGAGTCTGTGCTCACACTTCTCGGGCGATGCTCTTGAAATAACCCCATCGGAGTGGATCTGTTGGATGAAAGAGGCTGCACATTGTAAACATGAAAAACCCACTCCCAGTGACGACCCTACAGGGCGGAGTAGGCAGCCTCCCCTCGTAGGTTTTTACAGAAGCTGACTGTCCGCCTCATCTTTCTCGCATGGAGCAGCTGGTGGGTTCGAATCACAGAGCTTCCAAGGAGCAGCCCAGCGCTTTACCCCTGTAGTACCTCAGCCAAAGCTCTGGTGCTCCATATACCCTCTGAAGGGTGGGTTATCGGAACCTTCTTGTTGACACTCCCAAAGGCCCCTGGTGGTGCTAACCAACAGGCTGGATGTTCAAGTCCACCCAGAGGTAGCGGGTCAGAAAGGTCTGGCGATCTGCTGCTGGAAAATCAGCCGCTGAAAACCCTGGGAATGCAGTTCTACTCTGACCCCCGTGGTGATAGTGGCTGTGTGCCATGGAAGTGGTTCCGACTCATAATGACCCTGTAGCATTTCCGAGGCTGTAGATTTTTATGGAGCAGAAAGCTTTATCTTTCTCCCATGGTATGGCTGATGGATTCGAACTACTGACCTTGTGGTTCACAGCCCAACGTGTAACCCACTCTGCCACCAGGGCTCCTTCTGACCCACATGTGGTGCCGTGAACATGTACTGACCTGGGGGGAAGTGTGTTCAGCCCTGGCTCGTCCATCCCAACTCATCACAGCGGGCTGGCCCTACACAGTGGTGTCAGATAGTGACCAGGTTTTCATGATTGGGGCCATGTGGGAATGTGCATAAAGCAAAACCCATTCCATGTGTGGGATGGTCCTTTTTTAAATAAAAACAAACTTTTTATTGTGAATGAAGTGAAGGTTTATAGAGCACATCATCAGTTTTAAATTCAACAAATTATATAGACTTTGCTTCATTACAATAACTGCAGTCCCCTCCCTGTACCATCAGTTAGCAGTATTCACCTCTATTCACTTTAACATTGCATTCCTCCCAGTGTCCCCTGCTACCTTCATCTCTCCTCTGCCAACCTTCCTCTTGTGGGGATTTCTAGAAAGCAAAGCCCATTCTGTGTGCGCGATGGTCCTATTCCTACACTTATGCTGTAAAAAAGAGCCTTCTGTTTGGGAAGTACAGGTGGTCTATGACGTTCCTCTTTCTACAAGTTGATCTTCAAAAATTACCAAGTTGGGGACTCACAGCCCCAATTTTTCCTGACTCATAAGCCTCAGAACAGCCGACTTCGGTTCCAGTTCCTGTCAGCTTACCGGTTCAGTGCTGCAGTCTTCACCTGGGGAATAGAAGAATTAAAAGGCAAAACTGCAAAGGTCCCCCAGAAAACTCCTTGCTTTTTTATTCGAATAATACAAACAATAAAATAATGATTCTTTTCTTAAATACTAAAATTGACAATAAAACCCTTCAAAGCTGTAATTCTGGGGTTCACCACACCCCAGATAATGTTGTTGTTAGGTGCTGTCGAGTTGGTTCTGACTCAGTGACCCAAGGCACAACAGACCGGAACAGAGCCTGGTCCTATGCCATCCTTCTCCAGGGACTGGTCCCCACTAACAACACGTCCAAAGTCTGAGAGATGAAGTCGGTCATCCTGGCTTCTAAGGAGCATTCTGATTGTCCTTTGTCCAACACAGAATTGTCTGTTCTCCTAGAAGTCCACTATTTCTTTTAATTTACTCCTCCAGCATCACAACTTAAATGCATAAATTTTGCCACAATCTTCTGGATGCTTCATTCCAAGTTGCTCTCCGTGTACCCACTCTTCCTGGTTCTCCTGCCTATCCACCCACCATCCCCATCCTTCTTGACCCCGAAGTTTCCTCAGCTTCTCACCATCCATGTTACAAACTGTTTGGGTCCATCATGGCTCCTGAACGTGGAATCCAATCTCCTCTCGTCCAGGCTGCAGAGATTCAAAGGAAGTCGCCCTGCTATGGGAGACCACTGGGCGCTGGTACTTTCATTGCCTGGTAGGCCTGGAGGTACGGAATGCTGCTGTTCTGGCTTGTCTAGGAAGCTCAGGGCCTCCAGCCTCACTTCTCACCCAGTTGGGCTGGGGGCTTTGGGCTGCATTGTGTGAGGTGAAGGCAGGATAAAGAGGAAAGTGGGAGCGATTTGGAAGAAGGGTGATTAAGACCTACTCCTGGAAGCATGTGAGAGTTCGCTCTGTGACCGGGGACCCAGATGCAGCCCCAAATGGTGTACGTTTAAGTCCTCAGAACTCAAAGACCAGACTAAGCCGGCCGGGCAGGGGTTGGATCTGCTCAGAGGGTGAAAGATGAATGACAAAGTGAATGGGAAGCAGTTGTGTGAGGGGCTTGGTAGTGGGTTTAATTTTCCCCAAAAAATAAATGTCCAAAAAACAAACAGGAATGGCAGTACTAATCTCTGATAAAATAAACTTTAAGGCAAAACCCAGCATAATAGATAAAGATGGATATTATCTCATGATTAAAGGGACAATTGAACAAGACGACATAACCATAATAAATATCGATGCTCTTAGTGAAAGAGCTCCAAAATATATAAACCAAACTCTAATAGACTTGAAGAAAGAAATAGATGAATCTACAATAATAGTGGGTGATTTTAATACACCACTTTCAAAAACGGATAGAACAACCAGAAAGAAACTTGACAAAGACACAGAAGAACTAAACAATACAATCAGCCAACTGGCCCTCATAGATGTGTACAGAGCATTCAACCCAACAACTGCACAATACACATTCTTCTCAAGTGCACATGGAACATTCTCCAGAATAGACCATGTCTTAGGCCACAAAACAAATCTCCATAAATTTACAAATATCAAAATAAATGTCCACCTCCTAACCTGTGTGTCTGCAAATGTGACCGAATCTGGAAAATGTGTCTTTGCAGATGGATTTCAAGATGAGATCATTCCAATGACAAGTGTCATTGAAAGAACATAGGGTTGGAAGGTTATGTGTGAAGGTTATGCAAAGACAGAGGCCACAAGCCCATGGATGCCAGGCCACCAGAAGAGACAGGACGGACTATCCCCTGGAGCCTCCGACACCTCAGTTGGGACTTCTGGTCTCCAGACTATGAGAGAGTAAATTTCCGTTGCTTTAAGCCACCTGGCTTGTGGTCAAGGAGCGTTGATGGAGCACTGGTTAAGTGCTGGGCTGAGAGCCAACAGGGTAGCAACCCCGTGGGAGAAAAAACCTGGCTATCTGTTCTGCTGGGAAGCTCTCGGGGCAGCTGGACTGTCCAACGACAGTGTGTGGTCATTCGTACGGCCGCCACAGGGCACTAAGGCTGGCCTTCATGGACATAGCAGCATTTCACAGTCCCTGGTGCTGTCGGGAGGGAGAGTCAGAAAGGAGGGGGCATCGTCCACACCGTGAGCCCAGGCTCTCAAGCTTAGAGAAGCAGGGGCCTTGGAGAGACTGCCCCCAGGCCTGGGAAGAGACTAAACCAATACGCCATCCTGACCTCGATTCATGCCACCACTGTATGTATGGGGGAAATGCCCAGCAGGAGAGGATTGGAAAGCTGTGAAGGAGCCCTGGTAACACCGAGGGTAAAGCATTAGGCTGCTAATCCCAAGGTTGGCAGTTCAAACTCACCAGCTGTTCCTTGGGAGAACGATGAAGCTGTCTGCTCCTGTAAAGATCTATGGTCTTGGAAACCCTAGGAGCTCTGTTCTATAGCGTCGCTGTGAGTATGAATTGGAACGATGGCTGTGGGTTTGGTATTTTGGCTTGGTTTTGGAGAAATGCAATCCAGTCATTCGAAAGATTCGGTCGATCCAGTTACATCATTAAATATAAAATTCAGCTGTTCACAATGCATATTGCATGTCCCTTGTCCATGTTACAAAATGCACATTGTACTGGAAAAGTTGAAAAGAGAAGATGACTGATATGTTATCCCTGGATTGGGAGATTATAAGAGATTTCTGTCCTTTCATTTCATGCTTTCCCACCTTTGGGAATGTTTTACACCATGAAATTTATTATCAAGTAATACTTTTTAAGGACTTTGTTTTTGTAAGTGCCTTTGGTGGAATTGAAAAACCAACTTAAAAAAAATGAAGTCCTTGGACTAAAACCATCAGAAAAATGAGCTGGTTAGAAAGTAGGGCTCTAGAGGTGTAAACAGTGAACACACTCAGCTGCTCACCAAAACGTTGGAGGTTCGAGTCCACCCACAGGTTCGAGTCCACCCAAGTCCACTTGGAAGAAAGTCCTGGCAATCTTTCTGAAAAATTGGCCATTAAAAACCTTCTGGAGCACAGTTCTACTCTGACACACATGGGGTCACCGTGACAGCACTGGACAGTAGCTGGCCAGGCAGGATGGACAAGCCGGGGACGCCAATGGGAGAACGAGTCCATCAGCCGTGTTCAAGAACAGCCGTGCAGCCAGCGTCACCGAAATGGAAACTGTACTCGCCCTTCCTCCCAGCAATCTCTCACCCAGGCTGCGATCATGGAGAAGCTCGAAAATACATGTGAGAGTGAGCCACACCCCATCCGCAAGGGAAGGACCAAAGAAAGGATTGTTGTTGTTAAGTACCTTCCAGAAGGCTCCGACTTAGTGACCCTGTATAGGGTTTCCTAGGAGTAGCTGGTGTGTTTGAACCACTGACTTTGTGGTTCAAACCGACCTTGCAGTCCAGTGCATTATCCTGCAGTGCCACACCAGGACTCCGAACAAATGATACTTCTTGCTATTGTGAATATTGTATTTGTTGTTGGGTGTGCTCAACCCAAATCTGCCCCAAAGTGTTCCCTAGGCTGCAGTCTTTACAGAAGCGGACTCCACACCTCTCTCTTGAGAAGGCGCTGCGGAGCGCTTAACCACAGTGCCACCAGCTCCTTTAGATCTGTGTATGCTGACCCAGTGAGTCCTGGTGTGGCGCTGCGGGTTAACACACTGGACTGCAATATCAGTTTGCACTGCAAGGTTGGTGGTTCAAGCTCGCCAGCTTCACCTCAGAAACCCAATATAGAGTCGCTATGGATCAGAACTGATAAGCACTGGACTGCGAACCACATGGTTCGAGCCCACCAGCTACTCTGAGGAAGGAAGATGAGGCTTTCTGCTCCCACGAATATTTAAAGCCTTGGAAATGGTATGAGTTGGAATGGACTCCGTGGCCCTCAACAACAACAAGAAGTGTGTACAGTACTATCTTGCCTATGGAAAAAAAACCAAAAACAAAGAAAGAAAGAATACCAGCGTACATTTTTCATAGTCGACTTGTGTGTGAGGAGGGCGTAGGACCAGGCAGTGTTTCTGTTGTGCAGAGGGTTGCTATGGTTCGGAACCAACTCAAGGGCACCTAACCACAACCACGGCAAAAAAGACATAGGGACAGATGTCACATGGAATGGTGGTAACCAGGGGAGGGAGGGGGCATTGGAGGGTGGAGGGGAGAGCTCTTAAGTTGTGTGTTTGGCATATTCATCAAGACTACATCATACAACCAGAGGTCCTAGTGTAGCGCTGTGTGTTAATGCACTGATTGCAAAGTTATTTGAACGGCAAGGTTGGTGGTTCAAGCTCACCCAGCTGCTCCTAGAAAACCCTGTACAGGGCCACTATGGGTCGGAACCCACTCAATGGCACTTAACAACAACACTGAATACGGCCAGAATGTTCCTTAGAAGTGACAACGACTTGGACACACCCGTAGGAAAGACTGAGCGTGTTTGGTAGAGGAGTAGACAACACCTCTGTGAGGTGGACCGACACCATAGCCCAACAATCCTGGGGACGGTGCTGGATGGCGCCATGCTTCCCTCTGTTGGGTATGAGGTCACCATGAGTCAGAGTCAACCAGACAGTGCGAATACGGTAATGCATCGGGTCAGAAGATGACGACACAGAACAATTCAAAACATTTGGACGCTTTGGAGGCAGATGGCCGCTGGACATGAGCTGAATGTTTGGGGGTGGGGAGGGGAAGGCGGGAGTCACCCCTTTGCACACAGTGGTCACTCTTGGTTTCCTTGTCCATTCCCCTAGGGAGTTGGGTGCCATGTCTTTCAGTTCTGGGCCCCAACTATCTGTTTACAGCATCAAAAGAAAGCCTTCCGTTTCCTGCCTACATGTGAATGGGGAGGCCACTGCAGAGGGGGCCAATAAGAGCAGAGGAAGAAAAACATTTAGAAAGTTTTTTAAAGTCTCCTTAACATGACTTCCGGAGCACACCCCAGAAATGCCCCGAAGTCCTCAAGAGCCTCTTCTGCTGAAAGGACTCTATCTACCCCCAAGTCAACTTTAAAAATAGTCGATGTGTGAAAAGATTTTCTAAGACTTGGAGAGGACTTTTTTTTTTTTTTTGGAGTGCTGTGCTCGGTGACAGCAGAAGGTGTTTAATAAACATGATATGCAGCAGTTACTAAGAGAATCGGATTTATGTACAAAAGCAACTCGGAGCAACTGCATATCAGGGTGGTAGCCTTTTATTGGACTGTGAATCCCGATATTCTGATGGAAGCAATTGGGCTGAACTGTATTTATAATCAGCTTACAGCATGGTAGCGAGAGCGGAAATGCTCCTCAAATTACCCAGCAGAGTTTGCCGTCTCTGTAGGCAAATAAGATGTCCACAGTCTAAGGTTCTATGGTAATTCAGGTCACCGTGGAGGGCCAAGTTCCCAGGACCCTCCTGATGGGTAACACCACATGTGACCTGGGCAACAACCGAGGTTGCCAACGTCCAACCTGAAGACAGTTCAGAAAGCACCCAGTGAGTAAATGTCTGAGGAAAGTGGCATGAGGGGAAATGGGATGGTGGAGACGAATTTGATTTTTCTGCACTGATGATGAAGAATTCATCGAGAAATGCAGATTGCCTGGACAATCCGAGAGTTTCCTGATCCTAAATGAATCCCAGAACCTGTGAAGCAGGAATCCACCCACTCAATTGGCTGGAATGGAAATTATAGGACCAGACACAGGGCGTGACCCTGAGGTGGTCTCCCTTGGCCCAGTGCCCTGTAGGAAGAAAATCAGGTGAATCCCAACTTGTAAGTCCAAAATTCCTCCCCAAAGAAGCATCCCCAAAGAGGGCAGAGATATTGCTCTGAAATGTTCTCCCAATTCATAACCAGTGTGTGATGGGTCCGAATGAACGGAGCCTGCTTTTCCGGTGCCCTTTTCCGGTGCCTCTGGGACTCAGCTTTCTCGTTCTGTAGAAACTGAAGAAAGTGATTTCAGATGAATCATTCTCATCTCGGGATTGTGTTAGAACTGGGTCAAGCTGGGTCATTCCAGGCATCAAGTAAATTCTTGGAATTGTATAAAATTCCCCAAAATTAAACATCATGACTTCCTACCGCACCTCAACCGTTCTCTCCGTCTGCCCATTGGCTCGTTCCGCATCTCCTCCACTTTAACTTTGTTTGGGACCCTTTCTAGAAACGACAAGGAAGAGGCGTTGCAGGTTCTGTGGCAGAATCACACTTTCTCTACAAGAGAGATGAGTCCGTTAGGACCAAGGCATCTCATGAGCAGCTGCCACTCTGATTTTGTACTGAATTGCATGTTGCTGCAATGCTGAACTGGGGTGGGCGGAGCTTCGCAGCTGAGATCGTTGTTGTTAAGTGCCGCCAAGTTGATGCTGACTCATAGTAACCCTGTATAGCATTTCCAACACTTTACATTTTCATGGAAGCTGAAAGCCTCATCTTTCTCCCGTGGAGCAGATGGCAGTCTCGAACCTCAGACCTTGGAGTTCTCAGTCCAGAGCTTATCATATGGAATCTCTGCCCTCCCCCGAACTAAAGTAAGACTAAGAAGAAAGGCCTGGTGACTGACTTTCAAAAATCAGCTCCAGATCATCTGTGGCTCACAATGCTGGGGTCTGCCCCCACTATGTACCACTATGGGGTGGTACAGAGACAGTCAAGGTTTAGGTCTGCTGCACTCAGAGTCCCAGGAATGTGGGCCAGCGCAACAACCGCTAATAACACCAGGAAAGAAGAGACGTTTCCATTCACTTCAGAATCGCTGCTCTGCGTATGCGCCCCTGCCTAGGGCTCACGAGCAACTGTGAATGTGGGAACTCAATGCCTCTCCATTCAGTCACCAACAAAAATTTATCAAGCACCTAATGTACAAAAGACTCCACATGTGGTGCTGTTGGATAAACACTGGACTGCTATCACAAAGTTGGCGACTCAAACCCACCAGCTGCTCCTCAGAAACCCTATAGAACACTGCTATGAGTTAGAACCCATCGGACAGCATTAACAACAATAACAGCATCGTAGGAAGGGGCTTCCAAAAGATCCTGGAAAAATACCATCGTCTTTTATCCACTTTCCCAGGAACATTCCAAAGCCATCTCATTTCTCTGGCCTGGCACTAGGCGCTGGAGGTACAAGCATGATGGAGAGAAAGTCTCTGTAATGCCAAGTTTCAGGAAGCAAGACAAACGAGAGAAAATCATCAGTAAACAAAATACAGCCCCCGACTCACTGCTGCTGATCAAGTCCTACTCGGGGGGACCTCATGGGTCACTCATCGAGTGGCAGGGTCTTCTTGGCTGTCATCTTTGAGGGGCACATCTCAGGCCAGTTCTCCAGGTGGATTCTAACTGCCAACCCTTCACTCAGTATCTGAGCACAAACTGTTTGTGCCACCCAGAGGCCAAACAGGGTATAGACAGGGATGAGAGCCGAGGACCGCAGTTGAGGCAGAGTGGCAAAAGCCCCCAGGGCTGGGGGGTGGGGGAAACTTTCCGCATTTCTTCAAGGTCTGAAGGGGAGAATGAGTTGGCAGTACAGACGTGGGGTGATAGTCCCCGGTGAGCAGTGGATTTAGGGTGACAGTCTCCGGTGAGCAGAGGTGGGTCAGAGTACCCCTTCCAAGTGCTCCGGTGGCCCATGTTTCCCGAGCCTGGGGTTTGCAGTGCTCTCTGGGTGTGCAACAGCCTCCCTGTGTCCTTTCTACACTCCAGGCGAGCAAGGAGAGGTCCAGCATCATTACCCCTTTTACAGAGGAGGAGCCGAGGTTCAGAGGCACGACAGATCCTGCTGGAGACCATCAGAGACTGAGCCTGCTCACATCCGCAAGTCACCTGGCTCTAGCCCTCTGGTCTGTACACTCCAGACAGAGACACTTCCAAGGCATGTCCTGTCTCATCCCCCAAATGACTACAGCTATGAGCAGGGTCACCCACAGCCTGTAGCTTGTAGGGCACACTGGTGGCTGTGGGGGATGAAAAAACAGAAAAAGAACACACACACATGCATAGGGGCACACTTGTGCACACACCAACATACACACACTGACCACAACATACATGTATGCTCATGCTGTTCATTCATGCATACCAAGTAACACACACACAGAGCCACAACAACACACTATCATATATGCACACACATGCACACAAAACGTAAATGCACACATCGACCACAACCACATACACGCATGAGCACACATGCACATATATGCATAGCAAATGCATTCACATGGAGTACAACATACACACATAATCACACATGCAAGTCAACATGCATGCATGCATGCACACAATACAGCACCATGCACACATGCCAACACATGTACACACATATGCACGCACCCATGCTGACATGCATGAACAAACATGCACACCGATGCACACATGCATACATACACACCAATATACACACTATGACAGCATATACACGTGACCATGCAAGAACACACATGCACACTAACACACACACACAGAGCACGGCAGCACACACGTGAACATGCATGCACATACATGCTCACCAACACACCCATACACACATTGACCACAGTGACACACACATGAATACATACACATACATGCACATAAGCATGCATACAAACAGATCACAACATACACATGTGATCACGCATACACACAAAGATATACACTCACACATGTAGGTATTGCATGCACACACATACACACTGACCACAACAACACACATGGACACGCACACACATGTACACACGTGTGCATAACAACATACACATGTGGTCATGCATGAACACACAAACACACTGAGATATACACTCACACACATGTGTGCATGTGCGCACACACACATGCACAGTGGGTAGTCAGACTTCTCAATTGTTCTTAACTTTGCTTTCCTTCGTCACCAATTTCTTTTTTCAAATCATGTTACGTCTAATCACTAACTCGTCTCCTCCTAACTAAAATGTTCCTCTTTTCTGAATAATCCAACAGAGTCAGAAGGTGAAAAATGACCCAAACCAACCCTTGGTGATATTTTTTTCTTCCTTATTTGTTCCTGTTGTTATTGCTAAGTGCTGTGGAGTTGGTTCTGACTCATAGTGAACCTGTAGAGGGTGTTGGAGAAGTGGCTGAGTTTGAACTGCTGACCTTGTGATCCACAGTCTGGTGTTTACCTTACAGCTCCACACCAGGACCTCTCTTTTTTGCTTAGTAAAGATTAATTGGAAAGAAGTTAATTGAAGAACAAACAAACAGGACTGCTTCTAAGAAAAACACCTGAGTGGGCCAAATTTTTTAAGGGAATCAAATTCACCCCATTTTCAGAGCACCTCAGGGAACCCAAGACTGACTATTCTCCCCCTTAGCATGCTCTGCAAACCCCCATGGGGGTGACCCCAGGACCGCACTATCATTGTGGGTGGGGCCACGGCAATATATTGGGTTTTCAGTGGCTGGTTTTTTAAGGTGGCTCTTCAACCCTTTCTTCCTCGTCCATCTTAGTCTGTAAGCTACCCTGAAAGCTGCTCATCACCCCGGAGACACCCAAGACTCCACCATACGTGAGATGAATTGTCCGGGAATGGAATCAGAGTCTCCCTCATGGAAGGCAATGGAACCCAATACGCCCTTAAAAGATGCATCCAATCACTTTCCATGCCTAAAACGACCCTAAATCTTCCTTTCTTACCACCTCAACCACATCCTGACACTGGCCTCAGGGATGTGCCACCAGGTCCCCTAGGATACCTCTGTCTCCCCTGGCCACCCCTCCACTCCCACTGGCTTGTCTACTTTCTTGAATGCACACTTGGTCCTGTCCCAGGGCCTTTACACATGCTGTTCCCTCTGCTTAGAATATGAAGGAACATTTCTATCCATTGAATGAGGTCTCCCTGTTTGGGTGGCGTTGTACGATAAGCACTGGACTGCTCTGTGGGAGACCAGTGAGGCTGTCTGCGCCTGTAAAGATATCCAGACCTAGGAACTCCAGAGTCTCTGTGAATCAGAATTGACTTGATGGCAGTACGTTCCGTGGGATTGCCCACGTGCTGGTGGTGGTGGTGGTGTGCCGTGGAGTCGGTTCTGACTCATAGAAACCCTGCACAAGGTTCCCTAGGCTGTAAATCTTTATGGGAGCAGAAAGCCCCATCTTTCTCCTGCGGAGCAGCTCATAGATTTGAACTGTTGACCTTGAGGTTAGAAGCCCAAATTAAAACCCAGTTTGCTCCCATGGCTCCTTTTGTGGGTAATATTGTTATGTTTTGAGAGCCGTTGAGTTGGGTATGACTCATAGCGACCATGTGTAGAGTTTTCAAGTAGTAGCCGGTGAGTTTGAACCACTGGCCTTGCAGCTATTGGTCCAGCGCTTATTCTACAGTGCCGCACCGGGACTGGTAACAGGGGTTGCCATTAACACCCCACCTTACAGACCTGGACTCGGGGACCCTGAGAGGCTAACCACTTGAGTAATGCATAGTTAAAGCTCAGACTAGATCAGGTCAGTGTGACCAGTGTGACTTAAGAGCCCCCTGACACCACGTGGGAACATTTCACTCCCATTAGATTGGGCAGAGCAGTGTGAACATGGTACCAGGCAGGGCAACATACATATTGTTCTGTTACATATAAGGCTGCCACAGGTTAGAGCCAAATCAATGGTAAGTCACAATAACAACAGCACTGGAAAAAAATAAGTGCTTGGGAAATACTAGCTGCTGATCACAGGTAGATATTGCAGGTTTGGTTCCAGATCACCACAATAAAGCAGATATCACAACAAAGCGAGTCGGGAGGATTTTTTTTGTTTGCCCAGTGCATAGACACCACCACTCGTCTGTCAGTTTGTCATAGTGTGTGGCTGCGATGCTGGAAGCTATACTCAAGATGTATTGATAATCATTGGTGGTTGAAATGTAGAAGTTGGAAACAAAGACAGACAATCAACCATTGGAAAATATGGCCTTGGAGACAGAAATGATGCTTCAGCAGAGCTTCTCATCTAAGACAGACTAGGAAGAAGGCGAGGCAGACTGCTTCCAAATGGTTAGCCACTGAAAATCTTATGAATAGCAGTGGAACACTGTCAGCACTAAAATACTGAAACATGATGAAGAGCACCAGAATCTTGTCAGATACAGTGCTGGAAGATGAGCCCTTCATGTTGGAAGGCACTCAAAATATGACTGGGGAAGAGCTGCCTCCTCAAAGTAGAGTTGACCGCGATGATGCGAATGGAGTAAAGCTTTCGGGACTTTCATTTGCTGATGGGGCACAACTCAAAATGAGGAGAAACAGCTGTAAACACCCATTAACAATGAGAACATGGAATGTAGGAAGTATGAATCTAGGAAAATTGGAAATTTTCAACAATGAAATGAAACGCATAAAGATCTATACCCTAGGCATTAGTGAGCTGAATTGGACCGGTATTGGCCATTTTGAATCTGATGACCACATGGCTTACTATGATAGGAATGACAAATTGAAAAGGAGTGGCATTGCATTCATCATCAAAAAGAACATTTCGAGATCTATCTTGAAGCACAATATTGTCTGTGATAGGATAATATCCATAGGCCTACAAGGAAGACCAGTTAATACCACTGTTATTCAAATTTACTCAACAACCACTAAAGTCATTGATGACGAAACTGAAGAATTCTATCAACGTCTTCAGTCTGAAATTGATTCAACATACACTCAAGATGTATTGATAATCATTGGTGGTTGAAATGTAGAAGTTGGAAACAAAGACAGACAATCAACCATTGGAAAATATGGCCTTGGAGACAGAAATGATGCTGGAGATCGCATGATAGAATTTTGCAAGACCATTGACTTCTTCATTGCAAATGCCCTTTTTAAACAACATAAAAGATGTCTGTACATACACATAGACCTCACCAGATGGGATACACAGAAATCAAATGGACTACATCTGTGGAAAGAGACAGTATCATCATCATTTCAAAACAAGGCCTTATTGACTACACAAAGGCTTTTGACTGTGTGGATCATGACAAGCTATGGACAGCATTGCAGAGAATGAGTATTCTGGAACACTTAATTGTGCTCATGAAGAACCTATACACAGGCCAAGAGGCAGCCATTCAAACACAACAAGGGTTTAAAATCAGGAGAGGTGTGCACCAGAATTGTATTCTTTTACTATATTTATTCAATCTGAATGTTGAGCAAATAATCTGAGAAAGTGGATTATATGAAGAAAAATGTGGCATCAGGATAGGAGGAAGACTCATTAACAACTTGCAATATACAGATGATACAACCTTGCTTACTGAAAATGGAAAGGATTTAAAATACTTATGAAGATCAAAGACCAGTCTTTGGTATGGGCTGTATCTCAATGTAAAGAAAACAAAAATCCTCACCACTGGACCAGTAAACAACATAATGACAAATGGAAAAGTTGTCAAAGACTTCATTTTGCTTGGATCCACCATCAACACTCATGGAAGCATCAATCAAATAATCAAATGACGTATTGCATTAGCCAAATCTGCTGCACAAGACCTCTCTAAAATATTAAAGAGCAAAGATGTCAGCTTGAGGACTAAGGTGCACCTGACCCAAGCCATGGTATGTTCAAGAACCTCATATGCATGTGAAAGCTGGACAGTGAATAAGGAAGACCGTAGAAGAATTGATGTATTCGAGTTATGGTGTTGGAGGAGAATATTGAAAGGGCCATGGGCTGCCACAAGAACCAACAGATCTGTGTTGGAAGAAGTGCAGCCAGGGTGACCAAACTTTGTCTCTCATATTTTGGAGAAACGGTGCCCATAGAGTCGCCCACGGGCAGAGCTGCTAGAAACCTTCAGTTTACTAAGGCCCCGGGATCCATGAAACGCAGTGAGCCAGGCGCAGTTAAGGCGAGGTGTGCCTCTAGTGAGTGTGCGTGCATTCTTGTGCTCAGCGGTCTATAAATAAGATGGCCTTTGGGAATGGCACCCAGGTGCTGTCCACACTCTGTAACGGCGTGTGTTTCCTGTGGGGGCTGGAAAACAGAACTGGATGGTTTTGGGGGTCAGAAATCCAAAATTAGCTTCACTGAAACCAAGTGTGAGTAAGTTCACGCTCCCTAGAAGCCTCATGGGGCAAACCTATTTCCTTCCTGGTGCAGTTCCTAGAGCGGGGGACTGTTCATGCCTCGCCTGGAGGCCCTTCCTCCACCTCCAAAGCCAGCAGTGCAGGCATCCTATATCAAGTTGCCCTCCTCCTCCCTCCTACACGCACTCTCGGGGTTAGAGGTAGGGCCCACCCGGACCTTCCAGGTCATCCACCCGAGTCATAGTCCTGAATCTGCTCTGAAGATGACACTCAGCGGTCCCAGGGATCAGGGCCAGGTGTCTTTGAGACCACGATTCAGCCTACACAAGAACACAAGCAAAAAAGGAATTGCTGACTTCCTCATATCCCAAGCAATGATGCAACAACACAGACCGAGATGCACTGTCTGTCATCTAGTGGATTCCCTCTCATGGTGACCACCTGTGTGTTACAGAGCTGCCGTTGGTGGGGCCATTGGGTTCATTCTGAGCCCTGTAGAATTCCATTCCCTTTACGTCCCGTTTTCCCATGGATGTTTTGAAGCCCCATCGTATACGACAGAGTAGAACTGCCCCCTACAGGGTCATCCAGGCAGCAATCTTTATAGGAGCTGATGGCCTGGTTTCTCTCCCTTGGAGCCGCTGGCTGGGTTAGAACCACCAATGTTTGGGTTAGCAGCAGAGCACTGTTCACGCCATCCTGGCTTCTACATCACAGAGAAAAACCGGAAGACCCAAACTCATTGTCACCACATCGATTCCAAGCACAGTGACCCCGTAAGTACAGAGAAGAACCACCTCATGGGGTTTCCAAGGCAGAATGCATCATCTTTCTCCCATGAAACGGATGGTGGGTTCAAACAGCAGACCTTTTGGTTAACGGCAGAGCGCTTAACCGTCAGCACCACCAGAGATCCTTGTTACAGAGTTGTTGTTGTTCAGTGCCGTCGAGTCTGTTCTGACTCAGTGACCCTGTGTAGAGTTTGAACCACTGACATTGTGGTTCAAACCGACCTTGAGGTTGAGTGCTTTTCCTATGGTACCACAGCAGCAAGTCCGTGAAATAGAAGGTTTTCTCAGCTGTAATCATTGTGGAAGCAGATTGCCAAGCCTTTATTCCACACCATCACAGAGTGAGTTTGAACCCCCACCATTTCAGTTTGTTGTTGTTGTTGTTGTTAAGAGCCATCAAGTCAGTAGGGTTTCCAAGGAGCAGCTGATGGGTTTGAACGGCTGACCTTGTAGTTAGCAGTCAAGTGCTTATCCGCCAGTACCACACCAGGATTCCTACTGAGCCCAAACTGACTATCACCACCGGAGACTGATGGACTGTTACTACCACCCCATTTTTCAGATGAGAAGACTGAGGCATTGGTAAAGGACACAGAGCTAGCCAGCGATAGTGCCAGGGTTCAAACAACCAGCCCCGTGGTGCCTCTGAGTCTGACACTGAGCCCAAAAGCTTCCAGATGAGAAAACTTCCAAAGCAGCTTCAGGCAGACATTGGTGACCCCTCCCGATTGGCCCCCACACACCTGAGGGACAGGAAGGGCGGAGACCCAGCCATTCTCTGCCACACATGGTGCCCACTCAGTACCTGCGCCCCACGTTTGGCGCTGGGCAGGCCAGTGCGTGAGCTTGGCTCCAGGTCGGCCAGCTGCTGACTGGGGAGCTCCGCACCTCGTTAATGCTTTATTGATTTTATTACCTTATCGTGGAAGTTGGGTGTTTGTAATTTGCTGCTTTATGTAATGGACTTCAAACACACACACTGCTAAATAATTTAAGACCATCTTGCCACCGCCCCTCAGAGTCCAATTCTTTTATCCTGCTAACTAGGTCATCTGAGTCTACTCCGTCCTACTGCTTCTCCATGGCGGGTCCCCCGTTGGGAGTGGGGAGGAGGCCCCCATACTTGGGGGTATCCCGTGCTGAGGGTCCCACTGTGGAGACAGAGCTAATGCAGAGGAGGACTCAGATGGCAGAACCAAGCTGAGCTCTGGGGGACACAGGCTACAGGGAAGAGGAGACATCGCTGTGCGTGTGGGTGACCCCTGCCTTGGAAACATGGGGTTGGTAGGCCCAGGGACCCCACAGCGGGCCCCTCCTGGGGACCAGCACACCTGTCTGCCACCATTGCCCTTGAGTGGTTTCAGGTGTGTCCGAATACAGTCGCGCTCCAGAGGATTGTTTTAAAATTGGTTTGTTTTTTGCTTTTATTATGGCAAGAATCCAGGTGGTAGAACCTTTTCCGTTTCTACACCCTTCCCTTCTCACGTCCAGTTCAGTGATGTCCATACGGCTGTCATGTTGTTCAGCCATCACCATGAATCCTTCCCCAGCCGGTCCAATGTCCTGGATGGATATTCCGTGTCCCTTACCCATGGCCATTCTTCCCCCTCCCTCCTGCCCCCCTGGTAACCACAAATAGACTTTGGTCTCTATACAGTTGCCTAGTCTAGACCATACATACCATTTCCAGTGTCTGGGATTTTGGAAGTAGATTGCCAGACCTTTCTTCTGAGGTGTCTCTGAGTGGACTTGAACCACTAACCCTTTGGTTAGCAGCCCAGCATGCTAACTGTTGGCAGCACCCTGGAATCCCATGAGTTAAACAGAACAGGCTCTAGAATCCCCCAGCAGATAGGAAAGTTGGGACTTGGGTAGATTTGTCCAAGAGGGTTAATGAGCCAGACAGACCTGGGGCTCCCGTGCTCCCACAACTCTTTGCAATGCAGAACTAGAGCATGCTTTGTTCTGTCCCTGTACAGAGACTCGAACCCACCTACCAGGCTGCAGGAAAAGAGGAGACGAAGCTGAAGGCCCAAGGTTAGGCTCACTGGTTGGATATGAGACTATGGCCCTCTGACACCCTTCAGACCTGGAACCGAACTCATCCTCGTGGGTCAACTTCCAGACAAATGATGTTGTTGTTAAGTGCTGGTGAGTCAGTTCCAAATCATGGTGACCCTGTTTAGGGCTTCCAAGGAGCAGCTGATGACCTGATGTGAGTGCTTATCTTCCAGCATCCCACCAGGACATTTTCTGCAAGTGACGGACAGGCCTATGAAGTGACCAAGCATACCGCGAGGGGAGCACTCACTCCTCAGATCACTCAGTCACACGGGATCTAAGTGCACACTGGTCCAAGTTGATAAAGGTCAGCAGGCAGGAGGAGACAGGAAGGAAGGAGGGAAACAGGAAACGCAGGGAGGAAGTGGGAAGGAAGCTGTTTCACTGTGAGGAGTACAGTCAGTGCCACCAAACAAAATGTGTGTCACCTGATGAATGGAAAACCAATTTGCTCTCTAAACCTTCTCCCAATTTCCAAATAAGGGGAAAACCCAAAGTTGAATGGTCGCTGGACCAGGAATGGACTACTTTCCTATGTGACCTGCAGGTTGGGGACAGGGGCTTCTTTCTGTCCCATCTGGTATGTTCACTTGTCACCATCCAGGACTCTACCCTCTCCTGGACCCCACTCCACCCGAGAGGCAATCAACCAGCAGAGGTGTGCGTTGTAACCTGCTGAAGGTAGCAGGAATTGACCGTGGAAGTCCCAAGGGGGCTCTCAGCATCCTACCTGGAACCACTGGGTCACGGGCCTGATTTCCCCAGATTTCCCACCCAGATCTCCATGTGGTGCAGGCACATGGGTGTCTCTCCATAGCACTAAGACAACAGAGGAATTATGACCATCAGTGCTCCTGCTCTGGGTGGCCCCGTACCACAGAACGAGGTGGTGCCTGGAGCCACACCTCCCCTATGGCACTGAGTGGACTTGGGTCCAGGCTGAGCCTGGAATGAGTTCTCTGTCCAGCTGGACTTCTCGTCTTCCTGACCTGGAAAGTCTCCTTTCCTGCGCCATGAAGCCCCCTCCCACTACACGAAGGGGGCTTCTTGCTTCTGTTGACTCCGTAACCTGTCCTCCCAGCTTTGCACTTTGAATTTTATGGTTAAGCCCAGAGCAGAGTGTCCTTGTTCTAAGTGGGGTCAGCTTTCCCCAGTCCCTGGCATGGTAAGTCTCACCCCTGATCTTAAAGTCCAGAGGGGCTGGGGGAGCTGGGGACAGTGATGGGAGGGGAATCTGAATTGGCCAGAAGAAAACAAAGGTAATCTTTCAAAGTAGTATTTTGAGATCCTTCTTTCTTTTTCTCCCTCCCTCCTTCCTTCCAACTCCCCCTTTCCCCCCTCTTTCCCTCCCTACGCCTCCCCTTCCCTCCCTCCATCCTAACCCAGCTGTGCTTTACTTCCAGCAGAGTCCTGAGCAGACCACATGGACTTCGGGCTCTGTCTAGAGGGACAAAGTTGACCAGCCATCCTGTTACCTGGAAGGGAGTGTTTCTGGAGACACAAGGTTTTCAGAGCTGAAACCAAGGAGAGTTCTAGTTGAACCAGGACAAAGTGGTCTCTCTGAGAGAGAGTGAGGGACCACTACTGTAAGGGGTCAGCAGAGGCACTGTGAGCTTCAGCAGTGGGATCTATTAATGACACCAGTAAATCCAGTCAGGCTTCATGGAGGAGGTGACACGTTAACAACAGAGAAGGTTTTCTATTAACAGTGTGCTTTCTAAGTATTAACACTTGACAGATGTGGTACTGTGGGATAAGCGCTGGACTGTTAACCACAAGGTCAGTGGTTCAAACCTACCAGATGCTCCTCAGAAGCCCTATACAGGGTCACTATGAGTTGGAACTGATTCGATGATACTTACCAACAACTCACCTGGGAGGCAAGTCCCTGGCTGCGGCTTGTTCAGCAAGGTTAAGGGCCAGCTGATGGTTTACAGCCGCTCACAGTGGGCTGGTCAGTGTAGAACATCAGGTTACTTGCAGGCTCACTGGGATCAGGAGTGTGATGGGCAGAAATAGAGGAAGGTGGTCCAGACTGTGTGAGCGGGGGCAAGTGCAGGGCTTGTTGGGAGACAGAAGGGAATCTGGTCATGTCTCAGCGCAGACCAGGAGGCATCTTGTGTGGACAATGGAGAGTCAGGGTGAGAGTGAGCGCTGGAGCAGATGAAAGACAGAGGAGACTCTGATGCCTGCCCAGGAAGGAAAGCGTCTCACAGTCCCCGCCCTCCTGAGCTTGTGGGCTGAGAGAAGAGTCATCTTCTATGAGCACCTTCTAAGTCCGGAAGATGGCTCACGTTCTAGAGACCCAGCAATGAAGTTGCCCCTGTCCTGGGGGAACCTTCGACTGTATGGGGAGATGGGCGAGTAAACTACAGATTATATTTGCTCTGGTGTCTGTGAAGTGTCCCTGGAGACCCCAAGACTGGGCAGCTGGGTGGGTCTGGTAAAAGACAAGACAAAGGTTCTTGTCCAGGTATTCCCAGAGAGTGTCCGTGATCGAGGGCCACCCAGTGACGTCTCTGTATCTTGTGTCCACAGTTTGTGTCTAGACGGCCTCCTACCCAACCCTTCCCTGCTTGGCTCAGAAGCACGTGGGCCCAGGACTACTCTCAGGGACTTTGTCCCGGGCTAAATGAAGCTCTTTTCTGTGTGTGGATGAATGTCTGTGTATTCGGGAGTGTGTGTGTGTGCGTGTGTGTGAGCATATGTGTGAGTGTGTGTAGTGTTTGTGTGAGTGTGCATATGACTGTGTGTGACTGTAGGCATATATGTGTGCATGCATGTGTGTGAGTGTGTGAATGTGAGAGTATGTTATGTGTGTGCACATGCCTATGTGTGAGTGTGTGCATGTATGTAAGTATGTGTGTGTGGCTATGTATGAGTATGTGTTTGTGCATGCATGTGAATGTGCATGTGTGAATGTGTGCACACATGCATGTGGGGTACACACAAATAGGTGTGTGCATTGTGTGATATGTGTTTGTGTGCATACATGTGTGTGTATATCAGTATGTGAGTGTGTATATGTAAGTAGTGTGTGTGTGTGCCTGTGTTTGAGTACGTGTGTGTATGTGTGGCCATGTGTGAGTATGTGTGTTTGTGCATGTGTGTGAGTGTATATGTGTGTGCACGTGTGAGAGAATGTGTGTATACATGCATGTGTGTACACCTGCATGTGTGTCTGTGTGCATCGTGTGTGCGCATATATGCATGTGTGTATATGTTTATGTATGTTGGAGTATGGAAATGTTTGGTATGCTTATGTGGGAGTTGTGTGTATCATGCATGGGTCAGAGTGTGCATATGTGTGCATGCATGTTTAAGTACATGTATGTATGTGTGCCTGTATGGGAGTGTTGTGTTGTACACTCACATGTGTGATATGGGCATGTGTGTGCTTGTGTGTGTGTGTGTGTGTGTGTGTGCACAAAAGAATGTGCATTTGTGTATACATGCAGGTGTACTGTGTGTGTGTGTGTGTATGCATGTGTGTTCCTGTTTGAGTATTGTATGTGCGAGCGTAAGTATGCATATGTGTGCACTTCTCTGTGTGTGTGCATGTGTGTGTGCTTGTGTGTGTGTTCACACACAAGCACACATGCAAGTATCTTTTGGTCATAAACTACTCATTCATCTAATCCACCTCACCTCTGAACAAACAAGTCAAGGTCTTAATCAAAGACACTCTGTGAGTGTGGGAGTGTTGTGTGAGTGTGGGTGTGTGTGCATGTGCACACGTGGGTCTGAGGTGGGAGAGCAGCTGACTGAAGCCGTTCTGGCCCAGTTTGCCTTTGGACACCCCTAACTCTGGGGCACCCCTGGAGAGCTGCTTCTCTGCTGCTCCGATGAAGGGAGTCAACCAAGAGTGCAGCGCCCACACTCGTATGCATGCACCCCCCCCACACACACACCCAAGCAGACAATTTTTCAGAAACTAGGCTGCAGATGAGAGACTCAAGGACAGCCCTTACTTGCCCTCTGTCAGTTTGCAAGAGAATTTATTCCACAGATTCCTCCATGAATATTTAGCAAGGCAACAATAACATCCAATGACACCCATGAGATACACAGCTCCGAGGGCCCTGTCCCAGGGACATACACGATGCTTGATGTCAGTGTTTTAAGTGGACGGAATGTTTGAAATGCAAGCATTAGCTTACAATTGTCCTCCGCCTCTCCGGGTCCCCCTCCCTTATTTGTATACCAGCCAGATCTCCCATGGTGGATGCGAACCATCAGGCAGTTTCTCCACAATAGTGGAGTGTCTCTGCTGGGGTGACAGGATTGCTATCAAATATTCAAGTAGCTCTAACGACATGAATGAATTTTCAGACATTGCATTCTTCCTTGTTTCTCAGAAAGCAAACCAACCAACAAACTCCCACGCAGTAAGCAAGATCTGTCCGGAAACTGTCTAACAAGGTTTAACATCCAGTGAGGCTGCAAACTTCTGATTAGCCATTGTAGTCAGTGAACATTCGCCCCTCCAGAATGCCCAGACTCCCTTCCCTGGGCTGTGTGACTATCACCGTCCGCGGCCAGAGGGCCTTTGCAGAGGGGATGATGTTGTTCCAAGTCAATGACTTTCCTTCCCCAGGAAATGAGTACAGCTTCCAGAGATCCAGAGGCAGATCTCGGGTTACCCACACAGCTGTGGGCTTTTCCAGAGACCCCACAGGCCTGCCTGCACGGCCCATCTTTGTGACAGCTCTGAAAACTACACACACTCAGAGTTCTGTGTTTGTATGTGGTGATTTTTTTTTTTTTTTTGCTTTTGTTTTTTTTCAAGTTCTCTGTCTTTCTAATAATAAAAGCAATACAATGGGAAACTTCAGATTTCAAGAAAAGTAGGGCAAGCATGAAATAGAACATAGCAAATAAGAGCCCATCACCCAGAATCCTGCCCGTTAGAGAATGCTTCCTTAAATAACAAGGATTATAATTAGTAATGACAGGTTCACGTTCTTAAATATTTTCTTAATATCTCCTCTTCTGCCACCTCTGCTCCACACTGTTAGGTCAGCGAAGGCAAGAACCAGCTCTGTTTTACATACCTTGCTCCTGGGGAGTTAGTTGTTTTATGGGCTGTTGAGTCGGTTCCCACACATAGTAACCCTGCGCACATCAGAATGCCCTCCACACAATTGTTACATTTGAGCCCATCGGTGCTGCCACTGTGCCAATCCATCTCGGGGGTCTCACTCCCTGGCGAATGTTGTTGTTGTTGTTAAGTGCTGTTGAGTCGGTTTCAATTCATAGCGACCCTGTACTTGGTTCCCAAGGGTTTGAACCACTGACCTCATGGTTTGTAGCCCAGTGCTTATCTTACAATGCCACACCAGGAACTCCCCCTGGCAAATAGCTACTCCCAAAAAAACAGGCAAAAAACAAACAAGCCCACTGCCATGGAGTCCCCTAAGACACATGGTGACCCCATAAGATAGAACAGAACTGTAATCTTTACTCTCCTGTGGAGCCGCTAGTGGGTTCAAACCAGCTACGTTTCCATTAGCAGCACCGCATCCCCAGGGCTCTCTAGTGGCCCCAAACCCAAACCCCAAACCCCCAAAACCCAACCTATTGCTGTCGACTTGATCCCAACTCACAGTGATCCTGTGGGCCGAGGAGAACTGCCTCAGAATGCTTCATTTTTCTCCCCTGGAGCTGCTGGTGGGTTTGAACCACTGACCTTTCAGTAAGCTGCCGAGTGCTTTTAGCACTGCGCCACCAGGGCTCCTCAGGGACTAGCTCAGTACCTGGTATAGAGTCCTTGTTTGTTGTCATTGAGTCGATTCCGACTCCCGGTGGACCCATGGGTTACAGTGTGAACTGCCCCATAGGGTTATCTTGACCATGATCTTGAAGGAAATAGATCAAGAGGCATTTTCCTTCTCAGCACCACTGAGTGGTCTCAAACCACCAACCTTCAGGTTAGCAATTCAGGGAGCCTATAGTTGTTACTGTTATGTGCTGTCGAGTTGGTTGTGACTCATAGCGACCCTGTTTCCAAAGCACAGCTGGTGGGTTTGAACTGCCGACCTTGTGGTTTAGCAGTCCAGTGCTTATCCTACAGTGCCACACCAGGAATCCGAGCACATAGCAGGTGCTCAATAAATGCAGTGTATGATCACTTTCGGTGCGGTCTCTGTGGTCCTTGGTACATTTCTTTACAGTCTGTGCCTATGTGCATTCCGTTTGTTTATATACTCAGGCTCATTCTATAGCTACAAGGTTTGGGGTTTGTTTTCTGAAAAATGAATCGTTCATCTTTCTTTTAAAACTTTTTACTGTGAACAGAGCAGCTCAGTTTTCCGTCTCACCATTCGTCCACATGGTTTTCTTGTTTTTGATCACAATCCCTGCAACGCACCATCACTCATTCCACTTCCTCCTGGGTTTGTATCCCTCCCTCCTTCTTTCCTGATGCTTCTGAATTTTGTTCTTGGGTACTACAGCCACGGGATTTTCCGCTCCGGACCTCACTTAGTATTTTGCTCTTTGCCATGAGACTTCAAATGTTCATTTAAAAGGCACCTACATGGATGATCTTTTCTTAGGTTACTTTCTTGTTCTTTCTTGGTCTTCTCCTTCTGTTATAAATAATGCAGCAATGAACATCTTGGTGGGAAACGTTTATCCACATTCTAAATTATTTGGGGGGCTAAGGAGAGGGTCAATGAAAAAGACCCCTCAACGAGATGGATCGACACAGTGGCAGAAACAATGGGCTTGAAGGTGACAATTGTGAAGATGGCGCAGGACCAGGCAGAGTTCTTGACTGTCGCACATGGGGTCACTACAAGTCAGGATGGACTCATTGTCACCTAACAACATTAACAAGACTCCCGCGTATGTGTCAGAGTAGAACTGTGCTCACAGGGTTCTCAGTGGATGATGTTTCATAAGTAGATCCCACTCATGGTGCCCCGTGTGTGTCAGAGTAGAACTGTGTTCACAGGGTTCTCAGTGGATGATTTTTCATAAGTAGATCCCACTCATGATGCCCCCGTGCATGTCAGAGTAGAACTGTGCCCCACAAGGTTGTCAGTGACTAATTATTCGTAAGCAGATTTCTAGGCTTTTCATTTGCGACACCTCTGGGTGGATTCAAAACTCCAACCTCTCAGTTAGCAACCGCACACCTATCGTTTGTACCGCCCACTGATGAAAATGAAGGACATTGATGCCTGATGACCCAAAGTTTCCCTAAAAATCCAGATTTACCAGACCTATAAACTGAACCACAGCAAGACGCATTTTTGCCACTCTGTCTGTACATTTTTTAGTCCGTCGATTAATGAATTAAGAAAAACAGTCCCCTTACCAGATGCAACAACGTCCACTTAAGCAATTTCAGAAGAAACAAAAGGTGATTTGTGGGCCAGGGCTTTGTCAGACTTTGTTGTTGTTGTCAGGGTTGTCAAGTCAGTTCTGACTCACAACAACCTTGTATAGCGTTTCCAAGGAGCAGGTGTTGTGTTTGAACCATCAACCTCGTGTTAGCAGTCCAATGATGATCCTACAGCGCCGGGGGCTTTGAGTGATGTGATTGGTAAGACTGTATTCCTGCGCTTTGAAAAGTGTGGCCCATGTTTGCTGTCTGAAATGTTCTTCCTGTCAGATCTGCACTCCTACCCCAGCACCTAAAGCCTGCCAGGAAGATTCCGTTCCTCAGTTCTCAAGTCTCATTTGGACACTAGCTCATAATTCTTCTATTCAGTCAGTCACCTAGTCAGTCAACAAACGTTTTCTGGGAGTCTGGGTCAGGGAGATGGGATGAATCGGGCATGGTTCCCTGGGCATCATGGGAAGACCAGAGGAACCCTAACTCAGCTGATCACGGGGCCAGATGACCTCTTCTTCTTCAGCCTGTTCCGTCAACTATAACCATGCTGACTCACGGCAGGACCCCCATATATGTCAGTATAAAACTGTATTCCATGGATACGTCCCTTGTGATACAATGGTGAGTAATTGCTATCAGGACTGACTGTGAGGGTTGGAAATGTAAAGGTAGATGTTTTGTAGCAAAAGGAGGGGAATGGTTGCCTTTGCAGTCCAGGAGTGGAGGTCCCTGGGCCCATCAAGGGAGAAGAGCGGAGAGCAGAACCCTACCTAGAGAAACAGTGACGCCAGAGATAAAGGCAGAGATGATGATGTGGAGAGATGGAGCAGCTGGGGACTTTAGACCCAGAGAGGGAGAGGGGCTGTGCGCTGACCACCGGGGAAGAGGCTTGTAGTGTATATATACCCTTTGGCTGGTTGATGATGCATGGAGGGGATTGTAACCATGGCAATGTAAAGATATACGATAGGATGAATGTAAAGCTAATGTTCTCCCATGTAAACTATCACATAATTCACAATAAAACATTAAAAAAACAACCTGTATTCCATGGGGTTTCCAATGGACATGCTTTCAGAGGTAGATGGCCAGGGCTTTCTCCCAAGGTGCCTTGGGGTGGACTGGACCCTCCAAAGTCAGTTTGCACCACGTGGGGACTTTTTCAGCTGTAAAACCAAACCAAGTCCACTGTTTGTCAATTCCGACTCATAACCAAAACCCAAGTCCGCTGCTGTCGTGTGAATGCCGAGTCAGAGACACTACACAGGATTTCCGAGGCTGGGCATCTGCACAGGAGCAGACAGTTTCATTTCCCCCCCGAGGTGGGTTTGAACTGCCAACCTGACGGTTAGCAGCCCAGTGCTTACCCTACAGTGCCCCTTAGCAGCCCATGATGCAGTTACTGTTGTTAAGTGTTCCAACTCAGGGCGACCCCATGCACAGCAGATGGGAAGTGTACACTGCCTTGCTACTTCAGCATCCTCACAATCGTTGCTTCGTTTGAGCCTGGTGTTGCCGCCACTGTGCCAGCCCACCTCGCTGGGAGTGGGGGGTCTTTCGTCTTTTTCCTCTGACCCTCCGTTTTACCAAACAGCTCTACAGGACACAGTAAAACTGCTCCTCAGAGTCTCGGAGCAACTGGTGGGTTTGAAGTGCTGACCGTGAGGTGAGGAGTCAGGTGTGTGCCCACAGCACCACCAGAACTCATCTTCACCTGTAAAGACCTCACCAAAATGTTGTCCCCTGGGACCGTCTGTCAGGGAGTGAATTCAGGAGTGGCCTGGAGCCTCCTCCCCTCCCCCCAAACAATTGCAGCCTGATGAATAAGACAGAGGGGACAGATTCTTACACCCAAGCAGTGTCCTACCAAGTCCAAGTTCTCCCGGGCATAGGGAGAAACCAAACTTCCTCCTTTTCCTAGACTCATGAAGGGGGAACCTTCCCAGAGTGGTGGGGGAAAGTGAAGGGTTAGCAAGTCCCCCAAGCCACCTCACAGAGCCAAATGTTTAGGATCAGTCTACAAAGATGTAGGTTGTTATGTTGTTAAGTGCCATTGAGTCTGTTCTGACTCATTGCAACCCTGAATACAATTTCTGAAGCTGCATATCTTTGTAGGGAATCCTGGTGTGGCACTGAGGACAAGCACTGGAAAGTCAG
>NW_006408543.1:3110904-3115409 GCF_000296735.1 Chrysochloris asiatica | reverse complement strand
TCATCTTTCTCCAACAAGCAGATGCTGGATTTGAACTGCTGACCTTGTTGTTTGAAGTCCAGTGGTAATCCTACAGAACCACTGTTGCAAAGACCCAGATGGGTGGGTGTTGGTATAGACACATGCATGCCCACTGCCTATACTGTGCCCAAGAGAAGGAAGGGGACCAGCAGAATCCATGGGCTATGTGAGCAGACTTCCAAAAGGTCATGAGAAAATCCCATGAACTTTCTGTCCCATTTTTCCATGAACTTTCTGAAGAAGCCCCCTGGCATGTGCAAGAACCATGGCTAAGAAATGGAAGGTCAGGGGAACTTGTTTTCACACTAGGCTGCAGGAAGAGATGGAAGGCATTTCTCCCCAAAGCTGCCAATGAGGTCTCACAAGCTGTGGGAGGACTTGGAAGACAAGCTAGTGGGTGGGGGTGGCTCCCAGGGAGGCAGCCTGGATTTGGGTCTCAGCTCCACCCATCACCATGGAGTGAGTGATCCCAAAGGACAGAGTGGAACTGCTCCCATGGGGTTCCCAAAACTGTAAATCTTCACTGGTGCAGACAGCCTCATCTTACTCCTGGTGGATTCGAACCACTGGCATTTCAGTTAGCAGCTTAACACACTATACCACTTATGAACTGCATAGGGTTGGGCTGGTTCTGTTTTCTCAAATGTTGTGTCTTACACTGGATGCAGGTGAATATGGGGACCACAAAAGGGGTTGGTGTGTGCATTGAATGGGATAAAATAGGGGAGCTCTTCACATAGGGCCCAATTTACAGCAAGTCATTGTTGTCATTGTTATTGTTATTAGAAGGGGCCTGGCTGACAAGCTGCTGAGTGTTCCTTGGAAGCCAAAGTCTTTGCTTTTGTGTTCTGAGCTCACTTTACCTGCACGGGCTGTTGCAAGTGTTGTTGAGTTGGTTCCAACTCATAGCAACCCTGTACAAGATTTCTGAGGAATGGCTGGTGGGTTTGAACTGCTGACCTTATGGTTTACACTGACCTTGCAGTCCAGTGCTTATTTTATAGCACCACACCTTCACTTATGGGGGCATCTTAATCCCCTAGAGCTCTGTAACAAAAAATACTACAAGAGGGTGGTTTTACAGAAGAGGAATTTATTTTCTCAAAGTCTAGGCGCCTAACTCTGAGTTCAGGAAGACGGATGAGGTAGGGAGCAGGGCAGGGCAGGTACTGTCTCTCTGTGGTCTCTGGAGGAAGACCCTTGTTCCTTGGTGACCTTCATATGGAGTGCTTTAATACCTGTGCCACCTGGGCTCCTGAAGGTTGTTCAAGGACAGCTCAAATCATGGAACTGAGTGGATGGGGACCAACAGCGCTGCATACCCATGACTGAGTGTTCAGTTTGCTGTTCAAATCCAGCAGCTGCTTCATGGGGGAAAAAGAGCTGGCCAGCTGATCCCAGAACGATGGCAGCTTTAAAAACCCTATGAAGCAGTTCTACTCTATCACACGGAGTCACTAGGAGTTGGAATTAACTCCACAGTACCCAACAACATCTTTGTGTCTTATAATAACTCTAAGAGGAGCTCTGCTAACGTAGTGGTTACGAATCAGGCTGCGAACTGCAAAGTCATCAGTTCGAAACTACCAGCTGTTCCGTGGGAGAAAGATGAGGCTTTCTGCTCCTGTAAAGATTTACAGCCTCGGAAACCCTGTACAGGGTCGCTGTGAGTCGGAACCGACTCCACGGCTCGTAACAACAACAACATCACAACAACAACAAGAGATGCATATCCTTTCTGTCCCAAGACAGTACTCTTTTTTTTTTAATGAAAGGAAGGACCAGAGAGGTTAATGACTTACTCAAAGGTGGACTCAGCCTGAGTTCTGGGATCACCATGAGCGAAGGATGGGGGTCCCTGTCCCTGCAGCCAGCTCTGCCCTTTGGCCATGATCCCCAGCAGGAGACCAGGCAGCCTCTGGGCCAGGTGGGGTGTGACCAAGGGCAAGAGATCCTCCCGCTGGGCAGCCCATCCCGCCTGCCCACGGGCGGCCTCCACCAGCTGCCCTCCGCCGTCTGCCGGTTCCAAGCTTTTCGGCAAACTGGCACCTAATCACCCACCATCTGTGAGCAAAGGGAGTCTTGGCTACCTCTTGGTGCTTCTTCAAATCAACTTGCAAGTTTTCAAAGTGACGCGAGTTCTCGGTGCTTGCAAAAATGTCAGCTTCCGTCATAGCTTATAAAAATGAAAATATGGAAAGGTTTCAGATAAACTGAGAGGGGCCCCGTTTTCCTCATTTCTGAGGCGAGATCATTTTTTCTTTTTCCCTAAAAATGAAAGGAGCCTTGTTCTGTCTGCTTCTAAGAGCTGATTTGGTGCCTGCTGCCCGGTGCCACATCACCTCTCGGGGCTCTGTCCAGCGCGTCTGAGTGGTGGTGAGGTACCCTCCCCTGGAAAAGTGACAACTGTGGAGAAAACACTAGGATCAGGTCATTTCCATGCACAGGGTGGCAATGTGTGGAGTGTCTGTGCATGCTCCCACCCGATCCTACAAGAAGGTTTGCCTTCTAATTTCTTAACAGTCCCTGTTGCCCTCAAACTGGCTCTGACTACTGGTGACCGCTTGTGTGACAGAGTAGAACTCCACAGGGCTTCCCACGGCTGACTTTCCAGCAGTAGATAGCCAGACCTTTCTTCTGCGGTGCTTCTGGGTGGACTCCATCCTCAAAACTTTCAGCTGAGCGTGTTCACTACTTGTACTACCGAGGGACTGCATCTTACCATTCAGGTTAGGTGCCATCGAGTGTGTTCTGACTCATAGTGACCGTATGCACAACAGTACAAGATACTGCCCAGTCCACCCCTACCCTCACAATTGTGTGTTTGAGTTCATTGTTGCTGCCACTGTGCCAATCCCTCTCGGTGAGGTCTTCCTCTTTTTCACTGACCCTCCACTTTACCAAAGTATGATGTCCTTCTCCAGAGACTGGTCCCTCCAGCTAATACGTCCGAAGTACACTAATGAACATCTCGTCATCATTGCTTTTAGATATAGTCGGACTCTATCTTGTTATTGTTGTTGTTAAGTGCCACTAAATGGGTTCAGACTCATAGGAACCCTACATAAGATTTCTGAGGAGCAGCTGGTGGGCTTGAACCACCAACTTTGTGGTTTAGCAGTCCAGTGCTTGTCCTACAGAGCCACACCAGGGCTCCGACTCCGTTGCTTTTGTTGTTAAACAAGTTGGTTGCAACTCACAGTGATCCTCTGGAGGCTTTCCAAGGGGCAGCTGGTGGTTTGCGGCCCGGTGCTTTTCCGATAGTGCCACACCAGGAGTCCGTCATAGATGTGAGGAAATGGACAAGAGATGTCCAGCAGCCTCAGGCTGCTAAGTGGAGGAGCTGCCGTGCTCCGGAAGGCCCAACCAGCACCCTGAGAGCTGGGTGGGTGGGACTCTCGGGGCTCAGGTCACTGGTGTTGGACTTTATCGTCATGACAAGGAGAAGCTTCCGGAGGTCTTTGAATAGGGCGTTGGCTGGGTCAGACAGTGTTTTCAACAACATTCTGACGACATCCACTTAACAAGCAGCACGTCTATAAAGCCGGGAGCTCAGTTCTGTGTGGGAAATATAAGACGAGGAAAGGCTAGGTCCACAGGGGGAAAGTGCCATGCTTACTTACTACCAGAACTGATCGTCAGTCCCTCACCTATTCCCCACCTCACCATCCTCCGCCCCCTGCTTAGACCATACCACCCCTGGCTACCGAGTCCCTGGAGCCCAGCAGGGAACTGCTCCCGGGGCTGCCTCCTTCAAACTGAGCCCAAAGGGCGCAGGAAGCCCTTTGGGACATAATTGTCCCACGTGATCACAACAATTGTTACTACCACCACCGCTGTTACTACCACCACCGCTGTTACTACCACCACCATTACTACCACCACCGCTGTTACTACCACCACTGTTACTACCACCACTGTTACCACCCCCACTGTTACAACCAACACTGTTACTACCACCACCGTTGTTACTACCACCACTGTTACTACCACCACCGCTGTTACTACCACCACTGTTACTACCACCGCTGTTACTACCACCACTGTTACTACCACCACCGCTGTTACTACCACCACTGTTACTACCACCACCGTTGTTACTACCACCACTGTTACCACCCCCACTGTTACTACCACCACTGTTAGTTACCACCACTGTTAGTTACCACCACCACTGTTACCACCACCGCTGTTACTACCACCACTGTTACCACCACCGCTGTTACCACCACCACTGTTACCACCACCGCTGTTACCACCACCGCTGTTACTACCACCGCTGTTACCACCACCACTGTTACTACCACCGCTGTTACCACCACCGCTGTTACCACCACCACTGTTACTACCACCGCTGTTACCACCACCACCGCTGTTACCACCACCACCGCTGTTACCACCACCGCTGTTACTACCACCACTGCTATTACTACCACCACTGTTACTACCACCACTGTTACCACCACCACCGCTGTTACCACCAC
>NW_006408543.1:3088785-3110148 GCF_000296735.1 Chrysochloris asiatica | reverse complement strand
CACCGCTGTTACTACCAACACTGTTACCACCACCACTGTTACTACCACCACCACTGTTACCACCACCACTGTTACTACCACCACCACTGTTACTACCAACACTATTACTACCACCGCTGTTACTACCACCACCACTGTTACCACCACCACTGTTACTACCACCGCTGTTACTACCACCACTGTTACCACCACCACCACTGTTACTACCAACACTATTACTACCACCGCTGTTACTACCAACACTATTACCACCACCACTGTTACTACCAACACTGTTACCACCACCGCTGTTACTACCACCCCCGTTGTTACTCCTGCTGCAATGACCACTGCTCCTCCTTCTCCTCCTTCTCCTTCTCCGATGGTTACTCCCGCTGTTACTACCAGAGCTACTACTGTTACTGCTACCGCTACTACTGATGTTACTACTGCTGCTACCGAGACTAGAGAAAGAACAATGACTCTGTGGGAAATCACACATAAGCGTGTGCTCAGAGGTAACCCAGGGGAAATATTCATTCTGGCTAATGACCAGATAAGCTTTTTTCAGTACCTAAAGATGACCCATAGAACCCCTGGGTGGTGCAAACAGTGAAGGAGATCGGCTGCTAATCAAAACATTGGAGGTTCGGGTCCACCCAGAAGTGCCTTGGAACAAAGTCCTGGTGATCTTCTTCTGAAATATCAGTCGTTGAAAACCCTGTAAAGCAGTTCTAGCCTGACACACATCGAGTCGCTGTGAAGAGGAGTTGGCTCAATGTTAACTGCCTATTTGTGTGTGCTTGTTTACAATTACTTAGGGAGAAATTGCCACAGTTCTATCCAATGCTCATGAGATCGAGCTGAAACCTGGTGTGTTTGTGCACTGTTACAGTGGACATGCTTAGACAACACCCAACAAGAGCCTTAAAATGTTCTTGAATTGGTAATCCCAACTCCCAGACCTAGTTGGGGATTAGTGCTATATTACCTAAAGTTTTTTTTATCACCAGTAATGGAAATGGTGGTGGTTATGTGCTGTGGAGTCGATTCTGACTCATAGCGACCCTGTACAGGGTTTCCGAGGCTGTAAATCTTTACGGGAGCAGAAAGCCTCATCTTTCTTCCATGGAACAGCTGGTAGTTTCTAACTGCTGACCTTAAGGTTTGCAGCCCGATACGTAGCCGCTACGCTACCAGAGCTCCTTAGTAATGGAAATAGAGGGCTGAAAGCCCAAAGTGTTAACTCTCAGGAACCGATAACTTCAATCACGTGGAATAGTACACAGCTTTGGACAATTATGATGATAATGAATTTCTACCATCAGGAAAGGTGCTTATGACATACTGCTAGGTGAAAAAGATTAGGACATAAGATAGCATGCGTGCCCTGTTTAGGGTGTTATAAATGTGTGTGCTCATGGACAAGGAGAAAAAGAAAACATAGAAAAATGGAATACCGGTTGGAACATTTGGATGACTAGAACAAGAGGTGGTGTTCTTTTGATAGTTTTCTTGAATATTGCTGTCATATTATTTTTTGAATAAAAAGGAAAAGAAATGTCCCAACAACCTATTGATAAGCTTTTCCTCTTTCTTTGAGCAGAATAAAGATGTGTCTATTTAAAAGAGTTCTCTTTTAAAATCTCATTTAGAATCTCAACAAAGCAGGTCCAACTTTTAGTTCATTTCAAATGCGCTCCTTCTAATAAACTGCTTCTCGTGCATCACAATGCGTATCATTTATGTACTCTAGGAGACTTGGTGATTACCACGAAATTCAGAGTTTTGTTTTGTTTTTTTTAAATAATTTCCTGAAGGGTGTTTTAAATTGACCATGTGCTTTCCCAATCATCAGAACGATGGGAAATATCTAAACTAGCCATGTCCCAGTCCTTCCTTCTTGCCGCTCATTTCATGTGCATTTTGTTGTAGTTCCAGCTTATCTAAAGCAGAAAACCTCCTTTGAACAGGATTCTTGTAGCCGAGAAATTACAGTTATCTCCTGGTGTGGCGCTGCAGGATAATGCGCTGCGCTGCAAAGTCGGTTTGAAATGCAAGGGTGGCAGTTCAAATCAACCTGTCACTCCTCAGAAATCCTACACACAGTTGCTATGGCTTGGAACCAACTTGACAGCACTTAACAACAACAACACAGCGACAGATCAGGAAACAGACTGGTTATTCTGCCTGAATCTATACATAAAGGCTGCACGTCTCCATCACCGTGGGCAGGTGAGTGAAAAATCCAGCCCAGAGATGGCAGTGCCATGTGGTGATATTAGGGTCAGCAGAGACCTAGCAACTACTTTGACTCATAATCAATAGAGACCTGGAAGTAGAGGGAACCTTCTGGAACATTGTGTCCACACGTGATTTTCACAGGTGGGAAGAGGACCTGCTGAGAGGCCGTGGCTCGCCCAGGACCTGGAGAGGTTCAGACACCAGAGTCGCTCCACCTGCTGTAAATAACTAAGAGCAAGTGGCTGACAAAGGCATTCTCCTCAATGGCGTTTACAGATGACAGACATCTGGGGCCTGAAAGCACAGCTTCTACCTGAGAAGAAAGTCTGGTTTAGGAAGCACTGGGTTTCCGGTGTTGCTGTTACGTGCTATCGAGTTGGTTCCAATTCATAGCAACTCTGTGCTCATTGGAACCAAACACTGTGCGCTCCTGCACCAGCCTTACAACTGTTCCGCTTGAGCTCACGTCTACTGCCACTGTGCCGATCCATCTTGTTGGAGGTCTCCCTCTTTTTCTCTGGCCCTCCACTTTACCAAACATGGGATCCTCCAGGGAGTGGGCCCTCCTGATAACAAGGAAAAGAGACAAAGTCTCACCATCTTGGTTTCTAAGGAGCACTCTGGCTATACTTCTTCCAACACAGATTTGTTTGTTCTTCTGGCCGTCCATGGTAATTTTAATGCTCTTCTCCAACACCATAACTCAAATGCATCGATTTCTATGGTCTTCCTTATTCATTGTCCAACTTTTACATGCATATGAGGTCATTGAAAATGCCATGGCTTGGGTCAGGTGTGCCTTAAGCTTCAAACTGACATCTTTGCTCATGAACGCTTTAAAGAAATCTTGTGCAGCAAATTTGCCTGGTGCATTATGTTGTTTGATTTCTTGACTGCTGCTTCCATGAGTGTTGCTTGTGGATGTAAACATGATGAAGTCTGTTTATGGTCATGGGAAATTCAGCAATGACTATGGGTGATGCTTGGACAACAGGATTGAAGCACTGGTAGTTATTACTAAAATACTGTGGCACCGTGGAGTCACCAGTGGACTGGTAACCACAAGGTCAGTGGTTCAAACCTTCCAGCCGCTCCTCTGAAACCCTACGCAGGGTTGCTATGAGTCAGCACTGACTAGACAGCACACAACAACAAAAATAACAACATACTTTCATTCAGGGAAGGAGGACTTTTGTGAGCACAGACAGGCATGTTTAATTGTTCCAGATAGTTTTTAGAGTTTTTAAATCACATATTGTTGTTGTGGTTAAGTGCCGTTGAGTCGGTTCTGACTCACAGTGACTCTGTATAGGGTTTCCAAGGAGCAGCTGGTGGTCTTGAACCACCAACCTAGTGATTCACAGTTCAGTGCTGACCCTAACACATATAGTTATACATTTAACCTTTTTTATCGATTAAAACAACTTAAACTAGAGTGAAAATTCACCCACACACACTGGAAAATAGGAATCAAATATTTGTAGGTGACCTGCACATTCTGAAGTGGCGTTTGGGAGAGATGTGCTGGGTGAGCTTATGAGAGGTCACCTCAGAAGGTTATGGTGACTGTTTAGAGGGATTCCGAAGGGGTCATCTTGATAGGTTTTCTCAAAGGACACAAGACAATAACGAGGCTTACTAGGAAGAAGTGGTGTTTTTTGAATTTTGAAAACTACATTGGTGAGAAAAAGACCGGGGAAGTTGCACCAAGGAAATTTTTTCCCATCATGACAACGCACCTGCTTATTCTTGGAGGGTATCAAGGGCTGTCCTTTGAGAATTTCACTGGGAAACCTGCTCCCATCCATCCTCCAGCCCCAATCTGCACTCCTAAACTCCTATTTACTGTATTTTGTTATTTGCTCAGTTCCCTCTCCCTTTAACACACTGGCCTCCCCATCAGGGCAGGGGTTTTGTCTCCTTGGTTAAAACACTCCACTGCTAGATGGAAGGTCGGTATTCGAACCCACTCACAGCTCTGTGGAAGGAAAACGTGGCAGTCTGCTTCTGTAAAGATTGCTGTTGTCCTAGTGCCGTTGAGTTGGTTCCAACTCATAACAACACTGTATAGGGTTTCCAAGAGCCACTGGTGGGTTTGCCGCTGACCTTGGGGTTCCCAGTCCAGTGCTGGTCCTATCGCCTTAGAAAGCCTGAGGGGCTGTTCTCGGGCCTATAGAGTGGCTATGAATTGGAGTTGACCCCGTGACAGTAGGTTGGCTGTGGGTTGACCTCACCACGATTCTCCAGCACCTGCTATGGGGCAGAGGTTAAGGAAAGAGTGACCCCCCTCCTCTGAGTTGTTACCCAACTTACCTGCTGGGCACAGGGACCCGCACCCCACATGGCCACTCCCACCCCACACGGCTCCCAGGCCTCTCCCTCTGCGTGGCTTCAGCCTGGGAGACTCTCAGACTCCGGGGCCCAAACCGGCAGGGCAGGCAGACCAGGAGCCCAGACAGTGCCCTATACCAAGAGTGTGTTGGGAGGCTGTTTGGAAGATGTGTTCTGGCTTTTTAAGCAGGCCCCTCACTGACACCCTGCCAGGTCTCCTGTTGAAAGCACAATTTGAATAGCCAACAATTTCACATGCTTTCACCTCATCAGAGATCCTGCTTCCTGGTCTGACTGAGCTCCCCCAACCCCACAGCACCTTCCTACAGAATCACATTAACAATCCCCAACAGGGACAAGAACCCAGGAGCCAGAAAAGCGCAGGCTTGCTGTGCTGACTGACCAAATGTCACATGTTTGTTACCCCCGGGTCAGTCAGTAAGCACAAGCCAGCCCTTACTTCCCTTGTTTAGTGGGATCAACATTCCAGCTCTCTGGGGACCCCTGACAGGGACCCCTAACTGCACTTGAGTTCTCTCTCCCAAACTCTGGGTGAGGGGGCATCCCTCAATCCCCATTGATGGCCAGTCACTTAGCACACATGCTTTGCAAAGGGACCCAGCTGCCTGAGTGACCGGAAGGGACTGTCCACCTGGGGCTATGTCTCACAGGACGAAGAGAATGTCTGTTCACCTAGCGCCACGTGTTCTCACAAAACTCATCTTGTATAACCCTCACGGTAGTCTGGGGGGAGACCCTGATTGTGCAAATGGCTAACACGCTCTGCTACTAACTGGAGGGTTGGAGGTTCAAGTCCATCCAGTGACAACGCCTAGTGGAAGCTAAGTTCTACCCTGACACAGATGGGGTCACCGGGAGTCAAAGTTGGCCCGACAGTGGTGGTGATCTGAGACGTAAACATTATTAGCCCATTTCACAGATGAGGAGCTAGAGGTTCAGGAAGGTCAAGGTGGATGAGCTGGAGCGGATCTTTGGCAGGCTCAGCAAGGTTACCTGCTGTCTGAGGTTCTGTCTCCCAGTCCTGGTTCTAGCCAGACTGTCCCACCCCCTGCCTCCCACCTGGGCATCTTGGAGTACCAGCTGAAAGGTAGAGTGATCAGGTTAAGCCTCGGAGCGGATCAGAAAGGGGGGTTGGGCCTTTGCAACAGGTGCAGAAAAACTGAGACTGAAGTCCAATGGAAGCCCAGAGACCTCAGGGTAGTGGGGTGGTCTGGGTGGGGTCAGGCATTTCTTCATACCTGGATGGTCAACAAATATCAGTCGCCCATCACTGTGACCCCGTGATGTTAGAGGGGAACTGTGCTCTGGAGGGTTGTCAGTGGCTTTGATCTTTTCGAAATAGACTTCCCAGGCCTTACTTCTGAGGTGCCGCTGGGTAGACTAGAACTGCCAACTTCCAGTTAGCAGATTTTACTGTAATCTGGGAAGAATCTCAAATTAATGTGCTTCAGAAGAAAGACCTGGAGATCTACTTCCATTGAAACCATCCTGGGCCTTCTTTCCCTGGTGGCTCGCCACCTCACCCACCTCACGGGTGGGCCAAGGGAGGTTCAAACACCCAGTTGCTGTGGAGAGGCAGAGTAGAACTCTGCTCCATGAGATTTTCAACGGCTGATTTTTGCTTAAGTAAATTGCCAGGACTTTCTTCCAAGGTGCCTCTGGGTAAGTTCGAACCACTCATCTTTCAGCACATTAACCATTTGCACCTCCCAGGGTGTCCAAAGGCCAAGCTCACGTGTCCCAGAGCTGCACCTGGGGAAGGAGGTGGCTTTTCCGAGCAGAACCCCCCATGACACCCAAGTAAGAAGGCAGAAAGGGCTTTCTTTCATGGCCCTGGCTCCTGGTGAGCCCACCTGCCCAGCGGTGGACAATATCCCTTTATCCTGAGAGCATGGGGCTGTCCCTTCTTAGCTGCAATGGATTCCCTTTCTACTGGCCACTCAGAGTCCATTAAGGGCCCCCTCCCCTCTGAAGTGTGGCATGTGCCCAGGTTAAATTCTCTATAAGCAGATGTTTATTTTTAGCGAGCTGCTGTATGGGCTATGATTGAACACTTAAGCAGTTCCTTAAGGCGAGGGTCACCAAAGGCCCGCACGATAGAAAAAGCTCCACATAATACAGGCGGCTGAACAACATTGCTGCCAAGGGAAAGGGAAAAAAAAACAACAAAAAACTGGAATCTTTTATTTAAAGGAGGAATTTGATGGGAGGAAGAAAAATAAAAACCTCTGAAAGCATTTCTCTTGAAAGGAGCAGACGTGAGCATTTGCTTTCAATGTGGAAAGTGATTCAATAAGGTTTATTTTTCTGGGTACTTTGAATGACAATGTTAACACTGAGGAGGGGGGGTCTTTGCTCTGAGCCCTGTCTCTGAGTAGTGTCTGGGGGCAGGGGGGACAGGGGGGGACAAGGGGCTATCTGCTGGCCTTGAACACGTGCTCACATACTGTGAGTTTCACAGCCTTCCTGTATTTCGTTTCTATCTCACGACTTAGTTGGGGGAAACAGAAAGATACCCCACCCAGCCCTGCTCTGTGGGGATGTGCTTGTGAGCTGGGGTGGGGAGAGTTGGGGTGGACTTCCGTGAGCTGTTGCTAAAGGCACTGGTCTCTTTGGATCCACGCCGTGGTTTGATGGTAACGGCCACCAAAGGTGTGCCATGATACAGCTGAGATTTTCCGGAAGCCGATTCTGTACCAGATCCTATGGGAAACTTAGTGCGACTTACCACAATCAGCCCTCCCAACAGCCAGAGAGGCTGGTACTTTGAACCCACCTGTCTCTCCTCCCAAGAAAGATGGGCCGTCTGCTTCTGTAAAGACGGACCACCGGAGGACCCACTGGCAGTCCTGCTCTATCAATGGTAGTGGATGGGTTGCCCTCAACTCCATCCCAACGCACAGTCACCCTGTGTGGTGCAGAATAGAATCGCTTCATCGGACTTTTCTGGAAGGAGCTCTGGTAGTGTAGTGGTTACAATTCGGGCTGCGAACCTCAAGGTCAGCAGTTCTAAACTACCAACTGTTCCACGGGAGAAAGATGAGGCCTTCTGTTCCCATAAAGATTTACAGCCTCGGAAACCCTGTACAGGGTCAATATGAGTCGGAACCGACTCCACGGCACATCACCACCACCACCAATCCTTGGAAGGAGTCCTGGTCTGGTGCTATGGGTTAATGCACTGAACTGCAAAGTTGGTTTGAACCACAAGTTTGGTGGTTCAAGCTCACAAGCTGCTTCTCCTTGGAAACCCAATACAAGGTCACTGTGAGTTGGAACCAGCTCGAAGGCACTTAACAACAGCAACAATCTTTATGGGGAAGCGTGGTGGCTTCTTACAGTAAGCACTGGACTGTGAACCACAAGGTCTAAAGTTCAAGCCCGCCAGGTGCTCCACGGGAGAAAGCTAGTGTTTTTGCTCCTGAGAAGATTTTAAAAAATCTATTCAGGGTTGCTATGAGTTGGAACCAACTTGACAGCATTTAACAACAACAAATCTTTAAGGAGGAGCTCTGGAGTCACAGTGGTTAAAGTACCAGGCTGCTAACCTAAAGGTCGACAGTTCAAACCTACAGACTTTTCCTCAGTGTAACAGTCAGAAGACTTTCTTAGTCACCTGCTGCTGAATCAGACACTATTCAATGACAGGGCTCCGAGTAAAGTGTTTATTGAGTGTCAAGATACAGGAGCACTGAGGAGTGGGAACCTTCCTGATCTGCCTCCTCCACTGGAGAGCAGCAGTTTTTAAGAGGGAAGAAAATCAAGATGCCAGGATTTGTGGTCAGGCATTGTTTTTCTATTACAGTATTTACAGTAATTGTGTCAGTAATTACGGTGGTCATGTCCCAAACACACTGACCATTTCAACCATCCCTGTGTGCTGGTTTCACCTTTGTTCCCAAGACGGAAGCTGCTACCCGTGCTGTGGGCTGTAAGTCTGGCTTTAGGGATGGAAAAAGAGTGATTGATTCTGTCCTGTAGCTAGAGAGGGAGTTAGAGTTTCTAACTTTGGCTGTTTCTCTAAGGTGGCTGCGCTCAAGCCTTTTTAGTGCCCCCCATTTCTCAGTGCCCCCCTTTTATCAGGAGAAAGATGTGACTTCTTGCTTCCACAGAGATTTACAGCCTTGAAAACCCTATGGGGCCGTTCTTCTCTGTCCTACACGATTGCCATGAGTCAGAACCAACAGGAGGCAGGAGGCAGTGGGTTTGACTTTTCTGGTCATCTTCATGGTAGCAGGCCAGCAGACCATCTTCAGTCATGCAGTTGGATGAGTGAGCCAAGCACAAACCGCTTGTGCCACCCAGGGACCCTAGGAATCATTACCCCCTGCCCCATTTACAACTGAGAAGCCCCTGCCTTGTGCAAACTATTAGTGTGCTCAGTTGCTAGCCCAAAGTTTGGGTTCGAGTCCACCCGGAGGTGCCTTGTAACAAAGGCCTGGTGAACTGAAGATCCAGTGGAGCACAGTCCCTCTCTGACACACTGGGGTCTCTGTGGGTCAGCATCGACCCTCAGCAGCCGTTTTTAACTGTGACAAGCGTGTATGTGGTCACTCATTCCCTTTCTCTGGGGGCATGCAGCCAGGCTAGACCCCAGCCCCTCCTTCTTCTGTCCAATGGAATGTGGGCACGGGCAGCAATTCCAAGCCCAGAGAAAATATCTGTTGGCTTCTATGATTGTGTTCCCCTCTGCCAGCCAAATGGAGAAAGAGGGCTCCAAGGATGTAGAGACACCAGGGAAGGGGCCTGAGTGAGCAGCCGCCTTTGAGGGCCAATGTGAGTTCCTCTGTAATGGGAGCTGTAGTGTGAGAGACACCCTGGAGACCCCTCATCCCTAGCCCTTTCCCATCCCAGAGCCCTTTGCGTCTGCTGTCATGAGCAGCCAGCCACATTTAGGCATTGTCTGCTCTATGCCAGTCTCTGCTGCCACTGGGCTCACCCTAGTCACATGGTCCCATCCCCATGGGACATCCTGTGGGACAAAGGATTTGATGTGGCCCTTGCTGCTTTCTATGAATCTTTGTTTTCCAAAATAGCCAGTCAGGTGGGAGCTACCCCAGCCCCCCATAGCCAGATAAGTGAATTCAGGAAGGGAGGGAGCCCGATGCAGGCATGCATAGTCATTGATCGAATGGATCATGACTATGCATTAAGGCCCCATCATGCATATTCATTGAGGTCCTAGGGTCTAGGGGACCCTGAACCTGGGATGGGTGTGACCATTCATGCACAGATGACAGGCAATGCATCCCTGGGGCAGTGTGCCAAGGTTTCTCCCAGGTCTTGCTCGATGCAACTTGATGTCTGTGTCCTTCCTGGTTATGACAAATGGGCAGTCTTCATGAGCTCCGCGAGTCATTCGAGCACACCAATTTTTCATTTTATTGTGATGTGAGTGAGGGTTTGCAGAGCAAACTGGTTTTCCATCCAACCATCCACACACATTTGGTTTTGTGATGTTAATCCCTTACAATGTGACTGCTGTTTTCCTACTTCCTCCCTCTGTTTCCTGTCTCCCTTACTCCTTCTTTCCTGCCCTTTCCTTCCTTCTGAGCTTTTTTCTCCCCCCCCCCCACCCCCGGAAATGCTGCCCCTTTGATCTCCTGTGGTCGTTCAGCCTACATACTGTTTTTCTGAAAGTTGAGCCGAGGGATAAGTTCAGGTTGAGGCTTGAAGAGTGTCCACCAGTCTGTCTACAACCAGTGCGTCTGGTATTTTGTCTTGTTTTAAGTTTTGTTTCATGTTTTTCTCCCACCCTATCCCTCCTCAAAAGTGAGGCATGTGGGGTTGAGAGAGAGAGAAAGAGAGAGAGTTAAGAAGAAAAGCTGACCACATGCACTCCCCAAGTAGACCGGACTCAGCTGCCGTCACTCCAGAATGTTGCTATTACTGATACTGGTGACTTTGCAAATCCTAGACGCTGCTGCTGTGGTCAGCTGCTCTCAGGAAGCCACCAACTCTCAGCATCCTCACCCACAACTGGATGGCATGCTACGTAACCCACTGTGACCCATAGTATTTTCATTGGCTGGTTTGGGGCACTAGCTTGCCAGACTTTTCTTCCTGGTCTGTTTCAGTCTGCAACCCATTCAGTATCAAAACAACACACTAGCCCCTGCTGACAGATGAGCAATGACTATGTATGGGGTGCACTGGCTGGGGACACAATCGGCGTCTCTCACGTGGAAGGCGGAAATTCTACTCCTGAACCCCCACTGCTCCCCGATATTAAATAATAGCTCTTGACACATGTTACTTTGAGGCTAAAAAGTAATTTCCACACATTGTCTTGTTTGAGCCTCAAGCCATCCTATGAAGGAAACACAGGATTTTAGCTTCATTTTTTTTTTTTAATAGGCCATAACTTTTTATTATGGGAAATAGAAAACACATAGAATTAGAAAGACCAGTAGAATAATCCTTGCTGTATCAATCACCCAGGGCCCTGTGGTTGTTGTTGTTGTTAGGTGCCGTCGAGTCGGTGCCGCCTCACAGACACAATGTTTAGCTTCATTTCTGAGATGACGAAAACATCCAACTGTGGAGGAGGAGGCTGGGGTTTTAGGATCAAGCAGATGTGAGTTATTATCCCAGTCAGCTTGTAAGCATCTTCAGGTGACTGTGTTGGTTGTTAAGTGCTGTTGAGTCAGTGCCGACCCATAAAGACCCTGTATAGGGTTTCCGAGGAGCCACTGGTGAGTTTGAACCACTGACCTTGCGGTCCAGCACATTATCCTGTGGGGACACAGATGCCTGCATTCTAGGAAGTACATTTAGCTGACTAGCGCGTGTGTGTTCACAGGGTAGATGCTCAGCACTACCGTCTCCTGGGGTGGGTTCAATGACAGACCCCAACTCTTCATCCCTCCCCGAATTGGAACTCTTGTCCAGGTAGAACAACATCCCCTTCTCTACCTCTGACCCTTGGCCTCCTGGCTCACAGGGATGGGAGTGAGCGGGTCAGTCCCCAGCAGACGGCCCCTGGATCTCCTGGGCTTCTGCTGTTGTTAGCTGTCACCCAGTCGGCTCTGACACATGGCGACCCCATGCACAGCAGCGTAGGACGTGGCCCGAGCCCACACCATCATTACAATGAGGTGCTGCTCAAACCCACTGCATGCGGGGGGCCTTCATCACCTGTTGGGACCCATAGGGGCTTCACCCGCTGAGTTTGGGATGGAGCAGGCCACATCTTCCTTCCTACTCTGTCTTAGCCCAGACGCTCCGCGAACCTGTCCACCATGGGTGACCCATCATCTCGGTACCACATGAGCACCCAGCGTACGACAGACTGCCAGACAGTGATGGAAGAAGCCAGAAGATAAGACCTCTGAGGAGCTGCTACCCCTTCAGCCTGGGTGGGCGGAAACCCGGCTCCCTCACTGAGCAAACACGTCTGCCTGGACCTAGTGATCCTACGGATTTCTGAGGACAAGGGATGTTTGAACCCACTGAGTGATTTGTTAAAAGGCATTTTGTAGCAATAGCACGTGAGTTTACCTCCTGTCCCACTAGCTTATTAGGTTTCTCTCTGGAGCGTGTTGTTGATGTTAGGTGCCATGAAGTCATTTCTGATTCACAGCCACCCTATGCACAATTTAACGACACATTGCCAGCTCCTGCGTCAGCCTTACGACCGTTCCTGTTCCCCTCCATGTCGTTGGGGGTCTTCCTCATGTGTGCTGACCCTCCACTTTACCGAGCATGATGTCCTTCTCCAGGGACTGGTCCCTCCTGATGTTGTTGTTGTTGTTAAGTGCCGTCGAGTCGGTTCCGACCCATAGCGACCCTGAACAGGGTTTCCGAGGGTGTAAATCTTTACGGGAGTAGAAAGCCTCATCTTTCTCCTGTGGAACAGCTGGTAGTTTCGAACCACTGACCTTCAGGTTCGCAGCCCGAGTCGTAACCACTATGCTACCAGAGCTCCCTGATAACATGTCCTAAGTACATGAGATGAAGTTTCAGCATCCTGGCTTCTAAGGCGCATTCTGGCTACACTTCTTCCAACGCAGATTTGTTTCTTCTGTGGCTGATACACCTGGAACTAGATACTCTCTCTCCTGAAAAGGATCCCAGTATAATTTCCACCTGGAGACCCGGTGGGGTGCTGTGGGGTAATGTGCTGGACAGCAAGGTTGGTTTGAACCAGAAGGTCGGCCATTCAAATTCACCAGCCCCTCCTCGGAAACCAGGGTCGCTGTGAGTCAGAACTGACTCGACGGCACTTAACAACAACAACAACATAACTTCCAGGTGCCTCACTACATGTCACCTCTACCACGTCTGAATTTTCCTCCAGATGTCCACATCCTGCAGACACTGGTGGGCACCTCTCACCTGCAGGAGCACATTAGCAGACACCTTTCCACCAGCCAAGTTCTCAGCCTCTAGACCAATCCTTTGTTGGTGACAATGCCTTCAGCGGCAGCATTCACATCCCTGACCCTCCACTCATTGTACGTTGGGGACAGAGGTGTATATTTCCGGGAAGCTGCCCACTTGAGTTTCTGCTTTATCAACAACAATAAAATGAAAAGCACTCCACGTATACTTTTAAGCCTATCCTATAACTCTCCAAGTGCTTCATCATCATTACCAGCGTGTCTGTGCATCGCGGGAGCCTTGACTCACAGTGGCTTTGCTTGGGGCACCTCGCTGGCGCCGTGTGGGCATTGTTCCGCCGGTGTTAACGCTGCCGAGTGTGAAAGAGTTGTAGAGGAAGCTCTCCAAGTAAATAGACACCCTTTCTGTCTCCATTCTGGGCTTTGAGCCATTCTTTAACCTCCAGGAATGCTGGCCAGGTCATCTTTGTGGAGGGCATCTGAAAAGGTTCAAAGAGAAGAGTTAGTGCTGGGTTAACTTGAGACGGCTCAAGGGCCTGTGTTGGCTTGGTATGTGGAAATTGGATCTTGGATGTGATGGTGTCCGGGATTTAATCTCTAATCCCTATGACACTTGTGTCTAGCAAAATCTCCTAGTACCGACTGGTTGTGGGGAGAATGGCCAGGCCGAAGAACCCTCCTTGGTGTTCTGGAATGCGGTCTGACTTGGCACCTGCCCGGACCCAAGATGGAGAGTCTGTCCTGCCTACCCCACTGCTAAAGGTTTCTATCCACTGAGCAAAGCCAATAACCACGTCTGTCCCTCATCACTCCCTAAAACAGTGTCCCAGGCGTCTCCCAGTTCCCCGTCATGCCAGGCAAGAAGATCAGCCCAGCACAGAGGGCCACCGAGACCCCAGTGATTGTGGCGTGTGACTCAAGGTAAATCACATTGTCCTGGGTCTGGGGGCTGTGGTCTCTGCCACCAACCAGGACTCCCACAAAGCAGCTGTGCCTGCTACCTGAAGAAGCCCAGGAGATACCCTGACATTGTTCATGGATTCATGGCTGAAGCTCGGCTTCTAACAAAAAGGTCAGTGGTTCAAACCCACCAGCGGCTCTGAAAGAACGATGAGGCTTTGGGCTCCCCACGGGACCGTTCTAGCCTATAGGGTCACTTTGAATTGGAATCTACTTGGTGACAATGGGTTTGGATTTTTGTGGAACAGTCTCAGAAAGAGCTCTGGTGACCCCGTGGCTAAAGCACTTCATTACTAACCACATGGTCAGCGGTTCAAATCCACCAGCTGCTCAGTGGGAGACCAATGAGGCCGTCTGGTCCCGTGAAGATTGACTGCCTTAGAAACCCGATGCGACCATTCTCCTCTGTCCTGTAGGGTCCTAGCGGTCAGAATCAACTCAGCTGCACCTGATTTAGTTGGTTGTTGCTTTGTTTCATGGATTACCTCCTGTGTGTGGCCAGCAACCCTGGAAAATGTGTCAGGGTCATGACAGGATTTCACCAAGGAGAAGGGTTCTCTCATGTGCCCCAGAGCCAGGGCACGAGAAGGGCTGGGAGTGACTGGGTGTCGCCACTGATGCTGCCAGAGAACATGGCACCAAGTAAATGCAGCTCTGTGGACATCAACCATCGCCTCCCTCTGCTTCATCCAGGGAGGACCTTACCCCAAGCGGCACCAGAACCTAGAGCTTTTCTGCCGACTTGTAGGCAATTTGCTGCCCCGGGGTGACTCGGATCAAGCAGTCTCAGATATGGTCTTAGAATGTCCAGAACATGAAAGTGGCCAAGATGCTAGGCTTGATCTTCAGGTAAAGACCATGTGAGTGGACACTGGTAGGCCCCTTCACAGCCTGACTTTTCACAGCATAGAGAGCCCCACTTTTATATACTAGGGGACTTCAAAAAGTCAGTGCAAAAAAAAAAAAAAAAAAGTCAAGGAATAATTCTACTACCTTTTAATTCCATCTCTACAAAACTTTTAGAGCCCCCATGTACATAACTTGAATTAGTTGAGGAACCCAAGAGCCACTGAATGAAGTTTTTCTCATATCCTTGGTGAGTGCACCTTGGGAGAACTGAGGCAAGAAGTGTGACACCCCGTGAGAGTCACTGGGACTTAATTGGGAACAGACTCAGTGAGGGCTGAGGAGGGAGCTCAGGGTCTCCATCCTGAGAGACTGATTCTCTTTCTAGTTACAGTTGACTGTACTCCAACTCATGACAACCCTGGTCTGTTTCAGTACAATTGCTCTCCTGTTTTGTTTTGTTTTTTATTAAGGGACTTTGAATCTTCAGTTGTTTGTTTCGTAATGGAACGCCCTCAGAAGGTCCAGTCATGAGAGTCCACTGTGTGATACAACAGTCCAGTCTACCATGGGTCAGCCTAGATGGTCATCATGGTCTTCATTCTCTATGTTTCCATCATTTCTCTCTCTTGGTCCTAAATGAGTTCTCCCATGCCAAATGTTGTTAGGTGCCATCGAGTCATTACTGACTTGTAGACACACTATGCACAACAGAACAAAACACTGCCCAGTCCTGGGCCAACATCACTATTGTTGCCTTGTTTGAGCCCATTGATGCTGCCACTTTGCCAATCCATCTCACTGGGGGTCTTCCTCTTTTTCTCTGACCTTCCACCTTACCAAACATGGTATCTTTCTCCAGCGACTGGTCCCTCCTGACAATATGCCTGAAGTATGAGAGATGAAGTTTGGCCATCCTGGCCTCCAAGGAGCACTCTGGCTGCACTTCTTCCAAAATGGATCTATTGGTTCTTTTGGCAGTCCATGGCACTTTCAGTATTCTCCTCCAACACCACAGCTCAAAGGCATCAATTCTCCTACGGTCTTCCTTATTCACTGTCCAGCTTTCGCATGCGTATGAGGTCACTGAAAATACCATGGCTTGGGTCAGGCGCACCTTAGTCCTCAAGCTGACATCTTTGCTCTTCAACACTTTAAAAAAGTCTTGTGTAGCAGATTTGCCTAATGCAATACGTCATCCAATGCCACATAGAACAGGAAAAAATAGTAAAGGGAATTATGATAAAATATAACAGCATTATTGTTGCTGTTAGGTGCCGTCAAGTTGGTTCCAACTTACAGTGACCCACAGACAACAGAACAAAACACTGCCTGGTCCTGGGCCAGCCTCACAATTGTCACAGCCACTGTGCCTGTCCATCTCTGAGGGTCTGCTTCCTCTTTGTTGACCCAGTACTTTACCAAGCTTGATGTCCTTCTCCAGGGATGGTTCCTTTTAATATTATGTCCAAAGTACATGAGATGAAGTTTCCCTATCTTCTCTTCAAAGGGGCATTCTGGTTGTACCTCCTCCAAAACAGATGTGTTCATTTTTCTGGCAGCCCATGATAGAGTCACTATTCTTCACTAATACCATAATAAAATAATGATAACCCATTAACTTTCCCAGAGCTATTTTACAGGATCGTCTAGTCCTCACTGGTAAAATTCCATCCACTGTGGAGAAGGATAGACTGTCTTGCCCACCAGACGTTGTCTTTGATTCTGTCCCCCACATTTGCTTTCTCATTCTTTCCTTGCCTTGTTCCACTGAGGTTCTAGCAGCTAGCTTTCAGAGTAGCTTGCCAGACCTTCCTTCTGACGTGTCTTTGTTGTTGTTAAGTGCCTTCGAGTCAGTTTCAACTCATACCGACCTTATATAGAGTTTCTAAAGAGTGACTAGTGAGATTGAACCGCCATCCTTGTGGTTCAAACCAACTTTGAAGTCTAGTGTATTAACCCACAACATCACTCCAGGACTCTGAAGTGTCTCTAGGGGGTGCCAATCTGCCAACTTTTCGGTGAACTCTTTGCACCACCCACCACTGCCCAAGGATGGCCTTGGGAAGCTGCTGGGAGGCTAAGAAGCAAAGACAAGTGGCTGGGGACTAGAAGACACCAGTCCCCACCAGGGCTGGCAAGAAGCTAAGGCAAGTAGGAGAGGTGGGGCCAGCCTCTGGCCAAGTCCCCACAAGACGAGGCCAACACAGACCTTTAGCACAATAGCGTCTTTGTACATAAAAGTTCTATGGACACAGCTGTGCTTGAGACTTGAGGAGAAAGGAACTTAGTTATGTCTAAGAATGGAAAGCCAACGGCAATTAGAAACCAGAGAGGGGAAGCCCACTGAATGTCACAAGATGCCATCGGAAGCATTTCTCATGCTGACAAAAGAGAAATAACAAAGGGAATGTTCCTATTATGTTTCCAGGGGGACTGTTGACAGGCTGGTGGAGAGGAAGTCATAAAAGATACCAGGAAAACACAGTAACTGGGTGGTTTAGTACAGGGATGGGGGGCTCAGAGTCTTCCATCCATCCAAACCTCAACGGAACACTGTCGACGGCCTCCTTAATTTTGAGAGAAAAGGAAAATGATACGTGATTTCTATGATGACGGCAGGGCCATGGCAGGCTGCTCCCACCGCCTCCTCGGAAGGGCAATTAGTTGCCATGGCAACCTCAGGTCGGTTCATTAAGAATTTTTTAATGTGGTGACTTGGGAGACAGAACTTTCAGTTCTGGAGGAGAAGTACAAGAGGGAAGACAGAAGTCTGAAGTGTGACGAGTCTGAGAAGACATGGGTAGGGCGAGCAAGTCTCAGCTAAAGGAGAAATCTGGGTGGGCGTGGGGTCGGGGGTCTTCCTTTCAAGCAGAGGCTGTTGTTGCTACTCCAAGATTTGAGGAAGAACCCATCTCCTGCCCCCACTGAATTTCCTCTGTTTCATGTCCCAATTTGATCTTTTTTTTTTACTCTTGTCCACTAAAAGGGGGAAAAAATTAGAACGATAGGGAAGATTGGATAAAGCTGATTACATTGTTTGTTTTAAGTACTGCATGGATCTTCATGTCTTTTCCAAATGCTTTTTAATAGTTTGGTCCTGAACTTGTCCACCTGACAAAGCGTGAACATAAAACTAACTTTATACGTTTCTGGGCATCAGTGGGACGTTATGAGAGAAGAGGGTGTGGCTTCGTATCCAAAGCAGCAGGAACAAGAGATTATGTTTCCAGTTACGGCTGACTTGACTCCCAACCCATAATAATCCTGTGTGTGTGTGTGTCAGAGTAGAACTGTGTTCTGTTGGGTTTTCAGTGCTGGGTTTTTGGGAAGTAGATTGCCAGGCATTTCTTCTGAGGCACCTCTAGGTAGACTCAAACTTCCCACCTTTCCATTAGCACCCAAGTGCACTGACTGTTCGTACTGCTGAAAACTGTCGATTCCTTAGAATGTGGGGTGGGGTCTTGTGGCAAGCTTCCCTTAATCCATGTTGGCTGTAACCCACATTCTTGACCCAGAAGGTGGCCTCCCTGAGCCCACCAACTCTCCACCCACCAAGCCCAGCTCCCCTGCCAGCTTCTCTCAGTGACCACCCTCCTATCATAACAATGTCTATTCTCATGCAAGAGGCCACATTGCCGAGGGGTCAGGGTCTGGGCCTGTGTTCTCTGATGGACTCACTCTCCAAATGTTTTCTCTTTCTCAAATTCTCCTTCTATCTACCCTTCCATCTACCTATCTATTCCCCTCCATCCACCGCATCCATCTTCCCATCTACCACCCTTCACTCACCCTTTAATCCATCCACTCATCCATCCACCAATCTATCCGTTCCATCCACTCATCCATCCACTCTTCCATTCACTCATGCACCTACCCATCCATCTACTCATCCATCTGCTCATCCATCCACTCATCCACCTATCCATCCATCCACTCATCCAGCTGCTCATCCATCCACTCATCCACCTACCCATCCATCCACTCTTCCATCCACCCATCCATCCACTCATCCATCCACTCATCCACCTACCCATCCATCCACTCATCCATTCACTCTTCCATCCACTCATCCATACATTCACACAGCCATACAGTTATCCACCCACTCACCCACCCATCCATCCACCTATCTATCTACCCCTCCATTCACTCATCCATCCCAGCAATCGGTGAACACATGTATAGTAATTCTCCTAGATATTCTCTGGGCTCAGGGGGTCCACAAACTATGGTCCAGCCTGATGCCTATTTTAGTAAAGAAGATGTTGTTGGAATACCATTGTACCCATCATTGCCTATTGTTGCTTTAGCTCTAAAATGGCAAAACTGGGTGATGGTATCAGAGATCACGTGTTCCGCAATGCCTAAAACATGTGTCCTCTGATCCTTTACAGAGGAAGTTGGCTGACCCCTCTTCTCAGCACTTGGTGGGGTGGGGAGGGCCTCATAGCACAGGCAGGAGAGACAAAGAAAAGAAAATCACACATAGGTTCTGCCCTCGAGGGACAGACAGTGGAGGAGACCGCAGAGCAGGCTGACCTGGGAGAGGCTCAGAGCAATGCTAGGGAGCCCAAGGAGGAGAGGAGAACCCAGGGATGCGGGCTCAGCCATGTGTGTGTCCCACAGGGGGCACAGGAAACAGACGTGGTGCTCAGCAAATGCCGTGGTGAAGCAAGATGCACCAGTATCAGGAGAGACGGCTTCAAACAGATGGGGGCAGAGTCTCAGAGGGTCTTGAATTTGAAGTGCGTTCTCTAGACAACAGAAAGTTTGGAAGGGTTTTGAGCCGGGGAATGAGTACGTAGAGCTCGGGGACTATTAAAACGGCAGCAAAGTGTAGAATCGACTAGAGATTGATATTTCCAACAGAATTAAGCCTGAGGATTTATGTCCCTAACGTAGTCCAACGAGATCATGGAGAAGAAGGATTCTGTACGTTGTACAATGTATGAGAATATTACGGTTATTTATGGCAACAATAATGCTAACCCGGGTAAGATTTAGACCTTCCTCCCAGATTCATTTTCATGTTTCAATCACATTAACAACCTCTATCCTGGGTTGTGTTTTGACTTCTCCTGACTGTAATTGTAGCCCGCTTCATACGGGTGTGAAGTGAAGGAGCCGGAAGCCTCCTATCCCAGGGGATCTTAGCTGTGACACAGAGCGTGTCAGAACAACATAAGGTCAACACAAAGGATGGAGCCCCACTCAGGGCAGGGGCCTCCACCCATGGAAGAGAGCTGACGCAGCTGCAGTGAGACCCTTACCAAAGGACCAAGTCAGAAGAGGAAGAGGTAGGGTGTTGGGAAAGCCCCAGCCAGCAGGAGAGGAAGTGAACTAATGAAGGCTACTGGAGAGGACATCCTGGGGGTAATGGGTAAGCACTTGACTTTCAGCAGTTCAAACCCACCAGTGATTCTGCAGGAGAAATGACCTGGCAAATCCCTCCCTCAAATGTTTCAACCTAGAAAACCCTATGGGACAGTTTTACTTGGTTCAATAGGGCTGATACGAGACAGAATTAACTGGTCCGCCCACAGTAACAGGTGCTATTGAATTCTCACCTTCCGTGCCTTCAGAGACCCCTGGTGTGGAGCTGTAGGATCCGCACTAGACTGCTAACCACAAGGTTGGTGGTTCAAACCCACCAGCTGCTCCTTGAAATCCCTGTACAGGGTCACTATGACTCAGAACCAACTCAACAACACTTACCAACAACAACAACAACATGCAGGAGACCTGGGTTCGATTCCCAGTTAATGCATCTCATCTATCAGCAGAGACTTGTTGTTGTTGTTGTTATGTGCCGTGGAGTCGGTTCCAACTCATAGTGACCCTGCACAGGGTTTCTGAGGCTGCAAATCTTTACGGGAGCAGAACATCTCATCTTTCTCCTGAAGAACGGCTGGTAGTCTTGAACTGCTGACCTTGAGGTTGGCAGCCTGACTCGTAACCACTATGCTACCAGAGCTGTTGCTATATGCTAATGACCAGGTTTCAGCAAAGCTCCCTGACTAAGACAATGAGAAAGAAGGACCTGGTGATCTACTTTTGAGAATCAGCCCAAGAAAATGATCACAAGGTCCCATCTGCCCCAATGGATTGTGGGGATGTGTAGAGTCCCAGGGCCCACCCAACAGCCTCAAACATCAGCACTCTCCTTATCTGAAGAAGGATTAAGGGAACAGTGAGAATGAATCCGCTGATATCAGAGACAATCTCTGAAACTGATAAGACAGGAATCAGACATGGTTTTAAAACATGAAACTAAAAATTATATTATTTTTAGTTTATTTTTCTTTGTGGAATAAGATCTAGGTTACAATTACTGCTAATTGTCTGAATTCTCCTCAAGAACAAGTGGATAGTTGGTTGAGGGGACCAAGATTTTTCCAACAAATTTGTAAGACATGGGCTAGAACTGCCTTTATTTCAGCCCCCAGCTTTCAGTGGAATGAGGTATTTGTTTTAAAATCAAGAGTTTTCTCAAGGAGTTTTCATTTCCTATTGATGTTAAGTCTTTCCCAACATCTATCACATCCTCATTCACCATTCTTGTTCAATATGTATGCTGAGCAAATAATATGAGAAGCTGGGTTCTATGAAGGAAAACGTGGCATCAGGATTGGAGGAA
>NW_006408543.1:3085322-3088270 GCF_000296735.1 Chrysochloris asiatica | reverse complement strand
CTAAGCTTCGTCTCTCAAAAACAGATTTGTTTCACTTTAGATGGTTCTTTATCCGTATCGAGTTCTGCGTAGTTTTGTCGTGCATGTTAATCTCAGGTTGTTATTGTCTGCTCTTGTTGGTTCTCTGTCCAAAGAACACCCTTTAGTACTTTCGGTAAAGTTAGTTACAAATTCCTTTAATTTTCTAGTGTATCTGGAAATGTTCTAATTTTGCCATCGTATTTGAGGGACAGCTTTACTGGGTATATGTTTCTTGGTTGGCAATTTTTTTTCTTTCGGTTTTATATATGTCATCCCACTGCCTTCTTACCTGCATGGTTTCTGCTGAACATCAGAGCTTAATCTTATTGGTTCTCCTTTGTAGGGGACTTTTTGTTTTTCCCAAGCTGCTCTTGGGATTTTTTCCTTGTGTTTAGTTTTAGAAAGTTTAATTTTGACATCTCTTGGTGATTTTCTTTTGAGATCTATCCTGTTTGGGGTTTGATCAGCGTCTTGTATGTTTATCTTCTCGTCTTTCATGATGTTAGGGAAGTTTTCTTCCAACAACTGTTTGGCAATTGTCTCTGTGCATTTTCTTGTCTCTTCCTGTTCTGGAATTCTGATCACCCATAAGTTGTTCCTCTTCCTGGTGTTCCACAGAACTCTTATGCTGTCTTTGGATTTTTTTCATTATTATTTCTGATTGTTCTTCTAGATTATTAGTATTGAGAAATTTACCTTCAAGCTCACTAATTCAGTTTTCCATTGCTTAGAACATATTCATTTGCCCTTTCAATGTATTAGCCATTTCTGAAATCTTAGTATTAATCTTCTGAATTTTGAATTGCAGGTTTTGTATTGTTTCAAAATTTGCATTTACTTTCTTTGTTCTTGCAACATTTTCCTGAATTCTTTTCAAGTTGTGTGTGTGTGTGTTTTCTGTGTTCTCCTTGCTTTCCTTGATCTTTCTGTCAATCCTTTGAAGGTACCTAAATATCATTTTTTTCAGTGCTTTTTCAGTTAGTTCCATTACTCTTTCTTCCTCAGAAATGTTTTCTTGGTCTGTATCGTGGTCATTTGTTTGAGGCATTTTCTCTTGTTTCTTTTTGTGAGCTAAAATTGTGTGTTGTGATGCAGCTCAGTTACAGTGGGTTTGGCTGGTGTTGGCTGCTGTCTCTTGTTGATCACGTGGTATAAGAGCTGGTATTGGCTCTTGCCCAGTGGGTGGATCTGCAGAGGGTAGCGTTGTGGCTGTGTGGGCACAGTTACTGTATCCTGTCTGGTGGGAAAGAGAAAAGACCCCACCCCCACCATCCCACACACACCATAAAACAGAACAAAATGACAAACAAGCAACCAACAATGAAAAGTAAAAATAATAAAAAAAGAAAAAGTAAACCAAAACAGGTAGGAACCAGAAGAAAAATCAAATAACTGAAAAGAGAAAGGCAGGACTAGAACATGGAGCTATAGAAGAAAAAGAAAGAAAATAAATGGAAGAAATGTTTTAAACACTTCTAAAAACCAGGGAGAGGGAAGGTGAAAAGAGAAAGAGAGCAGAGTAGTAACAAAACATCAAAAGGGAAAAAGAAGAGGGGAATGAGAAACAGAAGTAAAGAAGGAAAAACAAAAGCAGAGATAGAAAGGATAACATTCAAGAGAATGGAAAGAGAAGGAGAAGAAAGAAGAATCCAACAAAAACAATGAAAGGAAAAACAGAAAACCAGTGTTGGACCTGGAATGGAGGAAACCGTCGGGGGCTCCTGCCAGTCAGGAGCTCATGATGGGGAGATGTGGGATGGATATGACGGTGGAGTTCCTGGCCCTAGATGGAGTTCCTATAGGCCTAGGTATGATCTGTGTTTAGGACACTCAATCTGAAAGTAGTTCATGGAGACCCTTGATGGAGCTGGTTTCAGTGTCTGTTAAGACCACAGGGCAGCTGGGGGCAGGGTGGTTCTTTATGAGGATGTCTGGTGGCTCTGCAGGTTCTGGAGTTGAACCCACCTAAATCCAGACACCAAACTGGGTCCATACAGCCACAACCCTACACATCTAAATCCAGGGTGCAGCTGGCCCCCTCCTCTCTCTGGTATGGCTCAGAACCACGTGGCTCCAAACACCCAAAGAGCAGGGTCTGTGCTGGGGGTGGATGAAGGTAGGAGCTGGCCACACCTCTGGTCACCAGGGACACCTGGGGGAAAAGAAAGAATTACACCTTTCCCCTCACATGTGTGCATTTGCTGTGCCAGTCCACCTTCTGTCATCAAACCTGTTCACAAAAGTTCAAGATGGTCTCTTTGTGTTCAAGATGGCCGCCCATTCACCAGTCTACCTCCCTCTCTCACCATCCCTGCTCAGCTTCTCCTCCCAGCAAGCACTCAATCCTCTCCTCTAACCTTTCCTCTGACATTCAGGGTCCCAGGATTTTTATCTGTGTCCATTTAATTTGGTCTCTCATGTGTTTGTTGTAGAGAGTCTGTGTAATCCATTTGCCTAGTGTGTCATCTTGCCAGAAGTTTTCACAGGGTTTTTCATGATTGCAGTACCTTTCTTCCAAGGTACTTCTGGATGGACTCAAACCTCCACCATTTTGATGAATGGTCAAGCCTTTTAAGCCTTTACAACACCCAATGATTCTTATCTGCTTACCCATATAAACTTAACCACCACTCTTCTCCCCATCTGTTGTACTGTGATGGCTTGTGTGTTGCTGTGATGCTGGTATTTTAAATATCAGCAGGGTCACCTATGGTGGAAAGTTTCATTGAAGCTGTCAGACTAAGACAGTCTAGAAAAGACCATTTCTGAACAGTTAGCCTCAGAAGACCTTAAGAAGAGCAGAGGACTACTATAAAATGTGTTTTCATGGTGTTTTCAATAGCCTCATATGGATGCGAAAGCTGGACAGTGAATAAGGAAGATCGTAGAAGAATTGATGCCTTTGAGTTGTGGTGTTGAGGAGAATA
>NW_006408543.1:3074404-3085092 GCF_000296735.1 Chrysochloris asiatica | reverse complement strand
GGCGTCAAGTGTGGCAGCAGTAGTGAGGTTGGCCCAGGATCAGACATTGTTTCGTTCTGCTGTGCATGGGGTCGCTATGAGTCGGTTCCAGCTCAATGGCACCTGACAACAACAACAATTGTTGTCATTTGCCATCAAATCGGTTCCGACTCATAGCAACCCTTTATAGGGTTTCTGAGGAGCAGCTGGTGGGTTTGAACTGCTGACTTTGTGGTTTGTAGTCCAGTGTTGATCCTACATTGTCACACGTTAAGCCCTCAGGTTGGAAGACACTCAAAATACAACTGGGAAAGAGTTGCCCCCTCAATTAGAAGTAACCAGTATGACATGAAGGGATCTTCATGTGTCGATGGAACACAGCTCAAAATGAGGAGAAACAGCTGTAAACATCCATTAATAACTGGAACATGGAATGTCTGAAGTATGAATCTAGGAAAATTGGAAGTCCTCGAAAATGAAATGGAATGCATAAGTATCCTGAGCATTAGTGAACTAAACTGCATCCTGGGGGGGCTGGGGGGGGGCACTGTAGGATAGGCACTGGACCACAAGGGTGGTTTGAATCACAAGTTCAAACCACCCACCAGCTGCTCCTCAGAAATTCTATACAGGATCGCTATGCATCAAAACTGACTCAACAGAACTTAACAACAACAAGTAAGCTAAAATGGACTGGTATTTGCCATTTTGAATCTGACAATCAAATGGTTACTGTATAATTGAAGAGGAATGGTGTCAACTTTATTGTCAAAAAGAACACTTGAAAATCTATCTTGAAGAACAAAGCTGACAGGATAATATTCTTACACCTACAAAGAAGACCAGTTAATACTCCTGTTATTCAAATTTATGCACCAGCCACTAAATCCAGTGATGATGATATGGAAGAATTTTACTAACTTCTTCAGACTGAAATTGATCAAACATGCAATCAAGATACATTAATAATTTCTAATGATTGGAATATAAAAGTTGGAAACAAAGAGGAAACAGTAGTTGAAAAATGCGGCCTTGGTGATAGGAACAATACTGGGAATTTGCATGGCAAAATAAGAAATTATTCATTTCAACAACAACAAAAGGCTATACTTGGACTCACCAGATGGAATACAAAGGAATCAAATGGACTACATCTATGTGCAGGTTCGGGTTGAAGCTGAAGAAAATGAAAACAAGTCCACAAGAGCTAAAATATGATCTTGAAGAAAGAAATAGACAAAATGTGACCTTGACCATATCCCATTTGAATTTAGAGGCCATCTCAAAAACAGATTTGATGCATTAGATACTAATGACCAAAGACCAGAAGAGTTGTGGGATGACATCAAGAACATCATACAGAAAGAATGCAAAAGGTCATTAAAAGGTGGCACTTGGTCACCCTTCAGGTCTGGAACTGAGGTCACACCCATGGCTGTTTCAGCCATGCGGTATATAGATAGATAGAGGGACAACAACACTCGTAGTTTACACACACCATGGAATGGCCAACCATTCACGATCAAAAGGGCAACATTTACCTAAGGAAAAAGTTCAGAAGGGCTGGGAAGAAGGTTGGAACGGACACAAGAATCACAAGGAGGAAGCCGGGTAACTGTTATTGCATGGTGAAGATACTAATCATTGAGATGAAATCCAGAGTATGAGTTGTTGGATGTAAAACTTCACTCAAATCACAATTAAAAAAAATAATCTCATGTCTTAAAAAGCAAAAAATAAAAATAAAGACTATACCCAGATGTCAGCTTGAGGACTAGGGTGCGCCTGACCCAGGCCATTGTGTTTTCAATAGCCTCATATGGATGTGAAAGCTGGACAGTGAATAAAGAGGATCGTAGAAGAATTGATGCCTTTGAGTTGTGGTGTTGGAGGAGAATACTGAGGGTGCCATGGACTGCCAAAAGAACCAATAGATCTGTTTTGGAAGAAGTGCAGCCAGAGTGCTCCTTGGAGGCCAGGATGGCTAAGCTTCGTACTTTGGACATGTAGTCCGGAGGAAACAATCGTTGGAGAAGGATGTCATGCTGGGTAGGGTGGAGGGTCAGAGAAAAAGAGGAAGACCTCCAATGAGATGGATCGGCCAGGTGGCATCATTGATGGACTCGGGGGTGGCAGCGGTGGTGAGGTTGGCCCAGGATCGAGCATTGTTTCGTTCTGCTGTGCATGGGGTCGCTATGAGTCGGTTCCGACTCGATGGCACCTGACAACAACAACAACATACCCAGATACCATTTCTTATTTAATAGATTGGCAAAAAAAAAAAAAAAAGATTAACTTGTGACAGCACATTCTGTTGGTGAGTCTACTTGTTTTAATTTTCTTCAGCTTTAGCCTGAACTTGCATCTGAGCAATTGATGATCTGTCTCACAGTCTGCCCTGGTGTTGTTTTGACTGATGATACAGAGCTTTTCCACCGTCTCTTTCCACAGATGTAGTCTATTTGGTTTCTGTGTATTCCATCTGGTGAGGTCCATGTGTATGTACAGACGTCTTTTATGTTCTTTAAAAAGGGTATTTGCAATGAAGAAGTCAATGGTCTTGCAAAAGTCTATCATGCTATCTCCAGCATCATTTCTATAAACAAGGTCATATTTTCTAATGGCTGATTCTTCCTCTTTGTTTCCAACCTTGCATTCTAATCACCAATAATTATCAATACATCTTGATTGTATGTTTGATCAATTTCAGACTGAAGAAGTTGGTAGGATTCTTCAATTTCAACATTACTGGCTTTAGTGGTTGGTGCATAAATTTAAATAATAGTTGTATTAACTGGTCTTCCTTCTTGTTATCGTGAAGTGCCATCGAGTCGATTCCAACTCATAGCAACCCTGTATAGGGTTTCCAAGAAGCAGCCAGTGGGTTCGAAATGCCGACCTTTTGGTTCAAATTGACCTTGCAGCCCAGCACATTTACCCATAGCACCACACCAGAACTCGGGTCTTCCTTGTAGGCCTAAGGATAGTATCCTATCATAGACAACAGTGTACTTCAAGACAGATCTTAAAATGTGCTTTATAATTATGAATGTGATACCATTCCTCTTCAATTGGTCATTCCCGGCACAGTAAACCATGTGATTGTCAGATTCAAAATGGCCAATACCAGTCCATTGCAGCTCACTAATGCCTAGGATATTGATGTTTATATGTTCTGTTTCATTTTTGACAACTTCCAATTTTCCTAGATTCATACTTCATACATTCCATAGTCATCTAATTAATGGATGTTTGCAGCTGTTTCTCCTCAGCCAATGAAGTCTCTGAGAGCTCTACTCCATTTGCCTCATCACAGTCAACTTTGAGGAGGCAGCTCTTCCCCAATTGTATTTTGAGTGCCTTCCTACCTGGGGGGTGGGGGTGGGGGTTCATCTTCTGGCATTGTATCCGACAATGTTCTGGTGTTCTTCATCATGTTTCAATATTCAGTATTCTGGTGCTATCTGACAGTGTTCCACTGCTATTAATAAGGTTTTCAGTGACTAAATATTCGGAAGTAGTTCGTCTCTCCTTTTTCCTAGTCTGTCTTCTTCTGGAAGCGCACCTGAAACCTGTCTATCATGAGTGACCCTGCTGATATTTAAAATACCTGTGGCATAGGCTTTCGGAATCATAGCAACACACAAGCCACCACAGTACAACAACGTGGCAGACACATGGTGGCGAATGCACCTGGGGACAATAATATAGACCAGTTGTTGGGAAGTCAGTGGCTCACCATGGCCCTGTAGGGCAGAACAGAACTTATCCCATGGGTTTCCAGGGTCATCACCTTTACAAAAGCAGACAGCTACATCTTTCTGGTGGGTTCAAACCGCTGACCTGGGTAATAGCTGAGCGTGTAACCGCTGCGTTACCAGGGCTCCTTGTTTCTACTTATATCACTCTCAGTCTGGATGAGCCACATGTCCATCCTCGGTGGTCACAAGAGGCCACTGTCCACTGTGTCAGCCCCAAAGACATGAGGAAGTTTGTGTCTTTCTGAGAAGTGGAGGTCCAGCACCTCAGCTAGGTGACTCAGAGCCAGTGGTCCAATCCGAGTTCCCTATCTGTGAAATGGGGCAAGAGTGCTCTCCGCGTGGGGATTGTTCTGAGAGTCACAAAGATGGACATGTGACGTGTCCTCAGGGCAGCTAGACTGAGCAGGTCTGTCCACGACAGGCCCCTTCCTCTGAGGAGCAGCTTCTCTAGCTGGAGGAAGGCCACACTTCTGGGTGGTCCTCCATCACACTGACTTGAACCTCATTGTCCTGTGTCCCTGGAAACAGGACACCCCCAAAGTTCTCAGCCACACATTTCCACGTTCAGACTGCAGAGCTCATCTGTGGCATGCGCCTTCCCCTTTGTTAATAAAAGTGCAGTTCCTAGAGTGCTCCTAAAAGGGGATGCAGGAGTAATAACATGTGTTTGTTGTCCCCGATATTAATAGCACCAAGTATCACACACGATGACAGTGATGTAAGTGGGTACGGACTCGGGACCCCTCCCTCCCGGGAGGAAATGTTCCCCCCTGCAAACAGAAAATAAACACAGCTCTGGTGGAGCACAAACGCTAGTAACTGTGAAATTTTGATTAAATAATAGATATGTGTTCAGAAGCACTTCTTCATACTATGTGATTAAGAAACATAAGTAGACATTCTTACAGCCCTAATGATAATAATTACCACAACACATAAAGTGCCAAATATGATGCCACAAAGGCCATTATTAACCTTTCCCAGGGTTATTTTTTGGGGTGTATTTTTGACACCGTGGACACAAGCATTCAGAAACTAAATAAAACTATAGCTGAGACAATTACCCTCAGGGACTGCCCTCATCTATCACGGGATCAGAAGGGGAGAGAGGGGAAGAGACACTGGGTGGGGTATTAAAAATTCTTTTATACAAAACAGATGCTTGTTTAATATTGCACATCTGGCCAGTCTTATAAAGATTGTATTAACATTTTCTGCAACTGTCAGTAATTCAGAAAACTGACAGCTTCCCTGCTTAATGTTTTGCTATAAATAACCACCTTAGACCCAGGCACTGCTTTGTTTTGGTGCTGTTTTTTTCCTGCTAGTATGCAATTCTGGGTCTCTGACATCTGATACCCAGCCACTCAGCACTTCCTGCCCTGGGGGATGCAGAGGTTTCAAGCTTCTGGATTCTAGATTCTTTGCGGCTCCTAAAGCTCCCCACCCCAGCTTCACCAGTGACTGCCCTCAATGGCTCTCTACTTTGTACCAAATGCATCTGTTGGCTTTTGCTGCATAACAAACGATCCCGAAAGACAGGGGCTTAAAACAAGTGCCATGTTTTTGCCATGTTCCACAGGTGGGAGATTTGGACCAGACTCTGGGGCGGTTCTTCTGGTCTCAGGCGGCCTCACGTATGTGTTTGTAGCCAGCTTCCAGGTAAGCTGGTCTAGTAAGGGCTCCTCTCTGCTTCATGTGCCTGCTTACCCTTCCCGAAGGTCAGCCCAGGCCTATTCATGTGGTAGACCGACGTCCAAGAGAGAAGGAAATGGTATGTAGGTGTGGAGCTGGCCCACCGCCACCTTCACAGCATTCTACTGGTCAGAGTGAGTCATGAGACCCTTCAGGCTTGGATGTAAACTCACTCTCATGGCTCGACTTTCAGCTCCTCCTTAGACAGGCCAATAAGTTAAACAATAGTGCCAGGAAGACACACTCAGGAAGAACAGTCAGTCCACCATAGGAGATCAGAAGGGCAGCATGCACCCAGGGATAAAGTGCAGAAGGCAGGAGGGCATAGGAAAAGAGGAGGAACGGAAACAGGAAACAGAGAGGACAGTGGGAAGAGTGCTGTTGCATTGTGGGCCTTGCCATCAATGGCTATTCTTTACAAATACGATCCCACCCAGATGTAGCTTGTCAGCCACTCTCCAGGCAGCCAGGGAACTTCTAACCCCACTCTACAATTTGGAGAGCTCAGGAGGTAACCAGATACCAAAACTCCTGTCATCGAGGTGATTTGGACTGGTAAGGACCTCAGTAGGAGTGATGCACTTCTAGGACAGAGCGCATCTTTACAGAAGCAGGCTGCTTCCTCTTTCTTCCTCAAAGTGGCTGTGGGTTCAAATCTCTGAATGTTCAGATACCAGCTCATCATGTGGTCACTTCTCTAGGTGGTTGTTGTTGTGTAGTTAAGTGTTGTCGAGTTGATTCCAACTCATAGCGATCCTGTGTAGGGTTTCCAAAGAGGGGCTGGTGGGTTTGAACAGCCAACCTTGCATTAGCAGTCTGGTGCTTACCCTACATTGCCACAGCAGGATTCTTCTTCAGGAGGGTCTAGGAATTGAACTGTGGCACCAAAAATATACACAGGTATATCTCATTTTATGGCATTTCAGAGATACTGAGGGTTTTTACAAATTGAAAGTTTGTGAGAACCCTGCATGGCACATCTCCTGGCCCCATTACCCCAACAGCCAGTGCTTACTTTGGGTCTCTGGTTGGCCATTCTCACAAGATTCTCAGCTTGTTCCTAAGTCTAAATTCAATACTTGTGTGCACGGGGGAGAAGTCTGTGTAACTCACTTTATTGTGGCATTTGCTTTATAGCAGTGGTCTGGAACCAAACAGGAAATCACTCTGAGGTCTACTGGGGTTCAATTCCTGGCCCCCATGCCTGTGAAGGAATCCTGGTGTGGTGCTGTAGGATAAGCACTCTACCACAAGATTGGTTTGAACTGCAAGGTCAGCAGTTCAAACTCCCCAGTCCATCTTCAGAGATCCCATACAGGGTCACTATGAGTGGGAACCAACTCAATGTCACTTAACAACAGTACCTGTGAATGTGGAGTCTTGGTTTGGCGTTTAGGATAAGCACTGGGCTGCTAACCACAAGGTTTGAGATTCAAACTCACCAACCATTCCTCAGAAACCCTATACAAGGTCGCTGTGACTTGGAACAACTCAGTGATAACCACAACTTACATACCTGTGAGTGTGACCTCTTAGTCCCCTAAAGAACAGACACAGAACTACACACAGGGGGAAGAGACCTTGTGAAAGCAGACACACCCACAAGCTCAGGAACACTAGGAATTGCTGCAGTTGCTCAAAGCTAAAATAGACAAAGAAGGACTTCTCCCTGGAGCCCTGCCCTGACCTCTGGTCGCCTGGACAGAGAGAAAATACAACCACTTTCGGTGGTATTATTTTGTTAATCAATGCTGTTGTTGGTGTAGTTAAGTGCTGTTGAGTCTATTTTGACCCATAGCCACCCTGTATAGGGTTTCCAAGGAGTGGCTGGTGGGTTTGAACCACTAACCTTCCAGCCCAATGCATTAATTAGCCTGCAGCGCCACAACAGGATTCAGTACTAGAGAACTAAAACAGGAGGCTAAGGATGTGTCCCAGGTTGCAGAGCCTTGAAGAGAGCAAGAATCTCCTAGATGTGTCTTGCCAAACACAGAGGCAAACAAGATGTATGAGAAAGCCAACCCCAGGAAGCCTTTCTAGTGGGCAGTGAGAAAGTGCTGGACAGCACTGTTCACTGCTTCCTCTAACTGATGTTCATGTCAGGTGGGTTTTCAACTGATAAAGTAGGCCACTTGTGATAACAGTGCATACGGCTGGTAAAGAGCAGAACACTCTAAGGAGATGTCAGGGCACCAGGGAGAATAGAACAGGAAACAACTAAGCTAAGCTTCCCACTGTCAAAGGAGGTCAGAGGGGAGATTCTGGAGATGGCAGGCCACCCACCCTCCCTTCGGACATCCCTTTGGTGGGTAAGACCCTCCAAGGGCCAAAGTCACCACCTAAAGAAACAGATTCTTCTGTTTCATGGATCAACTCACACAACCCAGCCCATGGGAGACAGAATTCTCTGAATCAACAGACGCTTCCAACCAGCCTTCACCTGCCCAGCCCAAGATGGAGAGGGGCTGGAACCTGGCTTCCTATCATGCCTGAACTGCCCACCCAGGGCTCCTCTGATGGAGGGTCTCTTTTATCAACTATTTCTGGGCAGGGCGTCAGTACTACACCAGGTGCTAGCCCTTGGTGGCATAGTCCATGTCCCTGTGGGTAGAATGCCCATGCACTGGAGGCTCTGAGGGCCTCAATGCTGTGAAGTATCAGTGCTGTGAAAGGTATGAGAACCAGCCACATCTCAGCCACACTCAGCAGACGGGTTCTCAACCAGGGACCAAGCTGATGTTTGGAAATGGCATGAGGTCATTCTCTGTGGTTGCTATGATGGGGGTCATGCAGCAGGTGGAGGGCCATACAGGATATGACAACCTTGATAATCAGTAACTGCCTCCGGGATCTCTAAGCAAATGGGGCTCAAGACAACAGCTCTGACTAAAGCATTAATCAATACTATATGCACGATTGTAGGGTTTACAAAGAGCCCTGGTGGCACAGTGGTTAAGTGCTAATTTACTAGCCAAACAGTCAGCGGTTCAAACACACCAGCCACCCCTCCGGAAAAAGACATGCTAGTCTGACCCCATAAAAATGCCAGCCTTGGAAACCATATGGGGCAGTTCTGCTCTACCGTAGAGGGGCGCTGAGTCAGAATCAAGATGAAGACAACAGGCTTCGTTTTTGGTGGTTGATAGCTTACAAACTTACATATATTTTGTTTCACATACTTTGGACGTGTTATCAGGAAGAACCAGTCTCTGGAGGAGGACATCCTGCTTGGTAAAGCAGATGGTCGTGAAAAAGAGGAAGACCCCCAATGAGATGGGCTGATACAGTGGCTACCACAGTGGTGTCACAGAGCAGCGGGACAGGGTAGTATTCCGTCCTTTTGTACATGGGGTCACCATGAGTCTGAACTGACTCGATGTCACCTAACGGTTCTCACAATTGAGATCTGATTCCCTTCATTTTATAGACAAGAAAAGTAAGACTTGGGAGTTTTCGTGGACTGGCTCAGACATGTGGGGCCAGGTCCTTCAAGACTGGTTGTCAGGAAGGCTAGAAGGGGAGGCAGCAGGGGTCGGAGGGGAACCTCAGTGCTGACACCTGGGAAGGAACGAAGGAAACGAAGAACTTCCCAGTGCTGAGCGAGTCTTACCAGACTGGGTGGTGTTCTGAATAGAGACCCTCCATCAGAGGCGCTCCGGATAGGTAGACATCATCCAGCCAGTCACTGGAAAAGAACAGCAGAGAGAACGTGATCTTGGGGTGAACATTGCAGACGACCTGAAGGTGCAACAGCTGGAGATGTCTACCAACCCCCAGGCCCACAGCCGGAAGGGACATCTGAACCTTCATGGCCACACTTTGCACAATTAGGAATAGCCCAGGGGGTGCTCAAGTGCCACCAGCATCAGGCTGAAGATGAAGATGAGGAAGAGAGAGGGGATGATCTGAAGCATGTGGAGAGCAGGCCAGCCCGGGTGGACACGATGAAAGACCAAAGGGGCGGACTCTGAAAACAAGGATCAACTGCCAGGAAGCCTGCACTGGCTGGGATGTAGCTCAAAAAGTTGGAATGTGCTGGAAAGTCTGGGCTCCGTGTCCAAACACAAGTATGGTGAGAAGGTCCTTGTAAATGCAGACCCCACCCCATGGTGCCTTATTTAAGGAGGCGAGGAGGAAACAGACAAACAAAAGAAGACAATGTGCAATGAGGGTGTCTGCCTTTCGGGGCGGCACTTTCTGGTAGCTGTCGCTGCTAAAAGCCTCCCCGCTGGCGTCTGTCTCCCAGCTGAGTGCGTGTCACATGGGCACCCTGGCGTTGAAGATGCTATAATGGGGTCTCGGCGTTGCAGGGGCAGGAAGTCGGTGGTGCACGACCTGTGAGTCATGCTTTAAGGGACCTGAGGCCTCCTCCCTTCATTACACAGATGAGGAAACTGAGGCAGAGAAGGAGAAAGGATTCCCCCAGGGCGTCTCAGCCTGGGCAGTCTGTGTGGTGGGGACTGCTGGATGTATGGTGCTATGGAGCCACTCCCCAGCTGTGACATCTGATACTGTCCCCACACAATAACACATGTCCTACAGCTAAGAATGTTGGCTTCAGGCCAGATGAACCTCACAAGTCACTGCTTTACAGTGTGTTATCTGTAGTAACATCCCCAGTGGATCTGGTCCGGAGTCTACTCTTTGACACCCAAGAATTGAGACAAGAAACAGGCAGGAGCTTGAACTTCCCTGGGATGCCCCAGCCACAACACAGAGGTGGGTGGAAATCTTTGACCCCCGATGCAAATGGTAACATGCTCAGCTTCTATCCAAAAGGTTCAAGTCCACCCAGAGTACCTTGGAAGAAAGGCCTGGTGATCTGCTTCCCAAAAATCAGTCACTGACCCCTCCACACACAGAGTAGACAGGGATGGGCAACTTGGACATTGGCTACCCCAAATGTGTGTGTGGGTGGGGGGGGGGCCTACAAAGGCAAGAAGTGACTGGCTTACAAGCTTTCAATACGGAACCTAGAGCCAGGGGGCCTGGAGGAAGGCAGAATCTCCAGTGAGTAGTATCCAATCTGTCTAGGCGGGGTTGATGCAATGAAATGCAGATGGGTCTCTCAAGATACATTAGTGAATAATTGTTATCAGGACTGATTGTGGGGGTTGGAAATGTAAAGGTACACGTTTTATAGGAAGGAAGGGAGTGATTAACTTTCCAGTCTAGGAGCGGAGGTCCCTAGGACCATCAATGGAGAAGAGCCGAGAGCGGGCCCCTACCCAGAGAAGCAGTGATGCCTGAGAC
>NW_006408543.1:3072215-3073934 GCF_000296735.1 Chrysochloris asiatica | reverse complement strand
ATTCGTAACCACTACGCTACCAGATCTCTGACATAGAGGTCACATAAGTTGACTCTGTGGTGGTGTCTGTCATCAGAAAGAAGCTCTTTCTTTTTTAATTTGATTCTTTTCATTAAAATATATATACACAGTGTTAAAGACTTCATTGTTCTTGGATCCACCATCAACACTCATGGGGTCAGCAATCAAGAAGTCAAACAACGTGTTGCATTAGGCAAATCTGCTGCACAAGACCTCTTTAAAGGGTTGTAGAGCAAAGATGTCTGTTTGAGGATTAAGGTGGCCTGACCCACCTGACATTTAGACCACAAAAGAATTGATGCATTTGAGTTATGGTGTTAAAGATGAATATGATAAGTATCATGGACTTCTAGAAGAACTAACAAACCTGTGTTGGAACAAGTAGTCAGAATGCTCCTTAGAAGCCAGGATGATGAGACTGTGACTCTCATACTTAGGACATGTTATCAGGAGGGACCAGTCCCTGAAAAGAACATCGTGTTTGGTAAAGTGGAGGTTCCGAGAAAAAGAGGAAGCCCCTCAAGGAGATGGGCTGGCACAGTGGCAGCAGCAGTGGGCTCACGGTTAATAAGGATTGTGAGGTTGACACACGACCAGGCAGGGTTTTATTCTGTTCTGCATTAGGTTGCTATGAGCTTGAATCAACTCGATGGCATGTAACAACAACAACAACAACAACAACAAAAAAGAAAACAGAGGATGAATCAAATGAATAGATTCCACCACCAGATATAACCCACTGTGAGCGTTCAGTACGTTTCCAGATCTTTCCTTTCCTAGAGCTGCGCACAATACTGCCAGGCCATTGGAGTTCAAAGACGTTAGAGAAATGAAGTTGGGGAGATGATGCTGGTAGAAGTGGGCTTCCTCTCTCGTGCTGAGTGGGCTGTTTTGAAATGCACTCTTGTCTCCAAGCGTATAGATAGTTTTTTTGTTTTGTTTCTGCAAGTGTTATGGACTGAACTGTTGTTGTCATTAAGTATTGTTGAGTCGGTTCTGACTCATCGCGACCCTGTATAAGGTTTCTGAGCAACAGCTGGTGAGCTTGAACCCACCAACCTTGCAGTTCAAACTGACTTTGTAGTCCAGCACACTAACCAGCAGGGCCCGAAAATATGTGTTGTATACCCTATTATGCCTGAGACAGGGGAGACGCTGGTCTAGAAATCAGGATTCAACATAAGCCACTTAGTCACTGAAATCTTGTGACTGAAGAAGTCTTGAGGAAGGTTGAGACCTGTGCCCCTCCTTGCTTGGTCAAGATGCGCAGAACAGGCCCAGGGCCTATAGCTGGGCCACCACATCCTGGCCCATGCCTTTAAGGAAGACCACCCACAAAAATTCCACCTTTGTACTTCCTTGTAAGATATTTTGTAGGTCAGACTGGTTTACCCAGTGCCCTGGGCATAGCTTTAAAGGACAAACCTTCTGCTAGGGCAGAGGAGAACACCAACCCCTCAGGGCTCTGAACAACCATGCATAAGTTCTCTCTACTCCTTATCAGTTGTTGTTGTTAAGTACCTTGGAGGCAGTTCCAAATCTTTACAGAACAGAAAGCCTCATCTTTCTCCCGCAGAACAGCTGGTGGTTTCGAACTGCCGACCTTGAGGTTAGCAGTCCAATTCATAACCACCACACTACCAGAGCTCTGCTCCTACCAGAGGACTTAGCAGTGGGTTGTTGTTGTTAAGTGCCATC
>NW_006408543.1:3035949-3071300 GCF_000296735.1 Chrysochloris asiatica | reverse complement strand
CAGTGCTGGGATCAACTGAGAATGCTTATCACTTTTTACTTTCAGTGACTATAGAAAGAGTGTGGGGAGAATATATAAAGTCACACCACTCAGACCCTCTGCAACAAAGGTGTTGTTGTTGTTGCTAAGGAGCTCTGGTAGCGTAGTGGTTACGAATCGGGCTGAAACCTCAAGGTCAGCAGTTTGAAACTACCAGCTTTTCCGCAGGAGAAAGATGAGGCTTTCTGCTCCTGTAAAGATTTACAGTCTCGGAAACCCTGTACAGGGTCACTATGGGTTGGAACCGACTCGACGGCACACCACTGCCATCAGGTGCCATCGGGCCGGTTCTGACTCACTAATGCACAAGAGAACGAAACACTGCCCCGGGCCTGCGCCATCCTCACATCCATTGTGCTGCTGCCACTGTGTCAGTCCATCTCCTTGGGGGGCTTCCTCTTTTTTGCTGACCCTCCATTTTACATAGCATGATGTCATTCTCCGAAGTATTAGACAAGAAGTTTTGTCATCCTGGCTTCTAAGGAGCATTCTGGCTATACTTCTTCCAATACAGATTTGTTTGTTTTCAAGTAGTCCCTGGTATTCTTAATATTTTTCTCCAACACCATAACTCAAATGCATCAATTCTTCCATGCTCTACCTTACTCATTGTCCAATTTCACATGCATATGAGGCTAGTGAAAATACCATGGCTTGGGTAAGGCACACCTTAGTCCTCAAACTGACATCTTTGCTCTTGAATACTTATGGAAGCTGCAGTCAAGAAATCAAATGTTATATTGCATTAGGCAGCAGATTTGCCCAATGCAATAAGTCATTTGATTTCTTGACTGCTGCTTCCATGAGTGTTGATAGTGGACCCAAGCAAAACAAAGTCTTTGACAACTTCAATCTTTTCCCCATTTATCATGATGTTATTTTATGGTCTGGTAGGATTTTTGTTTTCTTTACATTGAGGTGCAACCCATACCAAAGGCTGTGGTCATTGACCTTCATCAGTATCTTAAGTCCTCTTCACTTTCAGCAAGGAAGGTTGTTAATGAGTCTTCTTCCAATCCTGATGCCATATTCTTCTTCATACGATCCAGCTTCTCGAATTCTTTGTTCAGCATACAGATTGAATAAGTCTGGTGAACAAAAACAAACCTAACTCACTCCTTTCCTAATTTTAAACCATCCAGTATCCCCTTGGTCTCTTCAAACAACTGCCTCTAGGTCTATGTACAGGTTCCTCATGAGCACAATTAAGTGTTTCGGAATACTCATATCTCACAATGTTGTCCATAGCTTGTCATGATCTCAATAGCCAAAAGTCTTTGCATGGTCAATAAAGCACAGGTAAACATCTTTCTGGTATTCTTTGTTTTCAGCCAAGATCCATCTGAAGTCAGCAGTGATATCCCTCGTTCCATGTTCTCGCCTGAATCCAGCTTGGACCTTTAGCTGTTCCCTGTAAATGTACTGCTGCTGCAGTTTTTAAGTTATCTTTAGCAAAGTTTTACTTCTGTGTAATATTAATGATAAAGGAGCTCTGGTAGCGTAGTGGTTACGAATTGGGCTGCGAACCTTAAGGTCAGCGGTTCGAAACTACCAGCCGCTCCGCGGGAGAAAGATGAGGCTTTCTACTCCCGTAAGGCTTTACACCCTCGGAAACCCTGTACAGGGTCGCTATGGGTCGGAACCGACTCAACGGCACTTAACAACAACAACAATATTAATGATAACGTCCAATGATTTCTGCATTCTTTTGGGTCACCTGTTTGGAATGGGCACAAATATGGATCTCCTCTATTCAGTTGGCCAGGTAGCTGTCTTCCAAATTTTTTGGCTTAGATGAATGAGTGCCTCCAGTGCTGCATAGGTTTGCTGAAAGATTTCAGTTTTATTCCATCAATTCCCGGAGGCTTGTTTTTTTCCCAAAGCCTTCAATGCACCTTGGATTTCTCCCTTCAGTACTACTATCTCTTGAAATGGTTGAACATCGACCATTTCTTTTTGGTGCAGTGATTCTGTGTAGTCCTTTCATCTTCTTCTGATGCTTTCTGCATCGTTCAATATTTTGACCATAGATTCCTTCAGCATTTCAAGTCAAGGTTTAAATTTTTTCTTCAGTTCTTTCAGCTTGAGAAATGGTGAGCATATTCTTGCCTTTTGGTCTTTGCACATGTCATTATAGTTCTTAACTTTGTCATCTGAAGCTGCCTTTTGAAATTTTCTGTTCAGCTCTTTGACTTCCTCATTTCTTCCATTTGCTTTAGCATCTTTATGCTGGAGAGCAAGTTTCAGAGTCTCTTCTGACGTCCATTTTGGCCTTTTCCTTCTTTCTTGTCTTCTTAATGACTTTTTGCTTTCTTCATGTATGATGGTCTTGATGTCATCCCACAACTCTTCTGGTCTTTGATCATTAGTGTCCAATGCATCCAATCTGTTTTTGAGATGATCTCTAAATTCAGGTGGGATCTACTAAAGGTCAAATTTTGGCTCTCATGGGCTTGTTTTCATTTTCTTCAGCTGCAGCCTGAATTTGTATATGAGCAATTGATGGTCTGTTCCATATAGTACCCCTGGCCTTGATTTAGCTGATGATATGGAGCGTTTCCATCGTCTCTTCCCACAGATGTAGTCAATTGTATCTCTGTGTATATATGCCATCTGCTAAGGTCCATGTATATAGACGTCTTTTATGTTGTTTAAAAAAGTATTTGCAATGAACAAATTACTGGTCTTACAGAATTCTATCATGCAATCTCCAGCATCGTTTCTATCACCAAGGCCATATATTTCAACTATCGATCTTTCCTCTTTGTTTCCAACCTTTGCTTTCCAATCACCAGTAACTATCAATAAATCTTGATTGCATGTCTGAGCAGTTTCAGACTGAAGATGTTGAGAGAATTCTTCAGTTTCATCAACACTAACTTGTGGTTGGTGAGTAAACTTGAATAACCATGGTATTAACTGGTCTTCCTTGTAGACCTATGGATATTATCCTATCACAGAGACTGTTATATTCAAGCTAGATCTTGAGATGTTCTTTTTGATCATGAATGTGATGCCATTCCTCTTCAATTTTTCATTCCCTGCAAATGAAACTCACACAGATGATAATTCTGGAAGTCTGAGCCTTAGAGGGAGGTCGGGGAAGTGAGGAAGATGCTTATTGGTAGGCAAGGATGAGAGGGGCAGTGAAGGAGAGGCACACTGGTGAAGTCTCTCCCAGTCACATGCAGCGTGGTCAGTTTGAACTTTTGCCAACAGCTTCAAAGCCCGCAACTTGGCAGCACGAGTCACACTGGGGACTGACAACAGGGAAGTTGGGCTTCTTTCTTGTTCCCCAAGTTCTCCTGGTGACTGGAGGTGTGGCCAGCCCCCACCCTCAGCCACCCCCAGTCTAGCCCCCTGCTGCCCGGGAGTTCACAGCTTCAAGGTTGTGGGTGTACCAGAGCGAGGTGAACATCAACTGTCCCACTTTGTCACCTGGATTTGAGCAGGTTCTGCTTCAGATATATAGAGCCCATAGAGCCAACCAATCGGCCTTGAGCTGGCCCAGCCACTGGAGACCTTTTGGTCCAGATGGACAACACCTGGGCCTACAGGAACTCCAGTTAGTCCCTCCCCAGCCACCTGTGGGCTCCTTGATTAACAGGACCCCACCCGTCCCACCCCCACTAGAGTTGGCTTCTCTCTGGGTCCGACACCTGATACTTACCTTTTTCTTTCACTAGGGAGGGTGTGGAGTAGTCTGGGATCCTCCTATACGGCTGGTGGGATTTCCAATCACTGTGGAAAACAGTATGAGAAAACAACTTTCTCAGAAGGTTAGAAATAAGAAATACAGTATTATCCAGCATTTCTCTACTTGGTCTATACCCTCAAGAAATAAGATCCGTGACATGAATAGATACTTGCACACTCATGTTCATTGCAGTGTTACTCAAAATAGAAAAAACACGGAGACAGTCTGGATGCCCATCAGCAGAGGAATGGTTGAACAAACGTTGGTGCAGACACACTGTGGAATATTATACACCAGTGAAGAATAATGATGAATCTGCAAAACCCCACACAACATGGGGAAACCTGGAGGCCATTATGCTGAGTGAAATTAGTCAATCACAGAGGGACAGATGCTGTATGAAACCACTACTGAAAAAAGTCAAGAAAAGGTTTTCGTTCTGTGATGGTTCCCAGAGGTGGGAAGGAAGGGAGAGTTACTTACTGGGTGGAGTGTAAACACGTGTTAACTTGGGTGATGGGGAAGGCAGTTAAAATAAATTAGTGTAGGGCATTGTCTGGCCTCCTGTAAGTTCACAAGGGGCATGGGCTTGGAGGAGAACCATCAACTCCATCAACCAGGAAAGGCTGATTCCCACAAGTGGAGGTCAAACATACCTCCTCTCTACAAACTTTGGATCAATTCTGACACCAGCCATTCCTCCCATGGCACTCTCTGCTTCTCAAGAAGCCATTGCAATGGTCTCACAGAACTTACAAACCAAACTCACAGATAAGGGGTTTATTAGAGAAACAGCGGAGTACACTCAGGATCTGAAACACTTGTGATACAAGTCTTCATTCAAGATGGCCTCCGTGGTATCCACAGGCACACCCAGGCCTCCGCCCACCTGACACGAGTTACAAAGCCCTTCCAGCTCTGTGGACAAGTACTCAGAGGCACCCACTTTACCAGCAAGCCTTCTGCTCAGAAGCATGCCTGTCTCTCGCTGTGTGGACTGGGAAGCCCACCACTCAGCCTCGTGCCAGCTCCACAACCTCTGTGGCTCCAAGGAGTTTTCAAAGCTGGTTTTTCCAAAGTAGGTTGCCAGGTGAGCTTCTGATAGGCTTGAACCTCTAACGTCTGGATTAACAGCTGAGTGCTTTAGCCATCTTTACTACTCAGGGACTCTGATTAACCCTATAAATCACCATGTCTGCTGTTGTCACTTGACTGCAATTCATAGCAACCCCATGTGCACGGAGTAGAAACTTCTCCACAGGGTTTCCAAGGCTGTGACTCTCTACAAGCAGATCACAAGACCTTTACTCTGAGTGTTGATCCACCAGTCACCGATACATGCCTGAGTTGTCCAGATGTTGTCAGCTGCTGCTGAGATGCCGCTGGGCTTTAGGGCACGGTCAAGGACTGCATGGGAAACACAGGCACCTTCTGAGGCCTCAGCCTCCCATCCCTGCCTCCTGGCTCTGGGCTTTCAGACAAGTCGCTCTCAAGTCTGCCTCGTATGGCTGTGCAGGTTGTTAATTGCACAAGACAGTGAGTAGGGGTTGAAACCTGCTCTGTACTTCACTTGTTAAGTGCACAGAAAGAGACTCACTGTCCTCGTTCTCACAAAGGCACTAGGTGAACCAGCAAGCCCAGTCTTTTCCAGAGCCTCAGTTTCTCCCTTTATGAAATGGGCGACTTTCCTTGTAGGAATCTTAGCACCCTCTCTCTCTCCCCTTTGATGTTTCTTTTCCTTAAAACAAATAAAAAACCTAGTTTATCATCTGTGCTTTGGGAAGGGGAGATGGAGTAGGGGGTTGGAGTAGGAGGAGGAAGCAGGGGTGTGATGTATTTAGGGTGTTATATCTGCAGGACACCCTGTGTCAGGCTCAGGGTCCGCGGTGGATGAAGGTGGTGGACAGTCGAGGTGAGTTTGAATTGGGATGGTGCTTAGACAAACATGTTCAGGGGTCTTCTCAGAGCAATGCTGACCAAACAGCCACTTCACAGGTTGGGTCTCAGATGAACTGCCTGGACCTAGACCTGGTTCCTGAGCCGCCGTGTGCCGTCAGAACAGCCCTGCACCCTAGCTGCTGTCTGAGGAAGAGCTGTTTGAAAGCAAGGGCAGTCAGGTGTTGTAGAAGGTTCTGGTTCCAGCCAGGTACTTCACACCTCAAGCATGCAAGGAAAGGGTGCCGAACATCCCTCCCACAGAAGGCAACCCAAAGGCTGAACGGGTCCAACCTGTGCCCCAGGTGGCCAGGCTCTGAAATTGTCTCAGGGATTTGGGTCAAGCTCTCAGAAATCCTCCTGCCGGGGACACTTGCTCTGACCTGAGTCTATTTTTAGAAATTCTGTTTAATGAACAGCAAGTAAAACTCCAGACTCAGCAGACATAGTCCTCCTGGGCTCTGTCCTTACAACATTCTCAACAAAGTTGTTGTGGGAAGCAACTATCTGCTCTCATGAGGGCTGACTGTCCCTCATCCCCTCATGTAACCCCAATAATCACAGCCTCCTACATGCCAGGAGTACTTTTCATGTTTGCAGAATTTCTCCTACCTGAGGTGGTGCTGTAGGATCAGCATTGGATTGTGAACCACAAGGTTCGTGGTTCAAACCCACAAGCCGCTCCTCAGAAACGTTATAAGGGTCGCTATGAATCGGAAAACGGACTCAACGGCACTTAACAACAACAACAACGCACTTTCTTGTCACAGCAGCACTGTGAGGGAAGACTATTATCCCATCCTATGGATGAGGAAACTGAGACTCAGCAAAAAACATCCACCCTCCTCAAGCCTGCTTAGTTAATAAAACCGGACTTGAATAAATCTGCCTTTCTGAAGTCAGCACTTTTTTCCAAGACACCTAGGAGTCCTGATGTGGTGCTGTGGGTCAATGCGCTGGATTGCAAGGCCCGTTTTTACTGCAAGGTCGGTTGTTCAAGCTCCCCAGCTGCTCCTCAGAAACCTTATAGAGGTTCACTATGAGTCGGAACCAACTTGATGACACTTAACAAAACAAGAGTCTCTGTAAGATCTTAAACAATTCAGTAAAGAAACTGTTGATATTAATAGGGACTTTATGTACAACTGGTGTGGCACTGTGGGTTAATGTGGACAGCAAGTTCAGTTTGAACAGCAAGGTGGGCGGTTCAAGCTCACCAGCCACTCCTTGGAAACCCCATACAAGATCACTGTGCATCAGAACCAGGATGGGTCCAGGGTGTAGGCAGCAAGAACCAACCAAGTGTCGTCTCTCAAGGAGCCATCGCTCAAAGGAGCCAGCACCAGTCTTTGGGTGTTTGTCTATCTCCACCCTAGTGGGCCAAGCAGTGGGCTACTAAGCACCAGTCAGTTGGGAGGAGAAAACTGAGGCGATCTCTTCCCCAAAGGAGGAGTTCTGCTCTGTCCAAAAACAACCGATAGTAGTCCGAACCAACTCAATGGCAGTGGAAGTGGGTAATTTCAAAACGTAGTGGCTGCGAATCTGGCTGCTAATCTCATGGTCAGCAGTTTGAAACTACCAGCTGTTCCACGGGAGAAAGATGAGGCTTTCTGCTCTGGTACAGATTTACAACTTCGGAAACCCTGTACAGGGTCGCTGTGAGTGGGAACCAACTCCGCTGGCACTTAACACCACTTCGCCTCAAGAAGCTCAGGAGAGAATCTGATTGGTTAAGCTTCAGTCACATGAACTTTCTTGATTTGGGGGCTGGGGGGAGGACTTCTTTGATTGACAACTCCTCCCAGAATGCATCCAAAGGAGAAGTTATGTCCCAGAGGGCAAAGAGGGTGCTTTAGGCAAGGAGGCGTGGGAATAGACACAGGGAACAAGAACCACAAATATCCATGAATTCTTAAAAAGCCTTCTTGGAATCCCGTCTCCAGTGGGTGGATTCCATGATCTCCTTTCCTCCCACGGGCACTGTCTTCTCTTCATCTCTCAGTGTCTCCAGGTGATGCCACCTAGCCTTCTGGCTGCCCACAGCTGTGTGTGCGACTTGGAGCTAGTCCTGCACTTCTCTGGTCTGTCCCAGGAGAGTGAGGCCAGGTCTGCAAGTCCAGGGGAATCTGGGGGTCTTGAAGACACAATGTGCAGGACTCCATCCAGAGGACACTGAGACTATCAGCAAGGCCGTCACATCAGCCAGGACAGAGTCCCAGTGCATCTTGACAAATGGCGAGCCGAAGAATCTTCTACCAGCTCTCCTGCCATGGGGTGGTGGGTGCTTCCAACCCTTCAGACTCCTTTTGGGGCCCATCCAGCTTCCTGCAAGCCTTCCACTTATCCCTGCTTTCTCCGCTGGGACACTCCCTCCCCTGACCACCTGAGCCAGCTAGAAAGAAATGTCCATCCTCCATTGTTGTCTCTGTCATTAGCCCTCTCCTGTTACCATAGCAGAAATGCCACAAGCAAGTGGCTTTAATAAAAAGAATGTATTTTCTCACAGTTTAGGAGGCTAGGTCCAGCTCTGACTCACAGTGACCCCAAGCGCGACAGAAGGAAACTGCCCAGTCCTGGCCCATCCTCACCATTGTTGTTACACTTGAGCCCATGGTTACTGCCACTGTGCCAATCCATCTCACTGGGGGTCTTCCTGGTTTTCACTGAACCTGCAGTTTAATAAGGATAATGTCTTTCTTCAGGGACTGGTCCCATCCTGATAATATGTCCATGGTATGAGAGACAAAGTCTGGCCATCCTAGTTTCTAAGGAGCACTCCAGCTGTACTTCATCCAAAACAGATGGGTTTGTTCTTCTGGCAGTCCAAGGTACTTTCAGTATTCTCCTCCAACACCAGAACTCAAATGCATCAACTCTTCTTCATTCTTCCTTATTCACTGTCCAATTTTCAAATGCATATGAAGCTATTAAAGATGCCATAGCTTGATTCAAGTGCAACTCAGTCCTCAAACTAACATCTTTGCTCTTGAATACAAGAAGTCTTTTGCAGAAGATTTGCCTAATGCAACACACCAATTGATTTCTTGACTGTTGCTTTCATAAGTATTGATTGTAAATCCAAACAACATGAAGTATTTGACAACTTCAATCTTTTCTCCATTTATTATGATGTTATTCTATTGGTCCAGTAGTGAGGATTTTTGTTTTCTTTACACTGAGGAGCAATTCATACTGAAGGCTGTGGTCTTTGATCTTCATCAGTAAGTATTTTAACGCCTCTTCACTTTCAACAAGCAAGGTTGTATCATCTGCATATTGCAGGTTGTTAATGAGTCTTTCTCCAATCCTGTTGCCCTGCTCTTCTTCATATAATCCAGTTTCTTAGATTATTCACTCAGCATATAGGTTGTATAACTATGGTGAAAGAACCCTGGCACACACCTTCCCAAACTTTAAACCATTTAGTATTCCCTAGTTCTGTTTGAACGACTGCCTCTTGGTCTACGTACAAGTTACTCATGAGCACAATCATTCTGGAATACCCATTTTTGACAATGTTATCTACAGTAAAGCACAAGTAAACATCTTTCTTGTATTCTCCGCTTTTAGCCAAAATCCATTAGATGTCAGCAATGATATCGCTAGGTTCACGTCCTCTTCTGAATCCAATTTGAGTTTCTGGCACTTCCTGTTGCTAAACTGTTGCAGCCATTTTTTAATTATTTTCAGGAAAATTTTTCTTGCGTGTGATATTAATGGTATTGTTCGGTGTCACCTTTCTTTGTGTCACCTTTTCTTTGAAATGGCACAAATATAGGTCTCTTCCAATCAGCTGGCCAGTTGTCTTCCAAATTTCTTGGCATAGATGAGTGAGTGTTACATCAGTTTGCTGAAAGATTTTAATTTGTGTTTCACTGAGTAGCCTTGTTTTCTGCCAATACCTTCTATGAAGCTTGGACTTCTTCCTTCTGGACCATCAGCTCTTGATCATATGCAACTTTGCCCTTTGAAATTTTCTGTTCAGCTTTTACTTCCTCATTTCTTCCATTTGCTTTAGCATCTCTACTCTGGAGAGCAAGTTTCACAGTCTCTTCTGACGTACAATTTTGTCTGCTCTTCCTTTCTTGTTCTTTTAATGACTGTTTGCTTTCTTCCTGTATGATGTTTTTAATGTCATCCCACAATTCTTCTGGTCTTCAGTCATTAGTATCTAATGCATCAAATCTGTGCTTGAGATGGTCTCTAAATTCAGATCTCTAAATTCAAGGTAATAGCTTGACTCTCTTGAATTTGTTTTAATTTTCTTCGTCTTCAGCCTGAATTTGCACGTGAGCAATTGATGGTCTCTTTCCACAGTCAGTCCCTAGCCTTGTTTGGGTTGATATTAAACTTTTCCACCATCTCTTTCTACAAATGTAGTCAATTTTATTCCTATTGGTATTCTATCTGGTGAGGTCCATGTGTATAATCACCTTTTATGATGTTTTTAAAAAGGCATTTGCAATGAACAAGCCATTGTTCTTGAAAAATTCTATCATGTGATCCCCAATATACTTTCTATCAACAAGGTCATATTTTCCAACTACTGGTCCTTCCTCTTTGTTTCCAACCTTCACATTCCAATCGCCAGTAAGTTAGCAATACATCCTCGCTTCATGTTTGATCAATTTCAGACTGAAGAAGTTGTTAGAATTCTTCAATTTCCTCATCGCTGGCTTTAGTGGTTGGTGCATAAATTTGAATAATATTGGTATTAACTGGTCTTCCTTATAGGTGTATGGATATTATCCTATCACAGATAGTATCGTAATTCAAGATAGATCTTGAAGTGTTATTTTTGACAATGAAAGTGATGCCATTCCTCTTCCAATTTTTGTTCCCATCATAATACAACCATATGATTGTCTGATTCTAAATGCCCAATACAAGTCCATTTTAGCTCACTAATGCCTAGATATCCATCTTTATACCTTCCACTTCATTTATAACTTCCAATTTTCCTAGATTAATACTTCATACATTCCATCTTCCAATTATTACTAGATGTTTGCAGCTGTTTCTCCTCATTTTGAGTTGTGCCCCATTGGCAAATAAAGGTCCAGAAATTCTTACTCTGTTCACATCATCCTGGTCTACTCTGAGGAGACAGATCCTCCCCAGTAGTAATTTGAGTGCCTTCCAACCTGAGGGGCTCATCTTTGACACTATATCTGACAATAACTCAAATGCATCAATTCATCTTCGGTCTTCCTTATTCACTGTCCAACTTTCCCATGCATATGAGGCTATTAAAAATACCATGGCTTGGGTCAGGCGCACCTTATTCCTCAAACTGACATCTTTGCTCTTTAACACTTTAAAGAGGTCTTGTGTGACAGATTTGCCTAATGCAATACATTATTTGATTTCTTGACTGCTGCTTCCATGAATGTTGATGGTTGATTCAAGCAAAATGAAGCCTTTGACAACTTCAGTCTTTTCTTCATTTATTTGGTGTTATTTATTGGTCTAGAGGTGAGGATTTTTGTTTTCTGTACATTGAGGTGCAACCCATACCGAAGGCTGTGCTCTTTGATCTTCATCAGTAGGTACTGGTTAAAAACCCTGAGGTTTTCCTGGGAAGGACTGGTGACTGAGTAACAGAGGAAGACTGTGACTCTGTAAGACAGCAGCTGAAAAGGAGGAGTGGACGCCTGAGCTGGGAGCCACCACATGGAGCCGTGCTCTTGGGGATGACATGGACTGTGAACCCAGCTGCAAGATGTGGATCATTACAAGCCTTCTGGTTTTAAGCAGCTGGGTGTCCATTTCCAACTTTCAGGTTCAGCAATAAGCAGCCGAGGAATTTTTAAATGTCTTTATGGACCAAAGAAGACTTATACGGGGGAGGTGAGACCCCACAAATGTTCTGCTATTTCACTGAAGAAGGATCTGTGTGCTATAAAAACAAAGATTTGGAGTCTGGTTCTTGGAGTAGGACCAGGGCAAGGGAGTGATGCATCTTGTAGATCTTCAGTGAAAATGTTCTTCCTTCTTGTCTGTCATGACACATATCAACTCTCTCCAGATGGACATTTGTCTGGAGACGAGTATTCTTGTCTTCCTCATTTTCAGCAAAGATGTAAAAAGGCAGAAAGTTAAGTCACGTGTGTCTGCAGACTATAGGCATGCATACACGTGTGACTTAACTTTTTGCCCTTTTCACGTTCCTTACATCTTGAGGACAATGGAATTTTTCTCCAGGTTAGTTTTGGTTCTTCTGCCAACCTCTGTAATTATTACATCATATCTCTAGAACTCGGTTTTCTTACCTGTACTATAAGGCCTCTGAGTCAACAACCAAACCCTATGAACCTAATGCTCCATGAGTTTTGACACCAAGAGGGAGGAAAGTTTGCAAGATGACTGTGCCTCCCATGTCTCCCAGGGGCATAATGCACACAAATCAAATCGAAATAGAAGCTACCCCACCCTGGATGGGTCTCACACGCAGTGTCTTTTAATAAAGTATGCAAATATTTTACAGTAAATTGATTTCCCAGTTTCATTCTCTTATCTCCATATTTATTATTCATGATTTTTTCCACTCCCCACTAGAAGCATTAAAAAAAAAAAAAAAAGAGCTAAACTCATTGCTGTCGAGTGGATTCAGGCTCACAGAAGCATGGGAGGCATGGGGGTGTGAATCTAGAAGGTAGAGCTCCCTTGTGTCTTACAGTTACAATTGGCTTTATGTTATACTCAGGAATAAAAGGTCCATAAGGTTTGTGTAAATACCACTTCCAGTCTCAGCCCAAATGAAAAGCAAAATGCAAGAAGGTCTGCATGGATTTAAGTCCATGCTCCTGAACCATCTGCCAAACTGTAACAAAAGTGGGAACTTGCCCAGAAAAATGATAATGGCTGGAACCAAGCTAGTAGAGATACTGTTGTTTCTCTTGTTAGAGGAGAATGCAGTGTACCCTAGTTAGGAATTTGGTAAACAAGAAAACAGCGAAAACTTTGTTTCATTCTTGAATAGATAGAGATAGAGATAGATTGTTTATAGAAGATAGATTTGATAGATTAGATTGCTGTATGACAGATAAATAGATACAAAGATCCATAGATATACATGACCAATTCCATAGATACATAGGAGAGATAGAATAGAATAAATCGATGGATAGATAGACAGATAGTTGTTAAGAGCCCTTGAGTCTGTTCCAACTCATAGCGACCCTGTATAGGGTTTCTGAGGAGTGGCTGGTGGGTTTGGGCTGTAGATCCTGAGGTTAGCAGTCCAGTGTTTATCCTACAGCATCACACCAAGACTCCAATAGATAGATCGATAGATGGTAGGTAGGTAGGTAGATAGGTAGGTAGGTAGGTAGAAGATGTTGTTGTTGTTATTAAGTGCTGTCGAGTCGATTCCGACCCATAGCAACCCTATAGAGAGTTTCCAAGGAGCAGCTGGTGAGCTTGAACCACCGACCTTGCAGTTCAAACTATTTTGCAGTCTGACGCATTAGCCCACAGCACCACCCCAGGACTCCATAGATAAGGTAAAATAGATTGGATAGCTGACAGAGAAATAGATACAAAGGTTTATAGATCCAGATGATAAATTAGGTAGATAGATGGAACAGGGAGATAGATAGACACTGTTGTTGATAAGTACTGTCAAGTCAGCTCCAACTTATAGTGACCCTGCATAGCGTTCCCAAGTAGCAACTGGTGGGTTTGAACTATCAACCCTGAGGTTAGAAGTCCAGTGTTTATCCTATGGTGTAACAGCATGTTTATCCTATGGTGTAACAGCAGGACTCCCACAGATAGATCGGTAGATAGATAGATAGATAGATAGACAGACAGACAGACAGACAGATACTATAGAGTAAATGGTTAGATTAGATAGAAGATAAATAGATACAAAGATATAAATATGAAAGATAGATATGGCAGGAAGATAAGTTAAATAGATTAGACAGATGACAGAGATAAACAGCTACAAAGACGCATAGATCTAGAAGATAGATTCAATAGATACAGCAGACAGGGAGGTAGCTAGATGACAGATGGATGGACAGACCACGACCACCAAGTCCACTCTAATGCATAGTGGTCTCACATGCAATAAAGCAGAACACTGTCTGACCCTGTGTCGTCCTCATAGTCACCGGCATGGCAAGCTCTAATTCCTTGTTGCAACTCCTCACTGAAGGTCTCCTCCCCCTTGCTGGTCTTCTATGTTGCATGATGCCTTTCTTCAGCAATTGGTCTCTACAGGGGTCCAAAGCAAGCAAGATGGACTACATTCTGTAGTGATCCATAAGGTGTTCACAGGCTAAACTCCTAGTCTGTCTTAATCTGGAAGCTCTGCTGAATCCTCCACCCTGGGCAGTCCTGCTGGTCTCTGAAATACCCACATCATAGCTTCCTGCACCATAGCAACACACAGGCCACCACAGTACAACACACTGACAGAGGGTGTTAGTTGGAAGTGTGCTGGTTGTCTTGGGGCTCATTGAGGGGAGGGACCACGCTTTACTCATATGTGGGAAAGGGAGTTTGGGAATGTAAGGAACAAATCTTTCTGAGCACGTACACTGTATGTGAGTGCTCCTGGTATTTTACTCATGGACTATCCCCTAATCCACATTGCAAACCAAAGCCTAAGGCAGCACTATCGAAAGCATTTCCAGGAAGGTGAGGGGCACCAGACTCATAGCGTTTTCCTTTGGGAGAGTCTTAGTTTGGAGTCCCCCAAGCAGATCCTAAAACAAGGCTTTAAGGACAAAGACTTTATGATGGAATCGATCCAGGAAGCACCAGAGAAGGAATGGGAAGTGGGGCAAGGAAGCGGGGAGGATGATTCACAAAAGCCAGCTCATACCACAGCCACAGGGATTTAATCCCACCAAGGAACTCTGGAAGACAGTGAGGAATACCTGCCTCTCAGGTACTCCATCTGAGGGCAGGAAAGCTGGCTATTGATCCAGAAAATCCCCATTTGTCATTGGTGAGGATTGCTTCTGGAAGCATTAATTCTTCAGCATGTGAAACAGGCTAAACACACTCCCAGAATAGAAGCGATAGTCGTCCGGTGAAGCCATAGAGGGAAGTGCCACAGGCCTGCTCTCCAATGGGCAGAGTCACATAGACCAAGATGGAACCCAGGGAGAAGCAGACCAGATGGCTGTAAACCTGGAAGACTTCTTGAAAGAAGACTGTCCAGAACAGGTCTGGAGATGGAAAGGTGTGGAGAGGATATCTGGGAAGAAGGATGGAGATGTAGTTCATACAGTGGAAAGGACTTCTTGATGGGAGGCGAAGACACTGGGACCAAGATGAGACAATGTCACAAACCATCGTGTCACCTTGATTGGATCATTTACAAGTTCTCAAATACAACTTCTGTGTCTGCAGATGAGTGTTGGACCAAGTTATGTTGGGATGAGCAATGTTCTGATAGCATCGAAGCTCTGACATTCCACGATACTTTTTATCTTAAACAGCAGAGTTATTTACTCCTGTTCTATGCCTCACAGAGTCATTATGAGAATGCTTTTCTTGTTGTTAGGTGGCACCTAATCAATGATGACTTACAGCAAACTTACGTACAACAGAACAAAACCTTGCTCAGTTCTGCACCATTCTCACAATAGTTTTTATGTTTGAACCCATTGTTGTGACCACAGTGTCGGTCCATCTTGTTGAAGCTCTTCCTCTTTTTCACTGACCCTCCACTTTACCCAGCATGATGTCTTTCCCTCCTGATGATAGGTCCAAAGTACCTGAGAATATGTCTCCCCATCCTATCTTCTAAGGAGCATTTTGACTATACTTCTTCTAAGTCCTATTTGTTCTCTGGCAGTCCATGGTACATTCCGTATTCTTCACAGCACCATTACTAAAAGGCATCAATTCTCCTCCAGTCTTCCTTATTCGTAGTTCAACTACAAGGATGTATTTTTTAAGTTGGGGTGCATCTCTCAGTTATAACTGGTAGTATACTTTTCTTCCCAGTACATCTTACAGCTGATAGTGTCTTCGATAGGGTGAACTGTGGAACTCTTCATTTAATAGTATGGGTTGGATCCTTTTATTGACTCCTAAAGTCACCAGTTAAAGAATACCTCCAAACCACAGTTACAAGTAGACGTCCATGCCAGTGGTCCCTTCCTGCCTTTCCACCAAGACTCTGGGGCCCCAAGGAGAGCTGGTGGCATAGTGGGTTACACAATGGGCTGCTAACCACAAGGTCAGCAGTTTGAAGAATTTCTGCTCCTGTGAAGATTTACAGTTTGGAAACACTACAAAGATTTACTATGAATCAGAACCAACTCAATGGCAGGGGGTTTGGGTTTGTGGGTTCTAAGAAGACAGAGAGAGGTGACCTTCAGTCCTCCTTACAGAATATTACTCTTCAAACGCTCTACCTCTGCTTGGGTTGCACAGCCATTTTCTTCAATTCCTGTTTTTTCTTCTTCTTAAAGATGCTAACAATTCAAAGAACACTGTTCAGAAAGACTGCTAAGCAATCTAAAAAGAATGCAGAACAATTTCAAAATTCTAGATTTAGGTTGGGTTTAACAGCACACAACAGAAAGTACAAAACAACGACATCTCAACAAGTTAGAAGTTCATTTCTCTCTCATGTAAAGATGTGTGAGAGGCAATTCTAGGTTTCTCTATCAGCTCTATGGATACAGAGGATGAAGGCTCTTCCTGTCCTTCTTATCCAACCTCCTGGCACAAGTTTCTCAAGGTCGCCTAATGGTCCACGATGTTGGCCAGAGCCTTAATAAGCCCTTTCACAGCCTGTGCTAGAAGAGGAATAGGCAGGCAGAATGGTTAACTGGCTTCCCTCCCACTTGGCTTTTAAGACTTCACAGAAGTCCACCCAGCAACTTTCAAGCTCATCTCATTGGCCAGAACTGAATCACATGACCATTCCTAGGTGCAAGGGAAGCTGGGAAGTGTCGTGTTTTAACTGGGTGTCATGGATTCCTTTAATAGAAGGACTACGTTAGTAAGGCAGGAGGAATAGTGGGTTATTGTGCAGCCAGCCAGCAACTGGACCACAAGAAAATCACAGGCTAATGAGAAGGTGGGATCAAGAATTTGCTCAGTGTAAAAGTTTTTTGAAAAGTCAATGTCTTGAAGAAGGGAGCTCAGTATGGGACCTTCACTGGGGACCTTCACCGGGAGGCATTAGAACTTAGCTGGGGTCCCTGAGATCCAGGTTTAACACAAACCAGCCTTCAGACCACCTTCCCTCAGGGACTCAGTCCACTGAAGGCTACAGAGGAGACCGCTGTCACCATCACCATGTCAGGAGGGAGTCCCTGGGTAGCAAAGTGCCAAGCTGTCAAAGTCACTCTTGACTGTCTTCTCCGAAAGTGAACCCGGCTCTGGGCCGGCCCCTCAGGTGGCCTTGCTACTCATGTGCTTCACAGGTAGGGGTTCCCACATGTGATCTCCACATCCTACCAGCTCTGGGGAAACCCCGGGCCTTGGCAAAAGGTTCTTAAAAGAGGAAAATTAGCCAGAAAGTGTCTCCCAAAGACAGCTTGAAAAAAAAACAAAAAAAAGTTTGTGTGGGTTGCATTGTCTGAGAGTCCTCCAGCTAGGCTAAAAGCGGGTCCCAAGCCTCCCTGGGATTTCTAGTGAATTAATAATGCCACTGATGAATATTCAAAAGTAGGCAGCTATTGTGCCTCCAAGCACATAATTAATTATTCATTACACATTTTTATTCACTGAATTAAAAAACGCAGGGTCCTCTGGGGAGTGAGGCGCGCTTCACTGCAGGGCCTTGAAATTCTACACTGGCCCTTTAAGGGCTATTCGTCTCCATCTGTGGTTGCCAAGCAACATAAATGCTGGGCAATTAGATCATGGGTTGTCCCTGAAGACTGATGGGATAATAAGCAGTAGTTAAGTATTAAGTTGACCCAGTGAGGGTCCCATATGAATAAACCTGGGGCGGGCCACAGCTGGCATCTTTTCAATGAAACTTTTACATTAATACTGTACAAAAGGTGATTTTGTTTCAGGAGCACGCATTGGCAAAACCTGCTTGTCCGTGACCGCCGGGTTTCATCTGCTGCCGACCCTGTCCCAGGCTGCACTTGTACAGTTGTAAGGAGCATATCTGTGGATGTCCAGGCGGACCAAGCCTCGCCTCCAGGAGTCACTTGGGTCTGGGTATCGGAATTTAATGATGGCCCCACAAAGGACGAGAGAAAACGCATTCATAGGGGGACCAGAAGGAGGGCAGTCGGGCAGTGTGCTCTACTCTCCAGCTGCTCTCAATCCTACCCACCTATGTCCAAGCAGAACTGTGGAAATTACACAGGGCTGTCAAGAGCTGACTTTTCAGAAGATTGCCAGGACTTTCTTTCAAGTCACCTTCCCATTAACAGTTGAGTGAGCTAACCAACTCTATCAGGAGGCCCTGCCTCCCAGAGCAGAGGCTGCTCCCTGATCCAAGGCCCCCCCCACACACTCTTGGACTCCAGCCCCAGACTGGCCTGCCTGCCTGCCCAGTTCTCAGCATAGAGTCCTGACTGGTCCAAGATGGGAGCTGTGATCATCTGCCTTTTTCCTAGACCCCAAAACCCACAGGGACCTAGTTCATGCCCTGTGTCCTCAGTAAATATTAAGGGTTTGGGACATATTCTTTACACTTTCATTCATCCAGTCATTTAGATGTAAATTTTGGACTATTGATTAAGATTATCATTAGCTGTATCCTAACATATTGTTTGTTGGTGGTGGTGGTGTTGAGTGCTGCTGAGTCGGTTCCAATTCATAGTGGCCCTGGATCGTGTTTCCAAGTTGCTGCTGGTGGGTTTGAACCGCCGACTTTGCAGTTAGCAGTCCAGTGCTTATCTTACAGCACCATACCAGGACTTATCGTTGGTGTAGGCACCCTCAGCTCATGTGACACCACATACAATAGATGCAAACAGTGCTCAATCCTGCGCCAGTCTCACAATCTTTGCTGAACTTGAGCCCATTGTTCCAACTACTGTGCCAATCCACCTCACTGAGGGTCTGCCTCTCTTGCTGACCCTCTACTTTCTCAAGCACAATGTCCTTTTCCAGGGACTGGTTCCTCCTGATCACATGTCCAAAGTGTATGAGGCTAAGTCTCATCATCGTCCCTTCTGAAGAATGTTCTGGTTGTACTTTTTCAAGACAGATTTGTTCATTCTTCTAGAAGTCTCCGATCTATTCAATAGTCTTCACGAATGCCACATTTCAAAAGCACCAACTCTTCTCTAGTCTTCCTTATTCATTGTTCAGCTTCTGCAAATACATGAGGCACCTGACAACAACATGATGTGAGCCAGGTGCGCCTCAGTCCTTAAAGTGACATCTTTGATTTTTAACACCTTAAAGAGATCTTTTGCAGCTGGTGTTCCTCACTGAGCAGTTAGGGAACTGGAAAGAGATTTGATGCCTGCAGTGAGAACCAACCAGAGAGAACACAGTCCTTTCGATTGCTGAGTCTCAAAGCAACCCTCTGGTGTGTGCTTTATCCCGTTTGCAGATGGGGAGGCTGAGGCTGGCAGTTGAAACAAGGTGCTCCTGGTCTGATATATACAGAGACCAGGGTCTCTAGCCAGGCAGGCGAGCTCTGGAGCCCACGCCCTCACCCATGGTAGATTATCAACTGGTAAAATGCACAGACTGGAGCAGAATTGTGGACCACAATGAACCCGTCTGCAGCTGGATTACACGAAGGTCAGGGTAGTAGTGGATGCCATCCAGGGATTAGGAAGCAGGTGTGTACCAACTGGAAAGGAATCATAAGTGTTTTAACCTGCCAGATGTCAACTGACTTTTGTTGCTGTCATTGTGTGTCATCGGGTCAATTCTGACTCACAGTGACCCCATATGACAGAGGAGAACTGTCCCCATAGGGATTTCTAGGTTGTGATCCTGGTGGCACTATAGGGTAATGATTGCACAGGTAACCACAAAGTTCACCAGTAAGAGAAAGATGGGGTTGTCTACCCCCGGAATAATTCTTAATCTCGGTCGCTGTGAATCAGAATGAACTCGATAGCAGTGGGGTTTTGGCTTTTGGTTTAATCTTTGCAAAAGATGCCATGGTGGCTCAGTAGACTCAGTGCTGAGCCGCCAAATGAAAGATGACATCACAGAGAGGGACCAGGGCCTTAACCCAGGTTCAAACTCACCAGCTGCTCCTCAGGGGAAAGATGGGGGAATCATCTGCTTCCGTAAAGATTTACAGAATTGGAAGCCTCATAAAACAGGTCTCCTCTGTCCTTCCTATTGAGTCACCCTGAGGCGGTTATCAACTCAACAGCACGGGGTTTTCTCGTCAGCAGAGAGACTGGTAAGTCCTTTCAGTCTTAGCCATTACGTTTTACGGTCCCACAAGTTCCCATGAATCTGAAGAGAGCCGTGTAAAGGAGTTAACGAAAAGCAAATTGCTGAGCAGGGCCCGGCATCTGGAGCAAACAAGTGCAGAAGGAACCACTGGATGGCAAGCCTGGGGAACCTCCAAGTTTGCCTTTCAAAAACAGGACTGGGTGTTCCTGCTCAGGCCAAGAACTGAAACTGAGTCCTCAACCAGTGAAGTGAATGAAGGCTCTGGGCTAGCCTCCTGGGAGCTCACCAGCAATCATATTCTCTGAGTCCACATCTCTAATAAATGCAAATGGTATTGAAGAAAAAGGAAAAACAAAAACCTCTGCACTTCTGGCTGTTGAAGTCTTGTGTTGTTGTTGTTGTTGTTGTTGTTTTTAATCTATTTCCCTCTAAGCTCAAAATGCCCTGTGATCCCCACTGGTGACAGGAAATGATAGTTTTATTGTAGTTGTAGATCATTAATTTTATAGACAAAAAATGAGAAAACACAGCTTATCTCTGTTTGCAGACACTTTGCTATGCCAGAGCATGAAACAATTCTCAGCTGAAGATAAAGAACTGCTGTCTAGAGCTTTGTGATATGAAGCAGAAAAGACAATTCCCCCAAAAAAAACTATGGGGACACTAAGTTAGAAATGAGAGGTAAATGGCAGCAGTCTCTAGATAACATGTGTCCAGCAGGAAGATGGCCTGGAGAAACTGGGGGAGGGGCAGAAGAATGCCCTCACTCTGCTACCCTGCAGCCCCACCCCTCCTTTGGTCCAGCTGAGATCTCCTGAGGAGCACTGGCCAGCTCAAGGATGTTCCCTGGTCCTGTGGCCTTTCTTGAGAGCAAGGACTTCAGCTTAGTTGGTTTTGTTCTCTGAGACCCTAGTACAGTGCCTGAGACAGAGTGAACACTTGATAAAGGTTTAATGGGTGGATGGGTGGACGGATGGAGGCATGAGTGGATAGATAGATAATGGGTGGATGGATGGATGCATGGGTGGATGGATGGATGGATAGATGGGTGGATAGATGGATGGATGATGAGTGGGTGTGTAGATGGATGGATGGAGGATAGGTAGATGATGGTTGGATGCATGTTGGATAGAAGATGGATGAATTGTGGTTGGATGGATGGATGAATGACAGATGGATGATGGGTGGGTAAGTGAATGAATGATGAATATAGAACAGACTTCTCAGTGACTCCCCTCTCTATTCTCAAGAGGGCAGCGTGTGCAGACTTAGGAACTTGCTGGAAAGTTCGTTCTTAAGTTTCCCGTGAAAATCTTCCTCAGGTCTTCCCAGGACTTCATCTCTAACACTGAGGCCTTAAAACAATGCTGTGAGGACCTCAAGTGTAGCAGCGTGGGCGATTTATCAAGACTTTTTACTGAAAGGCAATGATGAAGCTGAAACAAAAATTGTCAAAAAAAAACTATCTAGGGATCTGTAAATCAACCACAGTGTCATATTAAGTTATTCATGAAAACCCACTGAACTTCAGATAAGAACAGTGGATGTAGGTAGCATTCTTACCCAGGGACGTTTCCTTCACTACCACCACCGTCACCCCCACACACATACTCCCCAGACTGGTCTACATGTTGATTCTCCCAGGGCGGGGCGAGTGGTGAAAACAGCAGCTTTGATACTAGAGTGGAATGAAGACAGACAGACAGACAGACAGACAGACATAAGAGAGGAAAAAACCAACAAGGCAATTGGTGTGCTAGAAATTATATATTCAACTAAAAAGGGGCAGAAAGGAGGAGAAAGAAGAGAGAGAGACATGGGACACATAGAAAACTAACAGCAAAATAAAATGTGAATACAATCACATTGATCATTGTGTTAAATGTGAATGGACAAATCATTACAATAAAAAGGCAGAGATTGTAAGACTCAAGAAAGAAGCAAACAAGATCCAAGAACACCTGGGCTATAAAGACACACATTCGATTCAAAGACACAAACAGCAAAAAAGTAAAATCACACAAAATATATATATAAGCCATCTTAGCAGTAACTGCAATAGACCTGGAGTTGCTATATTACTATCAGATGAAATACACTTTATGGTAACAAATGTAATTAGAGACAAAGAGGGGCATCTCATAAACGAATCAATGTATTTGTTGTTGTTTTTGTTGTTAATTGTCATCCAGACAGTTCCAACTCATCGCGTGCCTGTATAAGGTTTCCGAGGCTGTAAATCTTTGCAGGAGCAGAAAGCTTCATCTTTGTCCTGGGGAACAATTAGTGGACTCAAGCACCAACCAACCTTGTGTTTAGCAGTCCAGTACTGTCCTACAGAGCCACTGCACTCCCAAATTTGTTAGTAAAATATGGCAATTGTAAATATATTCTTACTCAGAAAGCACCAAAATAAGATGGAAGGAATACACAGAGTCGCTGAACCAAAAAAGAAATAGTCTATGTTCAACCATTTCAAGAGGTAGCATATGATCAAGAGCCCATGATATTGAAGGAAAATGCCCACGGTGTACTGAAGGCATTGACAAAGACCAAGACACCGGGAACTGATGGAATACAAATTGAAATCTTTAAACACACTGAGGCAGTACTGGAGGCCCTCACTCATCTCTGCCAAAAAATTTAGAAGCCAGCTACCTGGTCAACTTGTTGGAAGAGCTCCAGATTTGTGCCCATTCCAAAGAAGGGTGAACCCACAGAATGCAGAAACCATCAGACAATATCATTAATATCACATGTAAGTACAATTTTGCTAAAAATAATTATTAAATGGCTGATAAAGTACATTGACAAGAGAGCTGACAGAAATTCAGGGCAGATTCAGAAGGGAACATGGAAAGAGGGATATATCATTGTTGACATCAGGTGGATTTTGGTTAAAAGCTGGAATCCCAAAAAGATGTCCACTTATGCTTTATTGACTACGAAAAGACTTTCAGCTGTGTTGATCATGACAAGCTATGGACAACCTTGCGGAGAATGAGTATTCCGGAACACTGAATTGTGCTCATGAGGAGCCTTTAATAGACCAAGAGGTCAAATAGAACAAGGGAACACTGAATGGTTTAAAAAATCAGGAACGTTGTGGGCCAGCATTGTATTCTTTCACCATACTTACTCAATCTGTATGCTGAGCTAATAATCAGAGACGCTGGATTATATGAAGAAGTACGTGACATCAGGATTAGATTTATTAATACCCTGAAATATGCAGATGATACAACTTTTCTTACTGAAAGAGAAGAGGACTGCCAGAACAGACAAACCTGTTTTAGAAAAAGTACAGCCAGAATGTTCCTTAGAAGCCAGGATAGCCAGACTTCGTCTCTTACTTTGGACATATTATCAGGAGGGACCAGTCTCCGGAGAAAGACATCATGCTTGGAAAAGTGACAGGTCAGCGAAAAATAAGGAAGACCCTAAATATATGGATTGGCACAGTGGCAGCGGCAATGGACTCAAGTGTGGCAATGATCCTGAGGTTGGCACAAGACCAGGCAGTATTTCAATCTGTTGGCATAAGGTCACTATGAGTTGGCATAAGGTACAAACTCGATGGTGCCTAACAACAATACGCTCACTTAACAACAGAGCTCAAACATATTTGAAGCAAAAATTAACAAAGTTAAAAGGAGAAATAGAAAATTCAGTGGTGATTTAGGAGAATTCACTACCTCACTCACAGTAATTGATAGAAGAATTAGGAGTCTGCAAAGACCAGAAAAAAAGGCACTATTCAGTCATCTGACATCTGTGCAATGAAGTTTCAAAAAATTCGTGGAAAAATTCCATTCTCTCTCCATTTCATTTTTCCATTAACTATTTGAAGTCTTCTTACCAAATACTCATCCACTGATAGCAGAGACATTCATTTCAAACACACAAGGAAAAATAGATCATATTCCAAACCATGAAATAACTCTCAATAAATTTAAAAGAGTAATTTATACAACATATGTTTTCTAATCATAAAAGAATTAACTTCTAAATCAATAACAGAAAGAAATTTAGGAAATCTCCAAGTATTCAAAATTAAACCTCACACTATTAAGTAATTCATGGATCAAGAAGAAATCATCACAAAAAGTAGGAAAGATTTTTTCTAAAAAATAAATATAAAAATTCACAAGAAAAATGTATGAGCTGTAAGTGCTTAGAGGGAAATTCGTAGTTAAAGTATCTGTATTAGAAAATAAGAAATGTCTCAGATCCGTAGCTTATGCTATAACCTTAAGAAATGAAAAAAAAAAAAAAAAACAAAGAGAAAATTAAACTAAAGGCAAACAGAAGGAAGTAAATAATAAAGATGAGAGAAAAAAACAATGAAACAGAAACCAAAAAAAAAAAATAGAGAAATTAAATGAAACCAAAAGTTTAGTGTTTCAAAACAACAGCAAAGTTGATAAGCCATTAGTTAGACGGACCAGAGAGAGAGAAGACACAAATCATGTGATCAGAAATCAAAGTACTAAAAAAAATGAAAGTACTACATCACTACCAACCTGAAGTTCAAAGGGATTACAAGAAAACGTTATGGATGCCAACAAATTAAACAACTTAGATGAAATGGACAAATGTCTAGAAAGGTACAAATGACTAAAACTAACTCAAAAAGACATTAAAAATCGGAATAGCCCTATTACAAGTAATGAAATTAAATTAGCAATTTAAAATCTTCCCACAAAGAAAATTGTGTGCCTAGAGGACTTCACTGGTAACTTCCATCAAATTTTCAGAGGAGAAATAATACAAATTCTTTACAAACTTTTTCAGAAAACATATCCTATGGGGCCAATATTTGTACAGATCCATTTCCATAACGAACAGAAATGAAAACTTAGAACAAAATGTTAGCAAACTGAAGCCAGCAACACATGCTGCGGTTGTTCAGTGCTATCGAGTCAGTTCCGACTCATAGCAACCTTATGTACAACAGAATAAATGTGACAAAAAAGAGAGGAAGGTTTATACACTGAAATGACAAAACGCTGCTAAGAGAAATGTTTAAAAATCTAAATATATGGAGAGACATTCCATGCACTTGGATTGGAAGACCAGTATTATTAAGACTGCAAATTCTCCCTAAGTTGATCTATAAATTCAACATCTTCCTTATTAATATCTGAGTAAGCTTTTTTGTAGAAACTGACAAACTGATTCTAAAATCCACATAGAAATGCAATGAACCCAGAATAGCCAAACCAATTTGGAAAAAGAATAAAATTGGAGGACTTATACTAAGTGACTTCAAATCTTAATACAAGGCTACTGTCTTGAGTGAGACATTGTGGGTTTGGCATGAGGCAGACATGGGTGAACAGCACAGAATTGAAAGTCAGACTTTAAACGTTGACATTTATGATCAAATTATTTTGACAAAGGTACCAAGGGAATTCAAGGAGGGAGAGTAATCCTTTCACTTGGAAGTTCATATTTAAAAGTGTGAATTTAGACATCAGACATAAAAATTAATTCAAAATGGAACACAGACCTAAATATATGAACAAAAACTATAAAATTTCTAGAACAAAAGATAGCCAAAAATAAACATTTTAAAAAAGCTTTGTAAAGTTGGGTTAGGCGAATGATTCCTGGACACAAAACCAAATGCACAATGTAGAAAAGAAAAAATGATCATTTGAACTTCATACAAAATTAAATGCTTCAAAAAACACCACTGAGAAAATGAAACAATGGAGCAAATGTTTGCAGATCCTGTGTGGTAAAGCGTTAATATCCAGAAGACATAAAGAACTGTTATAATTCCATACTAAGATAACAACAACAAAATTAACAGACCAAAATGGAATTGAAGTTTTGCCAATGAAGATATAGAGATAGCCAGTAAGCCCAGGAAAAGCTGTCCCACGTCTTCAGTCACTGCTGCCGCTGTTGTTGTTTAGTGCCATCCGGTTTGCTTTGACTCACAGCAACCCTGTGTCTAACAGAATGAAATTCTAATCAGTCCTATGTCATCGCCCTACGATTGTTCCTATGTTTGAGCTATAGTGGCAACCACTGTGCCAATCAACCTCTCTGAGGGTCTTTCTCTTCTTTGCTGACCCTCTTCTTTATCAAGCATGATGTCCTTCTCCAGAGACTTGTCCCTCCTGATAACATGTCCGAAGTATTGGCTGCTGCTGTTACTAGGATTGATTCTGACTCATAGCAACCGAATGCACAACAGAGTGCAACAATGGCAGGTCCTGCACCGGCCTCACAATTGTTAGGTTTGAATCCACTGTTGTTGCCACTGTCTCGACTCCTCTTATAAGGGTCTTCCTCTTTTTTGCTGACCCTCCACTTTTCCAAACACCATGTCCTTCTCTCAGGACTGGTTCCTTCTAATCATGTGTCTGAAGTACAAGAGACAAACTCTTGCTATCCTCACCATTTCATCCATGGTACTTTGAATATTCTTCTCAAACACCATAACTCAAATGCACCGATTCTTCTCTGGTCTTCCTTATTCATTGCACAATGTTCACATGCATATAAAGTGTTCAAAAACACCATGGCGTAGCTTAGTCCTCACACTGACATCTTTGTTCTTGAACACTTTAAAGAGATCTTGTGCCGCAGATTGAGCCAATGCTATATGTAGTTTGAATTCTTGGCTGCTGCTTCCATAAGTGTTGATTATGGATCCAAGCAAAATAAAGTCTGACAACTTCAATCTTTGCTCCATTTATCATGATGTTATTTATTGGCTCACTTGTGAGCATTTTTGTTTTCTTAACATTGAGGTGTGATCCATACTGAAGGCTGTGGTCTTTGATCTTCATCAGTAAGTATTTCAAGACCTCTTTGCTTTCAGCAAGCAAGATTGTGTCATCTGCATATTGTAGGTTGTTAATGAGTCTTCTTCCAGTCCTGATGCCATGGTCTTCTTCATCTAATTCAGCATCTGGATTAATTTTTCAACATACAAATTGAATAAATCTGGTGAAAGGAAAGATATACCTGGTGCACCCCTTTCCTGATCTTAAAGCCTTCAATCCCCCTTGTTCTGTTTGAATGGCTGCCTCTTGGACTATGTACAGGTTTCTCATGAGCACAATGGAGAGTTCTAGAATATCCATTTTCACAAGGTTACCCATAGTTTGTCATAATCCTTACAACTGGATGCCTTTGCATAGTCTACCTCCCCTTCCTCCTCATCTGTCTGAGTCTGGAAGCTCCGCTGAAACTCTGCTGAAACCCTGGGTGACCCAGTATCACAGCAACATAGAAGCCACCACAACAAACGGACAGACGTGTGCTCGCCCACTGGGGACATGCAAAGAAATACTACAGTGAGATGTCATTACACATCCACAAGAACATGCTTGGCTGCAATGTGGGGAAATTAGACCCTCATATGTTACTGGTTGTTGTTAAGTGTTGTGAAGTCAGTTCCAACTCCTAACAACCCTATATAGGGTTTCCAAGGCTATATACATATTTGCAAGAGCAGAAAGCCTCCTCTTTCTCCCATGGAATGTCTGGTGGGTTCAAATAACCAATCTTGTGGTTGGCAATCCAGTGTTTACTTTGCAGAACCACCATACTCTCTATCCTGCTGGTTGTTGTGTTGTTAAGTGCTGTCGAGTCAGTTCCAATCCATAGTGACCCTGCATAGGGTTTCCGAAGAGTGACTGGTGACTTTGAACTCTCTACCTTGTGGTTCAAACTGACCTTACAGTTCAGTGCTTATCCTACAACACCACAACACGACTCCACATTGCTGGTAGGATTGTCAAATAGAGCAGTCACTTTAGTAAAGAGTTTGACAGTTTCCTAGGATGTTAAACATAAATTTATCAAACTATCCAGCAATTCCACTCCTAAGTATACTCAAGAAAAATGAAAACATTTGTCTACAGAAAGACTAACAGATGAATGCTCATAGCAACATTATCCATAATAGTCAAAAAATCTTGAAACAATTCAAAGCTCCATCAATTCGTGAATGCTTAAACCCAGTGGAATCTACACTTACAATGGAACAATGTTCAGCCATCAAACGTAACGAACTACTCAGGCATGTTACAACTTGGATGAGCCTCAAATCCATTATCCTAAGTGCTCTGGGAGGATGGTGACATAGCAGCCCATCATTCTGACCCCTCCCTCACAAATACAAACAGAAATAAAACAAGGAAAGTGTGCTCGGCTTTGAGGGACTCTGAATCAGGGAACTGAAGAAAGCCATGGAGGAATAGCAAACAGGCGAGAATAACAAGTCACACACAATAGAAAACTGTTTTCTCCCCCAGCCCCTGTCCCACACACTACCAGCTACTCTGAACTGGAACAGTAGACCCAGAGAAAGTGACTATTTCCCTAATCACACCCCCTGCCTGAACATAGAAACAGACAAGATTCCAAGCTTCTCTAATATCAACAAAGCAGACCATCCTGGGAGCCTTTGGAGGGTGCCAACACCTCCCCCACCCAGACACTATCCACAGAAGACCCCCCTGCAGTGTTGTTTGCTCCCTTGGAAAGCACTCTACCAGCCTGTGCGTTCCATAACTCAGTCCCTTGAAACCAAGGACACAGACCTTTTGGGGAGTCAGTTTGGGTTCTTCTGCTTCCCTCTACAGCCCCCTCCAGGGGGCACTGAGACTGCTATGTGCTTATTAGCAGGCTTCTTGATCGGAGGCTACAGCCACAGCCAACATACCATGGGGTCTCTGAGAGCAACAAGGCAGATCTTCCTGTGTATGTCTATGGGCATCTACTCGGAGCACGACAACATGTCCCCAATTTGGACACTATCACCTACAAGCTACAGAAGGTTCTCTGGAGTGAAGTCTGCTCCCAATCATGACTCGGCCTGTCTGTCTCTCTGGCCACCCCATAACTCATGCTTCTTAAACCAACAGAACAAACTTCCCTGTGGGTTACTTCTGCCCCCACTTTTGGTTAGAACTGAAAACTGCTCTCTGAGCTGCTGTGTACAGGGAAGTAGGCATCTTGAGTGGAGGCTGGATCCACATCCAACGATGCCCCAGGGGGAGGGGTATGCTACTGAGATCAGCAAGGCAGAGTTCTGTGAGGGTCTTGGACCCCCTCCCTCACTTGGTAACTGCCGGCTGACAGGGTGTTGCCAGCTGCTACAGAGGTCACTGCAGAGGGTCTGCTTCCATAGTCAGCACTCTGCCTGCCTCAATGTGCAGCCCATCCCTCAGGTCTCTGAAAGCAACAGACCCCCCTGGGGACAAGTTAGGGTGTTTGTGTCCTCTTCCAGTCAGCACTGAGGAGTGCTGACTAAAGCTACTCTGTGCTAGGAAGGGGGAACCTTAAGTGGAGGCTACATCCACAGCCAACATACCATGGGGCAGGTTCTGATGGGCACAAGGCAGAGCTTCCTGGAGTCCATATTTGTTGTTGTTGTTAAGTGCCGTCGAGTCGGTTCCAACCCATAGCAAACCTGTATAGGGTTTCCAAGGAGCAGCTGGTGAACTTGAACTACCGAACTTGCAGTTCAAACGGCTTTGCAGTCTGACGCATTAACCCACAGCGCCACACCAGGACTCCATAGAGAGGATGACAATTCCTTCTGGACTGATAAGAATGCTGCCAGGAGGTCCCCTACAATGGTGTCAGGAGGAAGGTCACCTAAAAGGTCCCCTACAATGGTGTCAGGAGGAAGGTCACCTAAAAGGACACTGAGCCCCCCACCCCAATCACCACAAGGCAACTGGGGCTCCGAAGTCAGCAAGACAGATCTCTCAGAGATCCTTCTAAGAGAATGCCAGCTCTCCTCCTCCTGAAATAGAGGAAAGTCTTCTTGTCCCAGAAGACTAAACAAGCGGCCCCCAAACAGCAGGGAAAGAAGCTTCAGGCAAAACCAGAAGGCAATACCTAGTCTCAAAGAGGGTTCCCAGTTGTGGGTCTTTGACTGAAAACCAGGTCATAGAAACAGAGAAGGGAAGTAGCAGCCAGAGAGGGGTGACTGAGCCCCCTAGCGGACAGATTGATGCGTGCACACTAGCTCGCCTGAGTGGTGGTACCCACTGGTGGAGGAATCGGCCGCAGCATTTTTTCTTCAGTGTTTGGGAGAGGTGGGGAGTTCAAAACTGAGATCTGGAATTTTACCACCCTAACTAAACCAGGGAGGAAAAAGGAGCTATTTCAGAGCAGGAGAGGAAATGACAAGCAAAAACTAAGGTCTCTGCCAACATAGGAATTTCCTGCAGAAAATAGCATGGGCAAAGCCAGTAAGGGGCTAAGTGGGAGAAGTGAGAAAGTTGCAACCCTCAAAAATTCCAGTGCCCCAACTAAAAACTCACAAGACACACTCAAGGCACAGAAAAAAAGCTACCCCTCAAGATGAGCAAGGCAAAGTGAGCAAAAGGCCACCGAGGGTTTGTCAAATAGTGAAAAAACCCAGGAAGAATACAAAATGTTAAAGAAATAAGGGGAAATAGAGACAAAAAGCTAAAAGAAATAAGGAAAGCCAAATAAGGAAAGCCAAAATGCGGGTCTAAAACAAGTGACATTGTAACGGAAAGGGACAAAATCTGAGGTGAGAAACTGAACAGAAGGACTTACTAACAGTCACAGTCCTAATGTGGCGCTGTGGGTTAATGCGCCAGACTGCAAATCCGCTTGAACTGCAAGGTCGGCGGTTCAAGCTCACCAGCCGCTCCTCAGAAACCCTATACAAGGTCGTTATGGGTTGGAACTGACTAGACAGCACTTGACACCAACTAACAGATTTAATCAGGCAGAAGAATCAGTCAATTAGAGGATAAGGCCATTGAAATTACAGAGGCTGGAGAGCAACAAAAAGGAAAGCTTCAGAAGGCTGAACACGTTTCATGGAATTATACAACAAGAGGCCTGATCGATACACCATGGGAGCTCCAGAAGGAGATGTGAAATTGAAAGGGACAGAAAGAATATTTAAAGAAATAATGACAGAAAATGTTCCCAATCTAATAACACATGAATCTACAAACATACAAAGCTCAACGAATTGTAAAAGTAACAAACTCAAAGAGATCTGCACTAAGAAACATCAAAGGTAGACTCTCAAAACTTAGAAACAAAGTGAGAGTCCTGAGGCCACGAGAGCTAAGCAGTCATACATAAAGGATCCCCAATTAAGGCTCAATATCGTCTCCAAAATATTTGAGGTCAGAAGTCAATGGAATGCTATATTTAGAGTTCAGAAAGATAAAAACTGTCAACTAAGGAAACTACCCCCAGCGTGATACTGAAGGTTTTGTGTCTACTTGCCTGGATCAGAACTCTCAGTGGTTTAGCAGTTAAGACATAGTTATTACCTCCAGAATGAAGTCTACTATGATGTAATCACCCCATGGTGAGACTCCATGTGATCAGCCCTGTTCTGATGTAATTATACAGAGATGAGGATATAGAGAGAGGGAGCAGCTGAGGACTCTAGACTCATGGAAAGAGAAAGGCTGTGTGCTGGCAGCTAGGTGCGAGCCGCCAGGAGGCAGGCTTGCAGAATGTACCCTTTGGTTGTTTAAATGATTACATATTCCTGAGTGTTTTTGTGTACATCCCCACCCCCACCCCCCCCAAAAAAAAACAAAAAACAGAGGGAATAGAAGCAAAAATGTTGTTGAATGATGATGCATAGAGATTTTAATTATTGCAATGAAATGATGAGTGTAAAACCAATGTTCTCACATGTAAACTGTCACTCAATTCACATTGAAAACTTAAAAAAAAAATTAGTCATTCACAAAAGTATAACATGAGAGAGGTCAGCGAGGGAAGATGAAAGGTAGCAAGAGACAGAGAGAGGATACAGCGGAATGCAATAGTTATGTGAGTAAAGGTAAATACTATTAACTGTTGGTACATGGAGGGGATTGCAACCATGTAATAAGTAAAAAAGCAAAGTACACGATCTGTTGAATGTTATAAAACAAAAAAGACTGGCATACAAGTTTTCAAGAGGGAGTTTAGTTTTAGAAGGTGTTGGGGGAAGGTAGAATCTCCACTGAGTGGTCTCCATCCTGTCTAGATGGGGCTGGTGAAAGCAGATGGGGATAAGACTCTTGTGGTTCAATAGTGAATAAGTGCTATCAGGACTGATTGGGATTGTTGCAAATGTAAAGGTAGACGTTTTGTAACAAAAGGAGGGGAGTGGTTGATCTTGCAGTCCAGGAGTGGAGGACCCTGGGGCCATCAAGGAAGAAGAGTAGAGTATGGGACTCTCTCGAGAAACAGTGATGCCAGAGATGGAGGCAGAGATGATGATGTGGAGAGATGGAACAGCTGACGACTCTGGTCTCATGGAGGGAGAGGGGCTGTGTGCTGGCAGCCTGGAGGGGAGAGGAGGGGGCAGGCTTGCAGGGTGTGCCCTTTAGGTTTTTGAATGATTATATATTCCTGAGTGCTTCTATGTACATCCAAAAACAAACAACAACAATAAAAAAAAAAAAAAACCCAGAGGGAATAGAAGCAAATACTGTTGAATGATGATGCATGGAGGGGACTGTAATCATTGCAATGAAATGAAATATGATAGGATGAGTGTAAAGCTGATGTTCTCCCATGTAAACTATCACTCAGTTCACAATAAAAACTTAAAAAAACAAAACACTGGCTTTTCACACACCTATGTCAAGAAATTTGTCAGACAGCTACCTGGCCATCTGATTGGAAGAGATTCATGTTTGTGCCTATTTCCAACCCCCCCCCCCAGAAAAAAGACACAACAAAATACAAAAATCATCAAACAATATTGTTAACATCACAGGCAAGTAAAATTTTGCTGAAGATAGTTCGAAAACGATTGCAGCAGTACATCGACAGGGAGCTGCCAGAAATAGAAGTCAGATCCAGAAGAGGACATGGAATGAGGGATATCACTGCTGACGTCAGATTAATCTTGGCTGAAAGTAGAGAATAACAGAAAGATGTTCACGTATGCTATATTGACTATGCAAATGCATTCAACTGTATGTATCATGACAAACTATGCACAACATTGCCAAAAATGGGTATTCCAGAATATTTAGTTGTCCTCATGAGGAACCTATAGGTAGACCAAGAAGCAGTAATTTGAACAGAACAAGGGGATACACTGAATGGTTTTAAATCAGGAAAGGTGTTCACCAGGGTTGCATCCATTCATCATACTCATTCAAGCTGTATGCTGAGTAAATAATCTGAGAAGCTGGATTATATGAAGAAGAACATGGCATCAAGATTGGAGGAAGACTCATTAACAACCTGCAATATGCAAATAACACAATCGTTCTTGCTCAAAGCAAAGAAGTCTTGAATTACTTACTGATGAAGATCAAAGAATACAGTCTTCAGTATGGATTGCACCTTACTGTAAAGATAACAAATATCCTCACCACTGGACCAATGAATAACGTCATGATAAATGAAGAAAAGATAGAAATGGTCAAAACTTCAATTTGCTTGGATCCACAATCAACGCTCATAGAAGCAGGAGTCAAGAAAGCAAAAGACATACTGCATTAGACAAATCTGCCACACAAGACCTCTTTTTACAGTGTTCAAGAGTAAAGATGTCAGGTTGAGGACTAAGGTGCGCTTGACTCATGCTATAGTAACTTCATATGCATGTGAAAGTTGGACAATGAATAAGGAAGACTTTAGGGAAATTAATGCGTTTGAATTATGGTGTTGGTGAAGAATACTGAAAGTACCATGGATTGACAGAAGCACAAACAAATGTGTCTCGGAAGAAGAATAGTCAGAAAACTCCTTAGAAGGGAGAATGACAAGACTTTATCTCTCATACTTTAGACATGTTGTCAGCAGGGACGGACCAGTCCCTGAAGAAGGACAACATGCTTGGACAAGTGGAGAGTCAGTGAAAAAGAGGAGGGTCCCAACAAGCTGGATTCACACAGTGGTAGCAACAAGGAGCTAAAACATAAGACCAATTGTGAGGATGTTGCAGAACCAAGTATCGTTTCACCTTGTTGTATACATCGCGTCGCTGTGAGTCTGGACCAACTCGACAGCCCCTAAGAACAACCACAACAGAGCTGAAATCTGAATTTGGGGTTCTAGCCTCCTGAACTGTGAGAATACATTTCTGTTAGTAGAAGGCATTCCACGTATGGTATTCCTGTTATAGAAGACCTAGAGAACTAAGATGTTGGTACTGAGAGTTCAGAGTTGCTCTAATAATAACTAAACTGTGGAAGTCGTTTTGGAATTGGGTAATGAGCAGAGGCTGGAAGATTACTGGACGGTGCCTAAGATTAAAGACCATATTGCCTAAAAGAGACTGTTGGTGGAATTATGGACATCAAAGGCAATTCTGATGGGGGCTGAAAAGGAAGTGAGGAGAGCCGTAACGGCAGAGACAGCACAGTGAGACACAATGGCGAAGAAACTGCAGCAGCAGATTCAGGAGACTGACCAGGATATCGATCCAAGATGGCAGGAAAGCCAACCCATGGAGCAAGAGAGCTGAGTGTCTTCAGGCAGGAGGCTCACTGCTGGTGTGGGCTGACTCTGGGTAATTGTTGGTAGAGTTCAGCTCTCTGACCCATCAAGCAAGAGAGCTAGTACCTTCTGGTCAAGGTTTACTGGTAGAGTTGGCTGACTCTGGGCACTTGGTGGAGTTCAACTCTCTGATCCATGGAGCAAGAGAGCTAGTAGCTTCTGGTCAAGGTTTACTGGTAAAGTTGGCTGACTCTGGGTAATTGTTGGTGGAGTTCAGCTCTCTGACCCATCAAGCAAGAGAGCTAGTACCTTCTGGTCAAGGTTTACTGGTAGAGTTGGCTAACTCTGGGCACTTGGTGGAGTTCAACTCTCTGATCCACAGAGCAAGAGAGCTAGTACCTTCCGGCCACGGCTTACTGCTGGAGTGGGCTGACTTTGGGTAATTGTTGGTGGAGTTCAGCTCTCTGACCCACAAAGCAAGATTGCTGAGTGAACCTCTGAGACTTTGAAACTAGGGAAACTGTGACTCCATCCTTAAAAGAGTTTCTTCTTCATGAACTCTGTTCCAGAGTATGGGGTTGCTGTTAAAATGCGGCCTCTGCCCAAAGCTGAGGAGGTGGGATACCATGCCCAAGGGGACAGTAGAATGGGTCCTGCTGGGAAGGCCTAGAACTACACCTACTGTGTGGGTTATTATGGTAGAATTTGGCTTAGTGTTAAGGGTTGGGTGAAGGCCAGGAGTAAGACTTGGTCTAGTTTTTAGGGTTACAATTAGATTTATATTTCTTGAAATCTATTTGATTTCCTCTTCATTTGGAAGTTCTATAACTATATTATTCCCTCTTTTTACTTTATTTTTGTTATTATTGTTGCAACTGTATTTCTTGTTCTGTATTTGCAGTCATATACTTTGTTTTACTTTGTACTTTTCTATATCTGC